>NC_138131.1:66638016-67062649 GCF_964188305.1 Podarcis bocagei
GCGTGTAAATTATTATATTTTTTTAATAATATTTTTTATTGCATTTTTTCCCAGATAAAGACACAGTCAGATATACAAAGAAACAAGAACAAAGAGAAAAGAAAAAAGAAAAATTCGTCATTTCAGAACTTTTTTCAATCTTCTACTGGACTTCCCCACATCTCCCTCACCATGCATTCTTAACAATAAAAATATCAGCAAATTATAACCTTGTTTCATGCGTTCCTTTTGTACTTTCAGATAGTTGCTTTTTGTGTTTAAATTCCTTATTATCAATTTACTCTAAAAACAAATGTTATTTTAAACATTAGTCCTTTCATTAATATAATTTAGTTTCATAAACCGTCCAATCTCGTTGCTGGAGCTAGCCTTTCAAAATCATGCGAAATCTTATAATTCATATAACTTATAAAGTTTTTGCAGATAGTCCTTAAATTTTTGCCAATCCTCCTCCATTGCTTCTTCTCCCAAATCTCGGATCCTGGCAGTCATCTCAGCCAGCTCCATATAGTCCATCAATTGCGTTTGCCACTCTTCCAGTGTGGGCAAATCTTGAGTCTTCCAATATTTGGCGATAAGAATTCTTGCTGCTGTGGTTGCATACATAAAAAACGTTCTATCCTTCTTTAACACCTTTTGGCCGACAATGCCCAGGAGGAAGGCCTCTGGTTTCTTAGGGAAGGTGTACTTAAACACCTTTTTTAACTCATTGTAGATCATTTCCCAGAAGGCCTTCACTTTTGGACAAGTCCATCAAAGGTGAAAAAATGTCCCTTCAGCCTCCTTGCATTTCCAGCATTTATTATCAGACAAATGGTATATCTTAGCAAGCTTGACTGGGGTCATGTACCACCTGTATATCATTTTCATAATGTTTTCTTTCAAGGCATTACATGCCGTAAACTTCATACCGGTGGTCCATAACCTTTCCCAGTCTTCAACATAATGTTGTACCCAATGTCTTGAGCCCATTTTATCATGGCTGATTTAACTGTCTCATCCTGAGTGTTCCATTTAAGCAGCAAGTTATACATTCTCGATAATACCTTGGTCCTTGGTTCTAACAGTTCTGTCTCTAGTTTCGATTTTTCCACCTGGAATCCTATTTTTTTATCCAACTTAAAAACCTCTTGAATTTGAGCATAATGGAACCAATCTTGCACCTTATTCTTTAGTTTTTCATAGCTCTGCAACCTCCAATTATCTCCAATTTTTTCTACTATTTCCCAATATTTCAGCCAACCGGCCTCCATATTGGGTTTTTTTCGGGCCTTAGCCTCCACTGGTGATAGCCACCTCGGGGTCTTACTTTCTAGTAAGTCTTTATATTTTGTCCAGACCATAAATATTGCTTTTCTGACAATATGGTTTTTGAACATTTTATGGGTTTTTACCTTGTCATACCACAAATACGCATGCCATCCTAACGAGTTATTAAAACCTTCCAGATCTAGGACATCAGTGTTCTCTAAAAGCAACCAATCTTTCATCCAGCAGAAGGCTGCAGCTTCATAATATAACCTTAAGTCTGGCAGGGCAAACCCCCCTCTTTCTTTTGCATCAGTTAGTATTTTAAATTTTATTCGGAGCTTTTTGCCCTGCCAAACAAACTTTGAGATATCCTTCTGCCACTTTCCAAAACATTCCACTCTGTCCAAGATCTGTAGAGTTTGAAACAAAAACAACATCTTTGGCAATACGTTCATCTTTATAGCTGCGATTCGGCCCAACAAGGAAAGTTTCAGTCTTGACCAAGTTTCTAGGTCTTTTTTAACTTCTGACCAACATTTTTCATAGTTATCTTTAAATAAATTCAAATTTTTGGAAGTCAAGTTAACCCCCAGGTATTTCACTTTTTTAACCACATTTAACTCTGTTTCCCTCTGAAACCCATCTGTTTCTGAAGATGTCAAGTTTTCCCCCAAAACTTTGGTTTTTTGTTTATTCAACTTAAATCCCGCCACCCGACCAAACTCCTGAATCAGTTCTAAAACTCTTTTTGTACTAGATTCTGGCTCCTGTAATGTTAAAACCAAATCATCTGCAAAAGCTTTCAGTTTATATTGTTTCGCTCCGACCCGTACTCCTTGTACCAGCCGGTCCTCCCTAATCATATTCAAGAGCACCTCCAGGACTGAGATAAATAATAGGGGGGAGAGAGGGCACCCCTGCCGTGTTCCTTTTTCAATTTGGAACTCTTCTGTCACCACATTGTTCACTATTAACTTAGCTTTTTGTTCTGAATAAATTGCTTCTAAACCATTTTCAAACCCCCGTCCCACTCCCATCCCTTCCAAGTTTTTCTTCATAAACTTCCAGGAAATGTTGTCAAAGGCCTTCTCCGCATCAATAAAAATTAACACTGCTTTAGTGTTGATGTTAGTTTGTAAAAGTTCCAAAATGTCAATAATATTCCTAGTGTTGTCAAACAAATGTCTGCCTGGGAGAAAGCCTGCCTGGTCCTTGTGAATTACTTCATTTAATACCTTTTTAAATCTACTCGCCAAAATGTCTGCAAATATTTTGTAATCCACATTTAGGAGTGAGATGGGACAGTAGTTCTTAAGCTGATTCTTTTCAGTTTCCACTTTAGGTATCAATGTAATGACAGCTTCTTTCCACGTTTCCGGTGCCCTCCCTCCCTCCATGATCTGATTACAAACCTCCATTAGTGGTTGTGTCAAATAATTTTTTAATATCTTATAATACTTGGAGGTAAGTCCATCTGGGCCTGGAGATTTGCCCAGCTGCATATTCTGAATGGCATCCTCAATTTCCTGTTGTGTTATTCTATAGTTCAAGATTGATCTCTTCTCCTGAGATAGTTTTGGTAGGCCATTTGCTTTTAAAAATTGATCCATCTCAAACACTTCCTCGGGTCCTTGCGTGTACAGTTTTTTAAAATATTTCTGGAAACACTTTCTAATTTCATCTGGTTTCTGAATGTTTTTCCCTTCAACCTCTAGATTGGTAACATAGTTCGATTTTTGTCTCTTTTTCAACTGCCATGCTAGCAGTTTCCCACATTTATTTGCCGATTCAAAAGATCTTTGTTTCATTTGTTTAATTTTCCATTCCAATTCTTGATTTGTCAATTTCTGGTGGTGGTGGAATTTAATTTCTCTTAGAATCTCTTTTGATTTTGGTTTTAATCTCAATTTTTTCTCTCCGTCTCTTATCTTCTCTAATATCTTATCCTTTTTTCCATTCCAGAGTTTTTTCTTGATCGTATTCTGTTGTATCAGAAACCCTCTCATTACAGCTTTACTTGCGTCCCCGATTGTTCTCTTTTCCACCGAGGTGTTCAAATTGATTTCAAAATAGTCCTTTAAAGTTTTTTGGGCCTTCTTTACAATCTCTTGATCTCTTAGTAGGTTGTCATTCATTTTCCATCTGAAGGAACCGGCTGGAGTAAGTCTCAATTCCATTTTCAAAGCGTTATGGTTGGAGCAAGTCTTTGGGCAGATTTCCACTCTTCTAGTCTTAGGAGCCAGCCCTCTAGTTGTCCAAATTTGGTCGATTCTTGTCCATGACAGGTGGGCCTCAGAAAAGAAGGTTCCTTCTTTACCTAAGGGGTTTCTTGTCCTCCAGATATCAATCAAATCCATATTGTCGGTTAGTTCAAAAAAAGTTTTTGGTAGTCTGCCTTCCTTGGTTAAGTTTTGGTTTTGTGACTTATCCATATAGGTAGAAACCACCCCGTTCATATCTCCCATCACAATGATGTTGGAATAATCCAGATAGTCCAGCAATGTCTCATGTAGCTTCTTGTAAAATTCCGATTTCCCCTCATTTGGTGCATAAATTCCTAATATCAAAACTTTTTCTCCTTGAGTTTGTATCTCAATTGCCAAAATTCTTCCTTGTTCATCTTTAAACAAAAATTTCGGTGACAAGTTCTCCTTAGCATAGATCACCACGCCTCTCTTTTTAACTCTATCTGATGAAATAAATTCTTGGCCTAGTCTTTTGTTGATTAACACTTTCCTGTGGAGTCTAGTCACATGTGTTTCCTGCAGACAAATAATATCCAAGTGTTCTTTTTTCAAGATATGAAAGATCCTTCTTCTTTTTTCCGGGGAATTTGCTCCATGAATATTCCAACTATACAGCTGCAGAGACATCCTGAATCAATCTGTTGTTTCTCTTTATGGGGTGTCCTTCTTTTCGTCCGAACCCGGGGGTGTGGGAGTTGGTACTATACCAGGCTGTGACGGTGGCCAAGGAATTGCTGCTCCCTTCTGCAAGTCCTCTCCGTAGTCGTGCAGGAACTTCTTGTTGTCTTCTATTGTTTTAATTTTAACTTTCTTTCCTTTATAGTTAAAGGATAGGCCTTGGGGAAACTCCCACCTGTAAGGGATCGCGTTGCCTCTCAGGAGTCTTTACCGGTGGTAAAACGCATGGCGGGCAGCAATCTTGGATGGCTTTGGCGCGTAGTGGTTGCGGAGCTTCTCTTGAATCGTGTCCCACGGAGCTGCCTGGACTGCTTCAGGTGCAAGCTGCTTCAGGTGCAAGCAATGCTCAGGCCATCTCAAACACCTCAGGCCCACAGAGGATTCTTCTTTCTATGTAGATGGAACCCAAAACAACCTGTTTTGCTTTGTTTAGCCTTATTACACTTCGCTTTGCTATTTGTGGGTGAATGAACAATTTGTTCAGGACCTGAGACAGTGGTGGGCAACCCAAATTCCCTTCTAAATTCCCTTCCTGGCAGGAACTACATGGTACAGCGCTGCAGATCTATGCTCTGCATTCTTCAGTCTCCCTCTAGCCCCTGAGAGTCAATTCCTCTTTGCCTTCACCTGGGGACCTAGTTAACTAACCTGGACCAGACTACCCCAGGGTTATGCGGAATCACCCGCTATATTTTCTGCAATATTACACCAGGATTTACAGGATGTACATCTGTCTGGTCTACCTATCTGCTCTATGTAGACAACATTTTAATATGTTCTACCAGCAAGGAGGCGTGTAAATTAGACACAAAACACCTCCTTCTCGAGCTAGCATATAAAGGACACAAGGTGTCCCCTAAGAAGCTGCAATACTGCAAGCAGGAAGTAAAATACCTCGGACATATCCTGGGGATAGGCACCCAAAGCCTAGCAACTGACAGAATAGAGGCAGTCACCAAAATCCCCCTCCCCAAAACAAAGAGACAATTGCCAGGCTTCCTTGGTATGGCAGGCTTCTGCCAAGCTTGGATTGCCTGCTACAGCGAAATAACTAAACCCCAGTCCACTATGACCCGCCAAGATCATCCTGATGAACTGGTTTGGGGAGAGGAAGCCTATAACACCTTTGAAAGCCTTAAGAGGGAATTACGATCTGCCCCCGCCTTGGGCCTCCTGGACTATCGCATCCCTTTCAACCTATTCATTCATGAACAAATGGGGGTAGCCTCAGGAGTTCTTACCCAGCCCTTCCGAGATCAAGAAAGGCCAGTGGCATATTACAGTCTATAACTCAATACTGCAAAGGGAGCAGTGAGTTGCTTGAGAGCCATTGCTGCCACTGCACTCCTCCTTCAAAAGGCTCAAGAGACAGTGTTGGGACATAAGATCACAATACACGTTCCCCACGCAGTCTCAACCCTTCTAGCTCTAAGGGGCTGCCACCACTTCTCAAACCCACGTCTAAACCGTTATGAAGCCCTCCTGTTAACTCCATACAATGTCACTATTAAACGGGTCAACTCCCTAAACCCAGCAACCCTACTACCCCTCCTGTTGCGTTCGCAAAGTAAAGGAAGGATTGAACTCTGATTAATAAGAATACACACAGAGGCTTGAACCAGCAAGACTCTGGGAAGGGTGCATATAAATTGTCTCTCTCTCTCTCTGTGCCTGTCCATGTGCAGCCCCTGGCCCAGGCCGTTTTATTCACAAAAGAACTTTTTACAGAGTGTTCGTAAGAACCAATCAGATTTCTTCTGAGCATTTCCACAAACCCACGTGGGGACAAGTTAAACTACTAAAACTAATTAAGCACAAATATTTCTGGGGTAAACAAAGAACAGAACTACAAAGAGCATATGGCAACCCCGGAGGTAATAAACAATCAGTACATATGATAAGAAGGATGACCAGGAGGACAGCGGATCATTATCACCTTCATGTGAGATCTGTTTCCTGGCCCTAAGATTAACATCCTAAGATTAATATATAAGAAACTGCTTCAAAGAAACTTGCCCACTATCTTTATGGCCCATGATGCCTGCCTGGTGAAGCAACTGCTGTGTACGTGACATGTGAGGAAGAGAGGAATGGAACAGGGATGCAGGGGTGTAGATTGATCAAGAATCATATCAAAATATGATATGTCAGGAAAAAAGCAGCAATGTGAGAGCGAGCTGCAGGTGGCTGCAAAGCAAAACAGGATGTTGATGTTTGGGACTGTACCATGGGAACGAAGGGGCAGTCTATTCACTGTTCTGAGCACCGGATGTTAGCTCAGAGTGTCATCTGACCTGTACTGGAAGTACAGGGGTGGAGTTTTTTCTCTCTACTGTTGGAGTCTGATGAGTGCAGACGCGTTTCTCTGTACTGCTGCAAAGACAGAAATAAAGCGATGTAAATAGAATTCTGTCTGTCTCTTTCCCCCTCCCTGAGGGAGGCAGGGAGGAGGGAGGAGTGGTGTGTCCCTCTCACGCTGAGTGGGATCGCCGATAGTGACCTAGCCTGTATCCTGCCGGGAGACGCAGACGGGGAGGTCAACAAGGATCTTAAGCCGAGTGCCTGGAGAGTGGCCAGTTTTCCCTCTGATAAGGCTTAAGAATCCAACATAAACCCAGTCAACGCAATGCTTTCATTGCTGACACAGATGGCTTACCCTATATCTGTTATAATTCCTCATAGCAATCCCACCTGATCACTACATCTCTGGATATTTGCACTCCTACACCCACCCAGATGATGGCACCCTGCACCATGATTGTACAAAGATAGTCCAACAAGCTGAGAAACCCCAAGAAGATTTAGACCACCTCCCTCTAGAAAACCCGGATCTAATACTCTACACAGACGGCAGTTCCAAAGTCATAAACGGGGAAAGGAAGACTGGATATGCCGTAGTCTCTGACTTCAAAGTCTTAGAAGCCAACCCTATAAACCCTCAATATAGTGCCCAGGCGGCAGAGTTAATTGCCCTCATAAGGGCTTGTGAGATTAGCGAAGGAAGAAGGACAACACTGACAGCAAATATTGCTTCGGACTAGTACACACAACTGGCCAGATATGGCTCCAAAGAGGCTTCCTGACCGCAGCTGGTTCTCAGCTCTCCCACGACGCCCTAGTGGAAAGGTTACTAACAGCCATCCACATGCCCAAAGCAATAGCCATCGTCCATTGCAAAGCACATACAAAGGGGAGGGACTCAGTCTCCAAAGGTAACAGGCAAGCCGACAGGGCAGCCCAAATGGCCTCACTACATCCCCCAGAGGACGAGACTGAGTTCCAAGGTATACAACTCCCTGCCAACATTGACTTCAAACAAATGTACCAATCGGCCACTGAAGAGGAAAAAACAATGTGGGAATCCATGGGCGCCAACAAAACGGGTGGCGTCTGGCTCCTCCCAGACGGCAGAACCGTCATGCCAAAAGCCTGGACTCCAAAATTTGTGAGGGTCCTCCACCAACAGACACATTGGGGAAAGGGAAGACTAATAGACCATGTCCAAAGGTGCTGGTATGCTCCAGGGATAGCGGCTGCAGCCACAGCAGCCTCAAAGAATTGCATAACATGCATAACATGAGAGTTTACAGCTGGATTTCATCGACTTACCCCAGTGTCAGGGGTTCAAACATGCCCTAATCATAGTGGACAAATTCTCCTCCTGTGTGGAGGAATTCCCTTGCAAGAAGGCAACTGCTTCAGTACTCGCCAGGGCCCTTTTACAAGATATCATTCCCCGGTATGGAGTACCCCGTCGACTGGACAGTGACTGCAGAGGCAGTCCAACAGGAGGCCCAAGCTCTTCGAATAAAGTGGGAATTCCATACACCCTACCACCCAGCCTCATCAGGACAAGTAGAGAGCATGAATCAAGAGGTAAAGGTACAGCTAGGGAAACTTTGTAGTACCACCGGACTAAAATGGGTAAATGCACTCCCACTAGTTCTCCATAATATTCGGAGTGCCCCCACTGGACCGTTAAAACTGTCCCCCTTTGAACTTCTGTTTGGGAGACCCCCTCCCTCTGTTTATAACACTTTATTTCCCCTCTTGGAACTTGAGGTGGGGGAAGCAGAACTTACTAATTATGTCATTCAGCTCCAAAAACAGCTACAACATCTCCACAAGTATGCTGCCATAGAGGGACAGAATCTACCAATCAACGTCCCAGCACACTCCTTCCACCTGGGGGACTGGATCCTGGTTAAAGTGTACCAGAAGCTGCCCCTTCAACCTGCCTGGGAGGGCCCGTACCAAGTACTTCTAACCTCGCCTACTGCTGTGAAGGTGGGAGAAAAGAACGCCTGACTACATCACACTAGGTGCAAGGCAGCACCACTGCCCCAGGAGGCGCAGGAGAGCCAGGGAGAGGACTACACCTTTGATGCCCCGCCTCCTGCCGCAACCTCCTACATCAACGAGGACGAGGCCCAACAGACCGGACCAGATCGGGGTCAGGATCGGGCCCAACAGACCGGACCAGATCAGAGTCAGGATTGGGCCCAACAGACTGGACCAGATACCACCTCTGAGCCCATCTGGACCTCCGAAGTTGTCCTGGACACAACCGCCATCAAACTACACCTCAAACATGTTTGACAGCTCAACTGACAGCTCCACTGACAGCTCATTGCTTCGTCGCTTTCCTTCAGCGCTCCGTTTGACAGCTCAACCGACAGCTCCACTGACAGCTCACCACTTCATAGCCCAACTCCTCTTTTCCGAGCGCCAACCCAGCCCTCCGTTCATCCTGTTTACCACCCCGCTGCTGAACATGGAATATTGCCCACCCTTTTTATCCTCTCCTCCCTGACCAGGATCTCCGCTTTCGCGTCGAGCCACTGCACTGGATTACAAACAAACTACCATTTCTTGGACTTTCACAGTATCGAATCTGGGGGGAAATCCAACCCTGACTGAATGGGGGACTTGGACTTCTGTCTCTCTGTGTCACTGACTCTGTTGCACCATTCATTAGTACCCAGACTTACCAATAACCAGTACTGGGAACTCTTTATACGAGACCAAAATCTCCAACGTATAGGGTCAGCCGTCCTCACTCTCAACCATCAGTATTGGTACTGATATGTACCATGGGGACATATTCACCCAGTGCTTTTCAAGCTGCACTGGCTCCCGGTGGAATACAGGGTCAGATTTAAGGTGCTGCTTTTGACCTTTAAAGCCCTTCACGGCCTAGGACCCTCGTACCTATGGGACCGCCTCTCCCGGTATGCCCCACGGTCCATAAATAGTAACACTCTAGTGGTCCTGGGCCCTAAGGAAGTTAGATTGGCTTCAACCAGTGCCAGGGCCTTTTCAACTCTGGCTGGTGGAACGCTCTGCCTCATGAGACCAGGGCCCTGCAGGATCTGATTTCTTTCCGCAGGGCCTGTAAGACAGAGTTGTTCCACCTGGCCATTGGCTTGGAGCCAATTTGATTCCCTCCCTCTCTTTCTTTTTTCTTTTCCTTCTCCTCCTGCGAGGAGACTACATTTTAATATTTTAATGTTTCAATATTTTATTGTTGTATTTTTAATTTTGTTTTTAAGTTGTAATAATTCAACTTGTTTTTATTATTGCTTGTAAGCCGCCCTGAGCCTGGCCTTGGCTGGGGAGGGTGGGGTATAAATAAAAAATATTATTATTATTATTATTATTATTATTATTATTATTATTATTATTATTATTATTACTGCCTGAGATGCAACAATGGGACTTACCTACTTTATGGCCAGGGAGAGATCTCTAGAAATCTGAACTGGACCGAAATCGAAGCCGGAGGGGCTACACACGTGTACACAGACTCACACCACCCTTCCGAAAATTTGATCTTTGGTTTCCAATGCCTTTTTATGACCCCTGAGCCATGAAAACCCTAACTGCAAGGACTCCGCCTAAGACAATTCTGTTGCCTATGGAGCCTTGGACTCACTCATGACTGGAGAGGGGCAGAGTACCTGGAGGGTTGGCACCATCCTATACACCCCTCCCACACCCCTGTGTGGGACAACGCCGGTCCTTTGAGATGTGGCGGGATTGCTAAGGACAGGCGGCTCCTGAATACCACTGACCCACTATACCCAGTTGGCATCGCGCCCCGGCAGCTTGGCACAGACCTCTCCTTCCCGGGAGAAGATCTCCTTTTGTCCTGGGAGCAGAACTCTTACATCAAACTTCTTAGCCAGGTGGCTAAAGAAAGTCCCTACTTCAACTGTTGGATCTGTGCCCACGCACCCAGCCACCTCCAGCAAAGTCTTCCACTAGTTCCAGTAGTCATAACACTGGAACAATACCGTTCCGGAGATGTTGCCTCCTTATAGGAAAGCATTATATAATGTCTGGACTAGATATAAAGATTTGTTGGAAAATAAAACTCCAAGATGGCTGTCGCCAATGGAGGCTAAAGCTGTGAAAAAACTCAAGATGGAGGCTAAATGGCCAAAATATTGGGAAATTTTGGAACAACAGGGTGACAAACTGAAACTTCAGAGCCATGAGAAATTGAAGACCAAAGTACGAGATTGGCTCCATTATTACCAAATAATGGAAGTGTATAAACAGGACAGGAAAATTGGCTTCCAGGTGGAGAAATCAAAATTAGAAACAGAATTGCTAGAACCCAATGCTAAGAATTTGTCAAGAATGTATAACTTGTTGCTGAAATGGAATACACAAGATGAAACAGTTAAATCAGCTATGATTAAGTGGGCACAGGACATTGGTCATAACATCATGTTTGCTGACTGGGAACAGTTGTGGACCACCGGT
Source organism: Podarcis bocagei (assembly GCF_964188305.1). Lineage (NCBI taxonomy): Eukaryota > Metazoa > Chordata > Lepidosauria > Squamata > Lacertidae > Podarcis > Podarcis bocagei. The sequence goes on from NC_138131.1 coordinate 66,648,963, forward strand.
TTGAAATTTACGGCATGTAATGCCTTAAAGGAAAATATTATGAAAATGATCTATAGGTGGTACATGACCCCAGTCAAGCTAGCAAAAATCTACCATTTGCCTGATAATAAGTGTTGGAAATGTAAAGAAACTGAAGGTACTTTTTATCACCTTTGGTGGATGTGCCCGAAGATTAAGGCTTTCTGGGAAATGATATATAATCAATTGAAAAAGGTACTTAAATGTACTTTCCCTAAGAAACCAGAGGCCTTTCTCTTGGGCATTGTCGGCCAATTGGTGCCAAAGAAAGACAGAACTTTCTTTATGTATGCGACCACAGCAGCAAGAGTACTACTCATCGCAAAGCATTGGAAGACTCAAGATCTACCCACTCTGGAAGAATGGCAGATGAAGGTGATAGACTATATGGGACTGGCTGAAATGACCGGCAGAATCCGTGATCAGGGGAAAGAGACGGCGGATGAAGATTGGAAGAAATTTAAAATTTATCTTAAGAAATATTATAAAATTAATGAATGCTAAAATGTCGAGGTTCTAGAAAAAAAGGCGATTACAGCTGTAAAAGATTAAGTAAAAGAAAAGAATAAGGGAAAAATTTGACAAAACTAAAAGTTAGGATTTGCTGAAATAAGTTTGGGAATTGGGATGCAGAAAGGGGAGGTATGAGGAAGTCGGCGAAGTAAGGTTTAAGAAAAAGGGATATGAAATTATGCATGTTTGTTTGTGTACTTGTTTGTTTGTAGTGTGTATTGTTTGTGTTTATAAAAACTGTGAAAAACCAATAAAAATGTTATAAAAAAAAGAGATGTTGCCTCCTTACCCACAAATATCTGTACCTCACAGGTCCCACCAAGGGACCCCTCTGTCGCCGCTTCACCGGAGAAGGGACCTCTATCGGAACTAGCACCTGCAATGTCAACCTCAAGACACTGAGATCCAGCGCCGAGGGTCTTCTGGCGGTTCCCTCATTGCGAGAAGTGAGGCTACAGGGAACCAGACAGAGGGCCTTCTCGGCAGTGGCGCCCGCCCTGTGGAACACCCTCCCATCAGATGTCAAAGAGATAAATAATTACCTGAGATTCAGAAGACATCTTAAGGCAGCCTTGTTCAGGGAAGTTTTTAATATGTAACGCTGTACTGTTTTTAACACTGATTGTGAGCCGCCCAGAGTGGCTGGGGAAACTCAGCCAGATGGGCGGGGTATAAATAATAAATTATTATTATTATTATTATTATTATTATTATTATTATTATTATTATTATTAAAGATTCTAGCCACAGGACAAGTGACTGTCACCAACCCGACGCGTTCCCAGACCTTTCCAAACCTCACCCTCGCCTGGGCCAACGCAATCGGCCACCCACCCACTTGGAAGCCACAACACTCAGACCTTATGCTATTGCAGACCTTTGCATCTGGCAGAATGGAATCGTTCCTCAGTGGCTTGTTCTGGGTGTGCAGACACCGGGCATACACCTGGATAAGCCCACACATGTCTGGGTCCTGCTTTGTCGGATACATTGTCCCTGGGATTAGGGTCACCCCGCATCTACCACCCGGGAGACAGGGGAATAAAAGGGAACAAAAGGACCTGTCAGATCTCTCTGACATCGCTGTCAATGGAGAGACTGTGAGTCGGGCACTGTTCCCTGCTTACGGAGCTGGATCTAACCACGTCAACATTCTCAGACTCACCGACATCCTCCTGAAGTTCATGCAAGAAGCCACTCAGATAACAGACTCTTTGGTATCTGACTTCTCTGAGGTAGGTTACAAACGAGGATTGCTACAGACTTTTTTTTGTCAAGTCAAGGGGGGACCTGTGCTTTGATAGGCGCCGAATGTTGCACATATGTGACTGACCAATCCTTGAACATCACCGGACACTTAAATAACATACACGAATTGGCAGGGAGGCTCAGTGACATTAGAATCATAGAATCATAGAATCATAGAATCATAGAGTTGGAAGAGACCACAAGGGCCATCGAGTCCAACCCCCTGCCAAGCAGGAAACACCATCAGAGCACTCCTGACATATGGTTGTCAAGCCTCTGCTTAAAGACCTCCAAAGTAGGAGACTCCACCACACTCCCTGGCAGCAAATTCCACTGTCAAACAGCTCTTACTGTCAGGAAGTTCTTCCTAATGTTTAAGTGGAATCTTCTTTCTTGTAGTTTGGATCCATTGCTCCATGTCCGCTTCTCTGGAGCAGCAGAAAACAACCTTTCTCCCTCCTCTATGTGACATCCTTTTATATATTTGAACATGGCTATCATATCACCCCTTAACCTCCTCTTCTCCAGGCTAAACATGCCCAGCTCCCTTAACCGTTCCTCATAAGGCATCGTTTCCAGGCCTTTGACCATTTTGGTTGCCCTCCTCTGGACACGTTCCAGTTTGTCAGTGTCCTTCTTGAATTATGGTGCCCAGAACTGGACACAGTACTCCAGGTGAGGTCTGACCAGAGCAGAATACAGTGGCATTATTACTTCCCTTGATCTAGATGCTATACTCCTATTGATGCAGCCCAGAATTGCATTGGCTTTTTTAGCTGCCGCGCCACACTGTTGGCTCATGTCAAGTTTGTGGTCAACCAAGACTCCTAGATCCTTTTCACATGTACTGCTCTCAAGCCAGGTGTCCCCCATCTTGTATTTGTGCCTCTCATTTTTTTTGCCCAAGTGCAATACTTTACATTTCTCCCTGTTAAAATTCATCTTGTTTGTTTTGGCCCAGTTCTCTAATCTGTCAAGGTCGTTTTGAAGTGTGATCCTGTCCTCTGGGGTGTTAGCCACCCCTCCCAGTTTGGTGTCATCCGCAAATTTGATCAGGATGCCCTTGAGTCCATCATCCAAGTCATTAATAAAGATGTTGAATAAGACCGGGCCCAAGACAGAACCCTGTGGCACCCCACTAGTCACTCTTCTCCAGGATGAAGAGGAACCATTGATGAGCACTCTTTGGGTTCGGTCAGTCAGCCAGTTACAAATCCACTGAGTGGTAGCATAGTCCACACCGCATTTTACCAGTTTCTTTACAAGAATATCATGGGGCACCTTGTCAAATGCCTTGCTGAAATCAAGGTAGGCTACATCCTTTTGTGTTGCTTTTAACCTCTCTAGCAAGCCTGAGTTCATTCTGTGCTTTAGCTTTTCTGACTTTGTGTCTACACGTGCTGGCTATTTGTTTGAATTCCTCTTTGGTGGTTTCCCCCCTTTTCCATTTTTTGTACACATCCTTTTTTAATCTTAACTCAGTTAAAAGTTCTTTAGATAGCCACCCTGGCTTCTTTAGGCACCTTCCATGTTTCCGTCTCATTGGTATTGACTGACGTTGTGCTTTTAGTATCTCCCTCTTAACAAACTCCCAGCCATCATGAACTCCCTTTCCTTTTAGTATTACTGTCCATGGGATCTCACCCAGCACTTCCCTAAGTTTTATGAAGTCGGCTTTCTTAAAGTCAAGAAATTGAGTCCTAGTATGCTTGGCTGCTCCTTTCCGCTGTATAGTAAACTTCAGAAGAGCATGATCACTCGCGCCTAATGATCCTTCCACTTCTACCCCACTAACCAGATCATCAACATTGGTTAGGACCAGATCTAAAATGGCTGTTCCTCTTGTTGCTTCTCCCACTTTCTGGACAATGAAGTTGTCTGCAAGGCCAGTGAGGAATCTGTTTGACCTTATGCTCTTGGCTGAGTTTGACATCCCACAAATATCTGGGTAATTGAAGTCCCCCATTACTACTATCTCCCTTCCTTTTGCATGCTTGGCCATCTGTTCCAGGAAGGCATCATCTATGTCCTCAGTTTGGCTTGGGGATCTATAGTAAACTCCCACAATGAGGTCCCTGTTATTCTTCTCTCCCTTAATTTTGACCCAAATGCTCTCACTTTGGCATTGAGGTTCTAAATCTTGGATCTCTTCACAGGTATACACATCCCTGACATATAACGCCACTCCTCCTCCTTTCTTGTCTGGTCTGTTTCTCTGAAATAGATTGTATCCCCCCATTATTACATTCCAATCGTGGGACTTATCCCACCAGGTTTCAGTAATGCCTATTATGTCATATTTAGTTTGCTGTACCAAGAGCTCAAGCTCATCTTGTTTATTTCCCATGCTTTGCGCATTAGTGTACAGACATTGAAGTCCATTAATCATTCCCCCGTGTCTCTTATTTAAGGATTTTTTCCTCCCACCACTAGGTCCGCGTGCTGTTTGCTCCATTTGGTCTATGACATTTGGATGATCATCTTCATCAATTGATAGGCTCCTGCCTTCAGGAGCACTGTCTCCCTCCCCCACATTAGTCAGTTTAAAGCCCTCCTGATGAGGTTTCTGAGATTTTTGGCAAAAACATTTCTCCCAACCGTTGTGAGGTGCAGCCCATCGCTTGCCAGAAGTCCATCTTCAAGAAACTGCAGTCCGTGATCTAAGAATCCAAACCGTTCCTGTTTACACCATCTGCGAAGCCAGCTGTTCACATTCAACATGAAGGACTGTCAGACTTTGATCTTTGGGGTTGGCTACTCAAATTAGCCAACCCCAAAGATTGTCGAAGGCTGGCTTCGACAACTACTCAAAGGGATCGTTTTGACCCTAGGCACCTAGGGTTTTAGACCCCCCCCACAACTGTCAATCACTGTGCTCTGCAGGAAAAGGCCTCCTGCAGATACCCTCTTATTAAGAGGTGTGTTCTGCAAAATACAGGAGTCGCACCTTTAGTTTTGTGGCACCTGGCCTTTGGAATGCCCTTCCCTTGAATATTACATTTAGCAGGAGCTTGGACTAGACGACTCTACAATTTTGTGATTCTATGACTGGAGAGGTGCCACCTCTTTTTGGTACCAGTTGAAGACCTTCCTCTTCCAACAAGCCTTTTAAGATTAAATATTTCCCAGTCTGCATCTCTACTGGAATGGTATGTTTTTAAGAGGTTTTTATCATTTTATCACGTTTGCTGCCTTGGGCAACTTTGGGATAGAAGTTTAATAAACAAAAAAAAACCAAACAAACAAACAAATACATTAATAAAAAAAGTCCCTGACAAGAATACCACTGAATGCAGGAAGAGCAGAGGACTGGAGTTATAGGAACTAATTCATCTTTTTCTCTCTTAGTCCACTTCTATTTTACTTTGATCCATTTTTAAATCTGTGAGTCCTTTGATTCCCTTTGGCAACAGAATCGATTTTTGGAGCAAAGGGTGAGCTGCTGAAAGGAGAGCTATTTATTTTTCCACTCCCAAACCCCTGAAAAATGTCAGATTTTGTGCAGACATGTGGATGCCCTGTAAAGTGATTGAATGAAGCAGGATGTGCCTCACTAAATAGCTGGTCTTGAAGCAGCCTGGTATTCAGTTCTTCCAAACAGGCCAAGATTCTGCCTAGCCCAGATCTCATGGAGACCTCCTATATGAAAGAGGCAAGAAACCCCACAGAGAACAAATGAGGACCTGGAAGAACCTTCAGAAGCCCCACAAGGCAACCTGAACCGCCTTGGCTGTTCTTACCACCACCGAAAACCACCCTGACCACATTCTGAGCCCTCTTTTGATCCCTGATGCTCCCTCTCCGGACCTCAGGAGATGGCAGTGGACCCTGATGGGAAGCTCAGAGCTGCAACACAGGTACTTGCTTGGCTGCCAGAAGGCACAATCACAAGGAATCTTTTGGGGAGCAAAGGTCTACTCAGCTCCTGTGCCCACGGCATACACTTATAAAGCACTATGACACCACTCCAGACAGTCATGGCTTCCTGGGAGCTGTAGTTTGTTGAGGATGCTGAGAGCTGTCAGGAGATTCGTAGCCCCCTCACAGAACTTCATTAGTTTGCAGAGACAACACCCTTCCGTTGCCCGCAATATGGTGAAGATATAAACTAGGAAGTATCTGGCCTAGTCAAGCGACTTTCGTGAGAACCAAACTTTTCCTGATGTGACCTTGCTGGAAAAGATTATAACAGAGATGAACTCACCTACGTATGTCTGAAACTTCCTCCCCTACCCTCCCAGAGCTACAGTTCCCAGAGTAGCTATACAATCAATCCCTCTTCCCAGGAAACTCTGAGAACTGTAGTTCTGGGAGGGGTATAGGGGGCTCCTAACAATGCTCAGCACCCTTAACAGACTACAGCTCCCATAATCCTTTGGGGAAAACATGACTGTTTAAAGAGGTATCATAGTGCTTTAAAGGTATGACTTGAATGTGGCCTAAGCATTGGCCATGGACAGAATGGGCAGGTTGCCACTGATAAGACTTTTGTTGTAAAGAGCTGTGTGCAATGAGCTGGAGAAGAAGCAGAAGCCGCAGTAGCAACCACCACCTTAGTAATAACCCATGAACTTTAGTGGTAATTTTACTATTGGAAACCAAGCTCCAACTATTCAAAATGCAAGGGAAATCTCCATGCAGTGTGTCACCCATAATCACCAAACTATCATGTGACAATTGCAGCAATAAAAAAGCAGGAACATGGGGATGCAATCACACTCTTTGCAATTCCCAAGTAATCTTCAAAAATCTGGAATGAAGCATTACAGGGCAATGAAGTGATCCTCTGTTTAGAAATCAACAAGCCACTGCTGTCAAAAGGGAGGGATGTTGCCTTAGACAGGGTATCAAAGGCTTGATTCCAGAACTGAACCCAGAGCCTCACTAAAATTCCTGGATATTTCATACTATCTACAGGAAACTCTGGTATTAAGCATTTGGCAGGTGAAGGACATCATCCTAAGCAGTGAACTTTCCAAATTTTAAATTAATTATAGTTGATTAATGGTGCTGTGACATGCTACAGAGATGAAGATTCTTCTTGCTATAATTCAGACACAGCAACACCAAATCATAATCAGAAGAAAATAAAATACAGTTGCAAAGCCAGGCAGTGTAGATGGCACCTGGGAGACTGATGGGTAGGAGCTGATAGAGGAGCCAGCAGTATCAGACTCAACTCTGTTCATTACCATAATAAAATGGTAATGAAGGCTGAGGGTGCAAATTCAAAATGGAGCCAGATGGATAAACAAGTGCATAGGCACAGTGGCAGAGCTTCATGCTCCGGCACTGAGGGCAGAGAGCAGGCGGGGGCAGGGCTGGCACGCGTCCTGGGGGCGCGGTATGCCGCCTGTGGGGGTGGGGCGCCCAGTGTGGGCGGGGGGGGGCAACCACGATGGAACCCCACTGGGATTGCTCTGCCGGGGGTGGTGCGCTCCGCCCGTCCCCTCTTCCTCCACCAGTGCATAGGCAGCACATGTCAGTTCAAGAAGGACACTGACAAACTGGAACGTGTCCAGAGGAGGGCAACCAAAATGGTCAAAGGCCTGGAAACGATGCCTTATGAGGAACGGTTAAGGGAGCTGGGCATGTTTAGCCTGGAGAAGAGGAGGTGAAGGGGTGATATGATAGCCATGTTCAAATATATAAAAGGATGTCACATAGAGGAGGGAGAAAGGTTGTTTTCTGCTGCTCCAGAGAAGCGGACACGGAGCAATGGATCCAAACTACAAGAAAGAAGATTCCACCTAAACATTAGGAAGAACTTCCTGACAGTAAGAGCTGTTTGACAGTGGAATTTGCTGCCAGGGAGTGTGGTGGAGTCTCCTACTTTGGAGGTCTTTAAGCAGAGGCTTGACAACCATATGTCAGGAGTGCTCTGATGGTGTTTCCTGCTTGGCAGGGGGTTGGACTCGATGGCCCTTGTGGTCTATAACAACTCTATGATTCTATGATTCTATGATTCTATGACTCTGGAACAGAAGCATTGCTTGTAGCCATCTCTGATAATACACTTTCATGATCCTTGTATGATTTTGCTATCCTCTTGGACTACTGTTGTGCTGAACATTTAGCCCACATTTTAATTTTAAGGGAGCCAAGGGGTGGCTGTGAGAGTCCCTTCTCTCATTCTAAAATTATCACCCCAGGGATTTGCATTCTGCAGCTTTCCTAGGCAACCACTCTTCAAAGCCCAGGGAACACCACAATAAGGCAACTCCTACTAGGAGGCATATTCAGATCAGGACGTGTGAGCAGCCTGGGAGGCTGAGGGGTGTTGAGGAAATCATAGCATTGTAAAGTTGGAAGGGCCTCCCCAAGGGTCATCTAGTCCAACCCCCTGCAATGCAGGAATCTCAACTGAAGTATCCATGCCAGATGGCCATCCAACCTCTGCTTAAAAGCCTCCAAGGAGTCTGTTCCACCGTTAAATGGCTCTTATCTTCAGAACGTTCTTCCCAGTTTAATCAGAATCTCCTCTTTTGTTATTTGAATCTGTTGGTTTGGGTACCACTCTCTGGAGCAGCAAAAAACAGGCTTGTTTCCATGAGGCAGCCCTCTACAATTCTATGGTTCTATGTAAGATAGCAAGTGGCTTAACATTTTGCCAACTCTGCAGTGGGTGGCACACTCTGCTTGCTGGCTCAGACAGAACACGTATTGGAGGGTCTTGCACTTTCTCTGGCTCTCCTCCCACTCCAGGGATCTCCAAGAGCAGGCCTTGTGCAAGACCAGCATTATATGAAAACAGCAGCCTCTCAAGCAGAGAGGCTGAACTGAGATCCATTGACTTTCTGTAATGCTCCTAGAAGGATAGGCTAAAAGGGGGCAGGGAATTCAGACAAATGAGCCCAAGCAGATGGCTTGATTTTCTGAAATGCTGCACCATGCAGCCTGCAAAGCAGGGACATCTCCATCATCTCCTTTCTCAGGCTGCAGCAGATGGATCCAGCACAGCAGTCTCCTTGTAGAACCACCCAGCCCAAAATGCCACCTTTGCCAGCCGTTAGTCTTACCTTTGCAAGCCCCTGCAGCACCCAGGTGGCAGATGGCGGCCAAAACTCGCCAGATGGCCTTCTGCTCCTCCACCACAATTCCCAGGATCTCCATGGCAGTGTGGAGCTGAGCAAATGCAGCTGAGGCCTTCTGCTTCTCTTCAGCCTGCAAGGAGAGAAAGGAACAGCCAGGTCTATGGCATGAGGGCATGGGCTGGGACCAGAGATACCAAGGTGCCTTCAGAAAGAATGGCAGCATACAAAGCACCCTTATAAAGAACCCGATAGGGCCAGAACCTCTCCAAAATACATCACCTACATTGATTATTCTTAAACCAGCATGTGAACATAGGAAACTAAGAAAAACCTGCTGGGTCAGGCCAATGACCCATCTAATTCAGGATCCTGCTCCCACAGTGAATGCCCCAAAGGGAAACCCATGAGCAGGACCCCAGCTCAAGAGCCCTCTCCTCCCCTCCTGCAGCTTCCAGCCCCAGGTTGGTGAAGGGTCCAGTAGAAGGAACCCCCAAGCTACAGAACTGAATGAGAGATAGTGCCTAGGTTACTTCCCTTGTAAGGACGGTAGAATCTTTCAGTTTCAGTTTCTTAAGTCACAGGCAAAAATACACCATAAATAAGACATTGTGGGGGCCAGGCTTCTGCTGAGGGGGAGCAGAACCTCAGATAATTGAGTACTTTCAATGCTTTTCAATAATATTTTTGGATCTGCCCCTCCTTGGCTATACCCATGTCTTAAGTTTAGCTCTCCTCATTTCCATGTCACCTTAAAAATATTTTGCCACATTCCCACATCAGTTTGCAATTAAAAGAAAAAATCACCAGCATTTTTAGTGCAAATTTCTCATAACATGCACATAGTTTGTATGTATAACTTGCCTAATGTATTTTTGTAAAACAATTTAAATTAATGTAATACATTTCTGTATGTTATTTCCCTAATACATGCATTTCTGGACACATGGCTTGACTGGAGGACAACCTTGCAAAATTCAGCAAGTGTGGATTTCAAACAATGGCTGCACTTCAGTACTCATTTTGTTTTGGGAAGTGCAAATTAAGTAGGTTTGCCTTTAAATGCAAATTGAATCACATTTCTCCTCCATCCCTAGTCCCTTGTTGTGTTTGAGTGTGATCAACAGACAGAATTCAGTATGGCTGGGCTAAGCAATTGGGAGGAGGTGCAATTCCTTATTCCTCCTCCCAATAAAAACATTACAAGTGGCAAGACTACCGGTATTTGGGGAGACAAAATATTCTCATTACTAAATACGCTAGCTTTGTGTTCTCCTGGGGAAGTGGTGGTGGTGTCAAAGGCTGCCCCTGTCAGGAGCAACCATGACTCTTCTGCACATGGTTGTGTGGAGGCAAACATGACCCCTCCAAGGCACCTACAATATATGGGTCTCCTCTTTTGCCTTATCCACTTTCCTGAGGAAAGGCTTTTACAAAGGGGGAGCCATTGGGGGCCACTAGGTGGCGCATCGGAAGATGGCTGACAATAACATCTCTCCGACCCACAAGAGGTAATTTGGAGGCTATGATGGGGGTAATTAGCCTCCCTAACCCCCCCAGGATTGTGGGGGGGACGGCCCTTGCCTGCTGTGCCCTATACCACCCCCGAATTTATGGGGGTGGGGGCACTAGGCACAAAGCCCTCCTGTGGGATTTCCGGCTCTCCTGGACGCCGTTCCTGATTCGCGCCGCTAGTTGCAAATGATCTTTAAAAGAAACAATTTGGACAAGATTAATTGCACATGCTTCAAGGAAAAAGGGGAGTAAAGACTGCTGACAGAAGAGATCTCTGATAACAAGACAAGAATAAAATATGAGAATAAAATATAAAATATGAGAAGATACGTCAAGATATGGTATGACAAATGGGGGAGGGGGGAGAAAACCTGCCTTCCTTTTTTTATGTGATTTAACAAGAATCCCCTCCCCTAATGAGTCAGAAACTAAGGACTTAAGCTGTGGATTTAAGGCTGTGTGGAGATAAACTTTCGATTAGCAGTTGAAGAAGGAGCAAAAAGGGTTTTCTTGTGTGTGTGTATTTCTTGTGGCTGATTAGCTGTTTTCCCTGTGTAAAGGTCAGAGGGGGCAGGGTTTCTGTTGAGGCAGGGGATTAGCTGTGGGAGGAGCAGTTATATCCATCTTTTAGATTTAGGGGAGCTAGTCTCAAACGTTTGTTGGGGGAGACCTAGGTTTGTTTGTTTTTTGTGTGGGCGAAGTTATTTGTCCTGTCTTCAAGCTTTTTATGATGGAGGACCTCTGTAGCCACCCCCAACAACACGATCTCAAGATGGAAGGGGAGGGAACAGCTGCAGTCGCCTGCGATTCCTGCGCAATGTTTGCCATCTTGCCAAAGGTTGCAGGCAGCTTCACCTGCAGCAATTGCATGTTGATTGCCCTTTTAAAAGACAAAGTCCAGCAACTGGAGGAACGTGTAGCTACGCTCCAAAGAATTAGAGAGCTGGAGCTCTTCTTGGAAGCAACAGAGCACACCGTCCCCACCAAGGAGGAGACAGGGGACTCCCCTGAGAAGGAGGCTAGTTCATCAACACAGGAGCCAGATATATGGAGAAACGTGACTCAAAGAAGTAGGAGGCCCAGGGTTCACTCTGATTGTTTAGAAATACACAATCGCTTTGAGGTCCTCTCCCCTAGCATGGAAGACGAAGAGCAGACTCCATTTGAGGATCTCTCCCTCATTACAGTCGATCAGGTATATGAAGACGAGCAGCAAAGTCAGTCCTCAGGGAATGTGCAGGCGACCTTGGAACGGACAGCTCACGGAAGAACCCCGACCAAACCCAAGAGGAGGCGTGTAGTGGTGATAGGGGATTCCCTACTGAGGGGAACAGAAGCAGTGATCTGTGGGCCTGACAAGATGTCTCGGGAAGTGTGCTGTCTCCCCGGGGCTAAGATCCAAGATGTAACTGAACGACTGCAAGGAATCATAAAACCCACTGACAAATACCCCTTCCTCTTGGTTCATGTGGGAACCAATGACACTGCAAGCAATAGCCTCCAGAAGATCAAAAGAGACTACGAGGCTCTCGGCAGGAAATTGAAGCAACTAAATGCACAAATTGTCATCTCGTCTGTCCTCCCAGTTGAACGACGTGGCCCAGGGAGAGAGGGGAAAATAGTGGAAGTGAACAGCTGGCTTCGCAAATGGTGTAAACAGGAACGGTTTGGATTCTTAGATCACGGACTGCAGTTTCTTGAAGATGGACTTCTGGCAAGTGATGGGCTGCACCTCACAACGGTTGGGAGGAATGTTTTTGCCAAAAATCTCAGAAACCTCATCAGGAGGGCTTTAAACTGACTAATGTGGGGGAGGGAGACAGTGCTCCTGAAGGTAGGAGTCTATCAATTAATGAAGATGATCATCCAAATGTCATAGACCAAATGGAGCAAACAGCACGCGGACCTAGTGGTGGGAGGAAAAAATCCTTAAATAAGAGACACGGGGGAATGATTAATGGACTTCAATGTCTGTACACTAATGCGCAAAGCATGGGAAATAAACAAGATGAGCTTGAGCTCTTGGTACAGCAAACTAAATATGACATAATAGGCATCACTGAAACCTGGTGGGATAAGTCCCACGATTGGAATGTAATAATGGGGGGATACAATCTATTTCAGAGAAACAGACCAGACAAGAAAGGAGGAGGAGTGGCGTTATATGTCAGGGATGTGTATACCTGTGAAGAGATCCAAGATTTAGAACCTCAAAGCCAATATGAGAGCATTTGGGTCAAAATTAAGGGAGAGAAGAAAAACAGAGACCTCATTGTGGGAGTTTACTATAGATCCCCAAGCCAAACGGAGGACATAGATGATGCCTTCCTGGAACAGATGGCCAAGCATGCAAAAGGAAGGGAGATAGTAGTAATGGGGGACTTCAATTACCCGGATATTTGTTGGACGTCAAACTCAGCCAAGAGCATAAGGTCAAACAGATTCCTCACTGGCCTTGCAGACAACTTCATTGTCCAGAAAGTGGGAGAAGCAACAAGAGGAACAGCCATTTTAGATCTGGTCCTAACCAATGTTGATGACCTGGTTAGTGGGGTAGAAGTGGAAGGATCATTAGGCGCGAGTGATCATGCTCTTCTGAAGTTTACTATACAGCGGAAAGGAGCAGCCAAGCATACTAGGACTCAATTTCTTGACTTTAAGAAAGCCGACTTCATAAAACTTAGGGAAGTGCTGGGTGAGATCCCATGGACAGCAATACTAAAAGGAAAGGGAGTTCATGATGGCTGGGAGTTTGTTAAGAGGGAGATAGTAAAAGCACAACGTCAGGCAATACCAATGAGACGGAAACATGGAAGGTGCCTAAAGAAGCCAGGGTGGCTATCTAAAGAACTTTTAACTGAATTAAGATTAAAAAAGGATGTGTACAAAAAATGGAAAAGGGGGGAAACCACCAAAGAGGAATTCAAACAAATAGCCAGCACGTGTAGACACAAAGTCAGAAAAGCTAAAGCACAGAATGAACTCAGGCTTGCTAGAGAGGTTAAAAGCAACAAAAAAGGCTTTTATGGGTATGTTCGTAGCAAAAGGAAGAACAAAGAAACAGTGGGGTCACTCAGAGGAGAAGATGGTGAAATGCAAACAGGGGACACAGAAAGGGCTGAACTCCTCAATGCCTTCTTTGCCTCAGTCTTCTCCGATAAAGAAAACAATGCCCGACCTGAAGAATTTGGAGCAAATGATTCAGCAAAGGAAACACAGCCCAGAATAACTAAGGAGACAGTACAAGAATATTTGGCTAGTTTAGATGTATTCAAGTCTCCAGGGCCAGATGAACTGCATCCAAGAGTATTAAAAGAACTGGCAGATGTGATCTCAGAACCACTGGCAGTCATCTTCGAGAAATCCTGGAGAACAGGCGAAGTCCCGGCAGACTGGAGGAGGGCAAATGTTGTCCCTATTTTCAAAAAGGGGAAAAGAGAGGACCCAAATAATTACCGCCCAGTCAGTCTGACATCAATAGCAGGGAAGATTCTGGAGCAGATCATTAAGCAAACAGTCTGTGAGCACCTAGAAAGGAATGCTGTGCTCACCAATAGTCAGCATGGATTTCTGAAAAATAAGTCATGTCAGACTAACCTGATCTCATTTTTTGACAGAATTACAAGCCTGGTAGATGAAGGGAACTCAGTGGATATAGCCTACCTTGATTTCAGTAAGGCATTTGACAAGGTGCCCCATAATATTCTTGTAAAGAAGCTGGTAAAATGCGGTCTTGACTCTGCTACCACTCAGTGGATTTGTAACTGGCTGACTGACCGAACCCAAAGGGTGCTCATCAATGGTTCCTCTTCATCCTGGAGAAGAGTGACTAGTGGGGTGCCACAGGGTTCTGTCTTGGGCCCGGTCTTATTTAACATCTTTATCAACGACTTGGATGATGGACTCAAGGGCATCCTGATCAAATTTGCAGATGACACCAAACTGGGAGAGGTGGCTAACACCCCAGAGGACAGGATCACACTTCAAAACGACCTTGACAGATTAGAGAACTGGGCAAAAACAAACAAAATGAATTTTAACAGGGAGAAATGTAAAGTATTGCACTTGGGCAAAAAAAATGAGAGGCACAAATACAAGATGGGTGACACCTGGCTTGAGAGCAGTACATGTGAAAAGGATCTAGGAGTCTTGGTTGACCACAAACTTGACATGAGCCAACAGTGTGACGCGGCAGCTAAAAAAGCCAATGCAATTCTGGGCTGCATCAATAGGAGTATAGCATCTAGATCAAGGGAAGTAATAGTGCCACTGTATTCTGCTCTGGTCAGACCACACCTGGAGTACTGTGTCCAGTTCTGGGCACCACAATTCAAGAAGGACACTGACAAACTGGAACGTGTCCAGAGGAGGGCAACCAAAATGGTCAAAGGCCTGGAAACGATGCCTTATGAGGAACGGCTAAGGGAGCTGGGCATGTTTAGCCTGGAGAAGAGGAGGTTAAGGGGTGATATGATAGCCATGTTCAAATATATAAAAGGATGTCACATAGAGGAGGGAGAAAGGTTGTTTTCTGCTGCTCCAGAGAAGCGGACACGGAGCAATGGATCCAAACTACAAGAAAGAAGATTCCACCTAAACATTAGGAAGAACTTCCTGACAGTAAGAGCTGTTCGACAGTGGAATTTGCTGCCAAGGAGTGTGGTGGAGTCTCCTACTTTGGAGGTCTTTAAGCAGAGGCTTGACAACCATATGTCAGGAGTGCTCTGATGGTGTTTCCTGCTTGGCAGGGGGTTGGACTCGATGGCCCTTGTGGTCTCTTCCAACTCTATGATTCTATGATTCTATGATTCTATGATCCAAAGCAATGTTTCAAGATGAAGCTGGAAAGCTAAGAGTTCTGGAATGACGCAGTTAAAAATGCCGTCGCCATTTTGGGAGGCATTGTTGGAGCTCTTGGGTCTGGGAGGAGAAAGAGAGAAATAGAGTTGTTTACATATCGTGGATCAACTCCTCGGTGGGACTTAAGAGCGACAAATGCCAAAATTTACGATGGAAAGAACGAGGTTATCTACTAAGGAGATATATGGAAACCATCTGGACTTAGTGGAGGAACGGGAAATCCACACAGGATTATTATACTTGCTATCGGCTTAAGGAGACCAACAGAAGAGATCGTAAAGGAAAAAGAGAAATTATATGAATAAGATATGATGTGGAAACACCAAGATAAGACTGGATAGAATTATGAACTTTGTTTGGACTGATTGGGACTGATTTGGACATTAACGCAGTAAAGAAGATGATCTGAATCCCCCTTTGGATCTTGAAGTATGGGTTCCCCCAACAAAATTTAAAAATTTGGCTTTGTAATTTGGAATTTATATGATGTGATTTAATTTGATGTGATTAGCCAGTTAATAAAAATTATTTTAAAAAAAATACAAAGGGGGAGCCATTAAGATTCCAAACAGAAAACTGGATAAAATAAAGGAACCAGTGAGCTAAAACCTGGCATCGTTCATACAAGAGAAAAGGTTTGTGCATTTTCAGAAGATGTACATAAAAGTTGAAAACCTGGAGGCAGAGATGACCCTACTTCAGAGCAGTAGATGGAAGTAGGGCTTCCATTTGATGAGCACCTACAGCTCTTGACCACAGAGAAAGTTGCTGAAAGAGCACAGGGTGGTTAATCCTGCCATGTCTCTCCCACACTGGACATGACTGGGGTCATTCCCCAGCACTGGGCAGCTTTTTCTAATTTCAGAAAATGTTCTCCGTTGCATCTCTGCATGATTGATTGTTGTTGAATTCCATACTTCTAAGCAGTCTCTGCTAGGATGATTAATTCTAACTCTGGCAATTCTCTGCGTTGTGATTACTGACTCAGATACATGGCCAGAATCACCAGTCCTCCTCCAGTGAGGTTGCCTGACGCCTCTCTGTATGTCATAGCTCTGTGCTTCTTTCTACCCATTCAGAATGGATGAGTGACTGACAGGTGAGTGACTCTGACAGTCACAGGTGAGTGACCGAGACCCAAGGAAGGGGCTTCTCCAAGGCTGAGTAATTCCTACTTAAATGTATTTGAAAAGTAAACCTTTTCAATAGTGTTTCCAATTCTAATTAAGCCATGCTCTTGGCTACCAAACATTTGAGACTTGAGATCTTGAAACTTTCAAAGGGGAGTGTGTTTGGCTCAAAGCAACTTTCTGAAACACTACAGCTGGAATAGACAGAAGGGCTGAGCATCCGCTGAGGACGGCAGAAAATCCCATTAACCAGCAAGTCCCAGAACTCTTTCAGACATCTAAGGGCCCCTCCCCATTCAACTTCAACAGACAGCATGTGTCACCAGATCAGAGAACAGACAGGAAAGCTCCAAACTGTCACAGCCCTCCTCAGTGCTTCCTTGGAGTAGAGCCTCTGGCTGTGAGGCAGACCATTTCATTGGGAATCCTGTTTTGCTAAGGTTTTTTTTTTGTGTATTTATTTTTTTGAGCCGTTCTTTGAAGTGTTGCTTTTAAAGCAGGGTGAAAACAATCACTTGAGAGGATTGTTCTGATCATGAAACAAACTTCAGAACATGGTTTGAAAAGAAGCATGATTCCTGGCTTGGCACTCACTCCAGCTACTTTCAGTGACACACCAACCTTTTGACTTTAAAATCTTGAAAGAGCTGCAATTGTCAGTAAGGACAAATGGACTTCGAGCCCCATTTACACAGGCTCTTTTGGAAGCCACATTAGCCCAGCTTTTGGTTCCAGATGACATCAAGCTTTTGGCACGTACAGTGTTACCCCCATCAGCAGGTGTTTTGTTTGCCCACGAATGGGAAACTGCCTGCCGTGCTTATGCTCCAGCTTTGTTTCAACAAATCAGGGGAAATAATCCAAATATTACCCTTGCAGACGTCATAGATGCCATGATGGGGCGTGGTCCTTTCACTCAAGCTTCAGTGCAAGCCACACTGCTGCAAATCTTATTGAGGGACACTGCTCTTGCTGCTAAACAAGCAATGAGAAAAATCCCAGAACCCACCAGTATTCAATCAAGGTGGGGTTCAATCAGGCAAGAGGCAAGAGAATCATATTCTTCCTTTATGGACAGGCTGCTTACAGCAGTGAGTCGTCAAATTGAAAATCCTGAAGCCAAACAAATAATTATCAAACAATTGGCCTTTGAAAATGCCAATGAGGATTGTAAGGTTGCGTTACAACCGATGATACACAATCCTGCCACAGACACAGCAGCCATGCTTCGCATTTGTCAGTCTGTTGGTACAGCCACCCACAAGGCTCATCTGCTGGCAGCAGCGCTAAATGAAAACCAGCCTGTAGCCACCGATACAACTTGTTTCCAGTGTGGCAAACCAGGATCACTGATACCCCAGTGGGGGTAGAACAGTGGCCTCTACCAAAAGAAAAATCAGCAGCAGCGGCACCAGCTATTTCTGAACAGCTTATTTCTGAACAATTGACTTTCGGCCACATTGAACCATCTTCATCCCACTGGCTCCAGCAGACAGGGAACGGTTTGCTTTTACATTGCCAGTATATAACAATTCGCAGCCCACCCAGTGATATCAGTGGGTTGTCCTGCCTCAAGGCATGCGGAACTCCCCTACACTTTGTCAACATTTTGTGGGTGAAGCATTGAAACCTTTCCGCATGCACCACCTAGAGGTGCTGCACACAAGCTGCATCTGGCAGTGTTTGCTACACCATTGTTGCCAACAGGAATTTATATGCTCAGACAGAAAAGAAGAAGACAATCTGCATTATAGAATGGCTACATTTACCACACACCCCACCTAAAAACATTTATTCCGTTGTTGAATCCACATCAGACATTGTTATCAAAGGACGTTCACGTGCTATAGCTTTGAGCGGTTCTGATGTTGCATCAATATATCTGCCCTTCTCACAGACTGAACAGCAGCATTTATTCATAACAAATGCTGCCGTGCAAATTGCCTTGGCTGATTTTATAGGTGTCATCATTTTTTTAAAAAAATCATATTTATTAAAGTTTCCAAAAAATATAGAAATACAAAGATAAAATACACTTAAAGCCTTACTTTCAATACCAACTTTCTGGGACTCCCCCTTCCCCCTCCCAGCTGTATTCCCCTTTCATGAATTTAGTTCTACAATCTCTCACTCCCCATTTAAAACTTAATTTGTTTAACCCACTATCCAATTTAAATTACACAATCTTACCTCCCTCCCATATCATTTACAAAAATAGAAAAAAAAGATTTTTCCCCAGATCCACCCCAGTTTCCTTCCACGAATTCCCTTTTTTTAAAAAAGAGGTTAAGTTGTTCCCATGATGCCTCAACATTCTGGCGTCAGCTTTGGAAGCTGGGAGGAGTTTTCTGACTGTTCCTCTCGGTCTTTGAGAGAGAAAGACGCAGTTTGTCATGGCTGCGAGAAGTCCTGGAGTTTTCTGAGAAACGATGCAATAAAGAGCTGTAAATGGACAATCTGGTGCTCTGTGTATTTGTCGGAAGCTACGTGACAGTTTGCCGCTGTGTTTTACTCTGCTAGGCGTGCCGGAACGAAGCAGATTGCGCCGCTGAGTGGGAAGCGTGCCGGACCGCTGTAAAGAGCTAATTGGACCGTAAATCAATTAGCAGGTCACGCACTAATAAATCAACAGGTTATGGGCCGTAATTACTGCTTGTAAAGCTGTCACTGGAGGCTGCCGGAATGTTTGAAGTCTGCGTTCGGAGGCAGTGAAGCTGACCGGAAGCGGAGGCCTGTATCTGAGGCAAGCAGCTAGCTGAAAGACGCAAAGGTTTGCCTGTGCTGAATGCAACAGTGCCAAGAGCAGCAAGGAATCGTTTCTCCACGGACAGGAGCCGGAAGAGCTGGTGATCTGTGAGTACAGCTTGGGGCGCCTGGGGAGAACGGGAGAAAGATGGCAGATGACCTAGAGGTGTTTGAAGTTCCGCTTGAGAAGCTTGAAGAGCTCACCACCCAGTCGTGGGAAACCTGGGTTAGAAGGGTGAGAGCCTGGTTTTGGGCAACTGGCTTGTGGGACATAAGCAAGAAACAGCCGTCCCCAAGCGAACCGGCTGCTGCTGAAATTGCGGGGCTGGTGGACAGAGATGCAGGAAAGCTGAAGTCTGCTTTTCTGGAGGAGAAGATGCAGAGAGAGAAAGCTGAGAGAGCTGAGATCTGCATGTTGAGAGCAAGCGTACACGCTAAGCTGTTGCCGTATTTGGAAGGCATTGAGTCGGCCTGTGAAGCCTGGAATGTGCTGAGGGGTTTGTGTCAAAGCTCAGCAGAAGGCCAGGAGCAGGATGATGCCGAGTGTTCAGCCAGAAGCCCTGATTTTACAGCCTTACAGAGTGCTGTTGGAAGTGTTGGGGGGGCAGAGGAGCCCAAAAGCCAGTTTGGAAAAGTTTCCACTGTGTATGCCGAGGGGAAGTGCCGTTTCAGAGGGGGCGGAGCTGGTGTCCCGGAAGCTTTGCTAGCTGAGAGCTCACCCCAGTGTTTTTCCGTTCGTCGGTGCTACGTGTGTAATTCTACGGAACATCTGCGGCGTAATTGCCCCCACCGGAGCAAGGAGGCAAGGCAGGATGTTGTCAAGGTCAACTCCCATGGGAACCAGTCGGGTTTCCATGGCAACCAGCCTGGGAGAGCAGCCAGGCGTGGGACTGAGGCAGGTGGACATGACAAACACCAGGAGGAGACTTATCAAATAACAGCCAGTATGGCATTGTTTGAGAACAGCTGTGAGAAAGGCTCAGAGTTTTGTTTTGTGATAGACTCTGCAGCTAATCGCAACTTGATTCCAGAGACCCCTGCTGTCGAGATGTGGAATTGCAGAGCAATTTCTGCTGGAAAAACTGTACTTTTTGCAAATGGACAGAAAAGAAATGTAACTAACGTTGCAACTGTCTTTATGTCTATTCTACAGGAGCAGTTGGAGTGCTGTATTTGTTGGGAAACTGCCAGGGAGATAACGTCCATCATGGCCCCCAAGCCGGAGTTCTGGACATCCATCGGCCTCCCGTAGTCACGCAGATCCAACAGTTAGGGGCACAAAGCCTTTGGAAATTCTTAGCCACATTCCTAGGCTGGTGTGCACCCTCTTTCAGCAGAAAGCACAGTCAGAAGCTTGCATCACAGAAGAGCATAATTTACAGACTTTATTTAGCGTTTAACAGAAACAAAAGAAAACACGTCCATTCTGTCAGCGTGTCTGAGCCGACTGCCAAAACCGAAAGGAAAAACAGCAAGCATAAACATCCTGTCAACAGGACATGCGCAGACTCTGTTGCTTACAAAGCCTGCTCCCTTTAAGGTGGAACGGAAATATCCTAACATCCTCCCCCTTTCCGTGTAACCTGTTGTACCTGTCGTTCACCCAATTGCAACTTTTGTACATAAACCTTAAGTTGTTCTCTGTTAACAACCTTAGACAACAGATCAGCAGGAATTTCATTTCCTGCCATGTAGGACACCCGAATCAGTCCTTTCTGAATACACTCTCTTGCACGATGTAGCTTAATCTGCAAGTACTTGGTTCTCTGCTTGCAACTCTCGGAGTTCAGCAAAGCCAAACACGATCTATTGTCTTGATACACTTGTATAGGACATTTCACAGACACCCTGATGTCCTTAAACAGTTGCATCAACCATTCACAATCCATGAGTGAAAATGACAGAGCATTGAGTTCTGCTTCACAGGAACTTAGGCTCACTGTTGTCTGCTTCTTGCACAACCAGTCAAACAGGCAGTGGTTGTACATGTAGCATACTCCAGAAGTGCTTGTACCATCCGTGGTGTCACTTCCAAAACTTGCATCTGCAAAGATTTCAAGACCTCCAGTCTTCTGACTGGTGAACCTCAGCCTGTAGTGCATAGTCTCTTTCAAATAGCGGGCTATGCGCTTCAGAGCTTTCCAATCCTGAACCGTAGGATTGTTGGCATGTCTGCTAAGCAGATTACAGCTTACAGCTATGTCAGGTCTTGAACATCTGGCAATGAAATTCAGCTTGCCTAGAATGCATCTGTACAGCGTTGTGTCAGAAAACGCTTCAGCAGTACTGTTTACCTGGTAACCTGTCACCATCGGTGTGTCTGCTGGGTTTGCATCAATCAAATTCAACCTGGTTAACACATCAGCAATTTTCTGTGTTTGGTGTACCAGAAAATTACCTGCTTGGTCCTTCTCCACCTGCAGAGAAAGATAGTTGGATACCTCACCAAGATCCTTTATGTCAAAGTGCTCCTTCAGCTGAGCTAGGGTGCTTTGGTAAAAAGCCTGATTCTTCCAAAACATCAGAAGATCATCAACAAAACATAAACAATACAGTTTGTTTTGCCCCTCCTCCTTGACAAACACACATGGATCAGCTTTGCCCTGGTGAAAACCTAGAGAAAGCAATGTCTCAGTGAGTTTTGTGTTCCAACACCTGGCACTCTGCTTAAGACCATATAAGGATTTCCGCAGTTTACAGACCATTCCCTTCTGTATTTCCATCCCATCAGGTGGAAGCATGAACAGCTGTTCATTCAAAATCCCATACAAAAAAGCTGTATTAATGTCGTGGTGGGAAACATGCAGTTTCTCCTCCGCAGCGATCTTGAGCATCAGCCGAATGCTCTCATATTTGACTGTGGGAGAGTAGGTCTCGTGGTAATCCTGTCCTGGTACCTGTGAAAAACCTCTGGCAACCAATCTGGCTTTGTGTCTGACTACCTTGCCATTCTGGTCTGTCTTGGCCTTGAAGACCCATTTGCTGCCAACCAGTCTCATTCCTGGGACTATCGGTACCAATTCCCAAGTTTGGTTCCTGTTCAAGGAATCAACTTCAGCCTTCATGGCATTAAGCCAAGGCTCAGCATCTTTAGAGGTTAACTCCTGAACCTCATTGAAGCTTGAAGGTTCCCATACCTTCTCTGAGCTACTAAGAACAGCAGTTGCTGTCTTAGCAAACTCATCAGCATACCTCTTTGGAGGTCTGCCCTTGGTCGCCCTTTCAGATCTGCGTACTAGACGCAAGTCTTCTGGACTCATCTCCTCTTTCTTAGGAGAAAAGTGACCAATGGTGAACAGTGGTTCTTCCAGTTCATTGTCAGACGCATCAGATGGTCTGATTGAGGCCTTTGCGCTCTGGTAGTCTGCTGTGTCATCACTTTCACTGACATCAGCAGTAGCGCCGCCCACTGAACTGGAATCCGAACTCTGATCATCATCATCATCATCATCCTCATCATCATCCTCATCCTCATCATCAGCAGCTTCCTCAGCTTTAGCTGCTTGCTTGACATCACCTTCATCCTCCTCTGGGTAACTCTGGAAAATTCCCACATTTCCCCCCCACTTAGGATTGTACTCAACACTCCTTGTGAACTTAATGGACTTAGAGTCAGTCATCCATACCCTGTATGCACCTTTTTCGTACCCCATGAACAAACCATGTGCCCCACGCTTCCCAAGCTTGTTGGTTTGTTGTGTGCGTACCCACATGTCCGAACCAAAAATTCTCATGTGTTTGGTGTTGGGTTTCTTGCCAAACATCTTCTCATAGGGGGTACAACCAATGGGTGATGACAATCTGCGATTATAACTGTAAACCAAATTCCCCAGAGCCTCCCCCCAAAACTTATCAGGGAGATTGGCATCATGCAACAAGGTTTTTATTCCTTGCAGCAATGTTTGATTTGCTCTCTCCGCAAGACCATTCATCCATGGCGATCTGGGCGTTGACATGTCATGCTGGATTCCCTTCTCAGTCAGGAAAGCTTCAAACTGCTGAGAAGTGAACTCCCCGCCCCCGATCAGTAAACAAGCAAGAAATGCGTTTACCGTGCACATTCTCCAACCAAGCACAGAATTCCTTAAACTTTGGAAACGCTTGCGATTTCTGTTCGAGCAAATACACATGAATGTACCTGGTAAAAGAATCAATCAGAATCATGAAGTACCTTGCTCCTCCTATAGAGGGCGCAAGTGGCCCAACCAGGTCCGCATGCACTAGCTGGTAGGGCTTGGAAGCCTGCCTGCTAGACTCCTTGCCTTTTGGAGCAACCTTCACCTTGTTCTCTGCACAAGATACACATTTCATGTGAAATTTACAGGGTTTGATGTTCAAACCTTCAACCACCTCTGGCATCTTGGCCAGTGCCTTCCAAGAGAGGTGACCAAACCGTCGATGTGCATCGTGAATGCAACCTGCATGAAGAACTTTGTTAGTTTGTGCAACACAACAAGAATCAGCATTATTCACAACAACAGTGTCATCATAAGTTATATGGAATAAACCATCCATAAACTTTGCATGCAAATAGTCCTCTTTGCCTTTACTGATGACACAGACGCTCCTCTTGAAGGAAATCTGAAAACCACGTCCAGTAAGCTGTGGGACGCTCAACAAGTTGCTCGCCGCTCCTGGAACATAAAGTACATTACTGATGGTAGTGTGCAGACTTGCAAGTTTCACAGTCCCTTCTCCTGCAATTTGCAACGTCCTTCCATCAGCCAGGTGGATCTCACTTTCCTGAGGCTTGAAGGAGATAAAGAGATGCCTGTCCTTGGAAACGTGGCGGGTGGCACCTGAATCCACAATAAACCTGCCTTTGGCTGTTGGAGCAGTCTTTACAGCAAGCAAACCCTTGTTTTGCACTGGTGTGGGCTTTTGCAGCTTGCCCCCCTGCTGCTCCTGGCCAGCAGACGTGCCTTTAGCCTTTGGTGAAGCTGTGCCAGCAAGCAAAACCTTGCTTTCCACTGGCGTGGGCTTTTGCAGCTTGCCCCCCTGCTTCTGGTCAGCAGACGTGCCTTCAGCCTTTGGTGAAGCAGTGCCAGCAAACATCGCTTTGTTTGGCGCGGGCTCTTCACCCTCCCTCTGCTCCTGGCCATCTGCAGGTGTCTGCCTGTGGCTCTGTTTACCTTTGCCTTTCCGGCCTCTGCAAAGGCGATGGCCTTGGTTCCCATGAGAAACAGAGCTCTCAGCTGCCGACTCCTTGGCTCCCCCTGGAGGCTGGAACGCTGCCTGGGATGACGTGACGGTCAGCTCCCCCTGCAGCTTGCAACCGGTGCCCTCAGCATCCCTGCACTCAATCGCATTCTGGGAAACAGCTAGGACCTCCGATGCAGTCAAACTCTGGGCTGGGATTATTGGCAAATAAGCTTTTTTCAAAGCAGACCACATTCCACGTGCAGTGGTGTTGCCAGCCAGCGTCTTAATTTCCTCAAGAGATACGGATAAGACTATTACGTCAATCGCTTTCGAATTCTGCGATTTCCATCTCTCTGTCAGAGGAACTGGGGGGGCTTCAGAAACGACATGCCACACCCCAAACTGACGCAGCAAACTCTCACACCATTTTGCCCAAGCTTCATAATTCTGCCCATCCAACTTTGGACACGGAGCAGTTTCTGAGGTCTGTAAGAGATCCATCTCAGCTTTTTACTTGAGCCGTGAGCCCTATGCCTTCAAAGACTCCTTATCTTGGCAGCCCATTAATCACGAACTCTTTGGCTCGGCTCCCAGGCCAATTAATCCTTGCGAGGTAAACAGAAAAGCCAAAAGCCTCCCTCATTTCTTTCGCTTTTCCCACCGTACCTCTTAAACGCAGTCTGTTGCAGCTTTACTCTCCTGTAGGTGCCGTGAATCTGGGCCCGAAACCTTGTTGTTGGGAAACTGCCAGGGAGATAACGTCCATCATGGCCCCCAAGCCGGAGTTCTGGACATCCATCGGCCTCCCGTAGTCACGCAGATCCAACAGTTAGGGGCACAAAGCCTTTGGAAATTCTTAGCCACATTCCTAGGCTGGTGTGCACCCTCTTTCAGCAGAAAGCACAGTCAGAAGCTTGCATCACAGAAGAGCATAATTTACAGACTTTATTTAGCGTTTAACAGAAACAAAAGAAAACACGTCCATTCTGTCAGCGTGTCTGAGCCGACTGCCAAAACCGAAAGGAAAAACAGCAAGCATAAACATCCTGTCAACAGGACATGCGCAGACTCTGTTGCTTACAAAGCCTGCTCCCTTTAAGGTGGAACGGAAATATCCTAACAGTATTGTCCCAGGGATACACCACTGTCTTTTGTCTGTGCCTTATTTGTTAAAAAAGGGGTTTAAGGTTTGTTTCGAAGATGATGTCTGCACAATCTCCAAAGGAGGGAGGATACTTGCCAAGGTTAAAAAGGGGCAGAATGATCTCTTCATTCTTAAAACGCCTCTGGAGGGTGAGGGGAAGGTTGAGAAAGCACAAGCCCTGTGTGCTACAGTTCCCGCTCATGTGTCATGTGCTCATGTTTGGCATGCTAGGACAGCTCATGGTTCTTTAGAAGAACTACAGACGCTGCCTGAGGTCGCCAAAGGCTGTCACATCATAGAATGTGGATGTGTGATAAAATGTGAAGCATGCAGACAGGCAAAGGTAAAAGGGTGCAGTTACCCAAAGGTGGAGAGGGTACACACCAAACTCTTTGAATTGGTTCACATAGATCTGTTGGGTCCCGTAAAGGAGCCAAGTCTGGGAGGGGCCAGGTTTCTGCTGACGATGCAGGATAGCTTTACACAGAATACCTGGACTCTTGGGCTCAAATCCAAGGAAGATGCAGCTCAGCTGATCAGAAGTTGGATTGAGGAGGTGGAACTAAGGTTCTCCACCAAAGTGCAAGCAGTCACAAGTGACAGAGGTGCTGAGTTTACAGGATTTGCTTTGCAGAAGTTCTTTCGCATGAAAGGGATACGTCACACAGTGACTTCACCCAATCAGAGGGGGGTGGCAGAGCTCCGATGTGAGGCTCTGGTCCAGGCTGCAAAGGTGTTGCTGGCAGATTCTGGGTTGCCACCAAAGTTTTGGCTGGAGGCAATCAGGTATGTGAGCTTCACCTGGAATCGTACCTACAATTCAATGATAGGTGACACACCCTTTGGTTTGTTGCATGGCAGGAAACCCCAGATTCATTTTCTGCGCAAGTTTGGTTCGGACGCATCTGTGCCAGTGCCTAAAGCTTTGCAAGGGCCAGATGGATCCAAGTTCCGGAAAATGATCTTCTGTGGGTATGAGCCAGCAGCGCGTGCATGGAGGTTTGCGTTCCCATCAGGTGATCAGAGTAAAATGCTGATCAGCAAACACGCTGAGTTCTACGAACAGGATGAAAGGTTAAAGACTCCTGTCAAGCGTGATGTTCTATCAGAATGTCTTTCTGATTCAGAGCAGGAAGGTTCTGAGGGGGAGGAAGGAGAGGCTGAGTCTGCTGATGACGATCAGGTCACTGACCAAGGTCTGGAGCAGGGTGGGGCATCTCCACAAGTTGTTAAAAGAGAGGCCAAGAGTGAGCCTAGTTCTCCAGTGAGTGTGATGGAGGGGATTCGAAAACGTGTTAAGTCAGAGGGGGAATCCCGTGATGCTGAGGACACACCTGCTGGTGATGGTGAGTCAGGGGAAGCATCTGAATTTGTGCCCAGGCGATCCAGTCGCACAACGAAGGGTATTCCACCTGAAAGATATCAGGCCACAGGTGCGTGGGTAAGTTTCGCACAGTGTAAGTCTGATAGGTATGTGGATGTTCCACAGGTATTGTCAGAATGTGATGCAGAGGGGGTATGGGAGTCGGAACTTAAGAGGTTAAGTTGTTCCCATGATGCCTCAACATTCTGACGTCAGCTTTGGAAGCTGGGAGGAGTTTTCTGACTGTTCCTCTCGGTCTTTGAGAGAGAAAGACGCAGTTTGTCATGGCTGCGAGAAGTCCTGGAGTTTTCTGAGAAACGATGCAATAAAGAGCTGTAAATGGACAATCTGGTGCTCTGTGTATTTGTCGGAAGCTACGTGACAGTTTGCCGCTGTGTTTTACTCTGCTAGGCGTGACGGAACGAAGCAGATTGCGCCGCTGAGTGGGAAGCGTGCCGGACCGCTGTAAAGAGCTAATTGGACCGTAAATCAATTAGCAGGTCACGCACTAATAAATCAACAGTTTCCTTCCACGAATTCCCTTTTTTTAAAAAAAACATGTCCAATCAAAATGAAATGATATACAAGAGTTATATAAAGATATAAAAGATAAAAGATATAAAAAGATTCAAAAAATAGTTGCACAGCCTTTGGATTCCAAATCTCCCCCCCCCCTTCCCCGGTTTAGATTCCCTATGTCCATCAGTCTGTATGTTGTCAGCCTGGAGGTCTCAAATCCATGGCCAGATTTCTCCCCAGTTCCACCTTGCCGGTTTTCTTTTAATTTATTTATTTTAATAATGTTTAACTTC
Source organism: Podarcis bocagei (assembly GCF_964188305.1). Lineage (NCBI taxonomy): Eukaryota > Metazoa > Chordata > Lepidosauria > Squamata > Lacertidae > Podarcis > Podarcis bocagei. The sequence goes on from NC_138131.1 coordinate 66,676,484, forward strand.
AAACGTCCAATCTAAAAAAGGCCTTTAATTTCCTTGGTCTTTACCACTCCTCCCTTTTTTCTTTCCATGTCGTAATCAGTCCTTTGTTCTTTTTATTCCTCACTTTCTCAGGTTTCTTGTCCTGTTCAGCTGCGAAAACGTTCTAATTCGGAAATCTGGTATCTCCAGTGGCGTAGCGTGGGGGGTGCCAGGGGTGCCGACCGCACCGGGCGCAACATCTGGGGGGGCGCGAGTCCAGAGGGAAGGGACAAGTTCCTTCCTCCGTCGGGCTCCCTGCCGCCACCGCCAGCCTTGCGCCCTAGCACGCGCGCCCCCCGCCGTCGCTGTGGCTGCGCTCCGCTCACTGCTCGCAGGAGGAGCAGCCGCTGCAGCAGCGCCGACGCCGCCACCGACGCCTGGCCGGGCACGGGCAGCCTCTGCACCCTGCCGCCGCCGCCATCCCCTCGGCCCAGCCACAGGCGGCGGCTGCTTCTGCCTCCATCCTCCTCCGGGCAAGCAGAGTTGTTTGCGTGGCAGCGCCAGCGGCAACTCGCAGGTTAGGGGTTGGGGGGCGCAAATTACTTGCCTTGCCCCGGGTTAGGGGGCGCAAATTACTTGCGTTGCCCCGGGTGCTGACAACTCACGCTACGCCGCTGGGTATCTCTACAGAGGTTTGTTGTTCAGGAACAAAAACTTACGTCCAGTCCCTTCCTTTTTTTTTTTAATTTAAATTCATCATTAATACACATATACAAGCATGCAAACATACATTTCTTACAATCCTTAAAAATGTTCAAACATACTTACACTCAATCCCACAAATAGTTCCTTTCCCCATCACCATCCACCAACCCTTCACCCCACCTTTGTGTTTGACTTCCAATCTACTCAATTACAATTTCTTTCCACTTCTATTACTTTCTTTCACACACCTTTACCCTAATTTCATACTTCTTTTTCTATTACACATTGTTTTCCATCTTATTTGATATATCAGTATTTGAAACGGAACTTGTTTATTCTAATAGGAGTTCTGATTTTTCGATATGATTTTGCAAGTATCTTTTAAACACCTTCCAGTCCCTATCTATCTTTTCTTTTGAAATCCTTCCAGTTTCTTCCTTTGTTTTGGATATATTGTAATACTCCAATAATTTGGCAAGCCACTCTGTTTTTGTCGGTATTATACCACTTTTCCAGTTTTTCGCAATCAATAGCCTTGCTGCTACTGTTGCGTATAAATATAAGGTCTTATCTTCTTCCCTTAGGCTTCCTGGTACAATTCCCAATAGAAAACCTTCTGGCGTTTTCCTAAATGAGTATCTAAACATTTTTTGCATTTCATTATATATTATTTCCCAAAATTGTTTGATGTTTAAACAATTCCACCATATATGTATCATGGTACCTTTTCCCGTGTTACATCGCCAGCAGATATCGCTACAGTTTTTATTCATTTTTGCTATTCTTTCAGGTGTTAAATACCATCTATGTTGCATTTTAAGGTAATTTTCTTTCAGTATATAACACATGGTGAATTTCATATCTTCTTTCCACAATTTTTCCCATTGTTCAAACATAATATTTTTCCCAATATCTTGCGCCCATTTAATCATTGATGCTTTAACCAATTCATCCTTTGTTTCCCACTCTAAAATCAGATTATACAATTTAGATATATTTTTTGATTTTTCTTGTATTAAATATTTATCAAATTTTGATATTTCTTTTTCAAATCCTAACTTTTTGTCTTTTGCTAATCTATACTTAATTTGAATATATTGGGACCAATCACTAATATGAGCTTTAATCTCTGTGTAGTCCTTTAATTCCAATTCTCCGTTTTCTTCCTTTAATACAGTTTTATATGTAGCCCAATTTTCTTTCATATTTAATTTTTTCACTGCGACAATTTCTGCTGGCGATGCCCACCAGGGAGTTTTCGGTTCTAAGAGTCTCTTACATTTCTCCCATATTTTATATATAGATTTTCTGATTATATGCCCTAGGAAGCCTTTATGTACTCTCACTTTTTCATCTATTAAATAGGCATGCCATCCAAATCTCGTCTCTACTCCCTCTAAATCCAATACATCCGAGTCATCTAATTTGATCCATTCCTTTAGCCAGGTCAGACCCACCGCATCGTGATATAACTCCATATCTGGGAGACCAAATCCTCCTCTCTCCTTCTTATCTATCATTATTTTGTGTTTTATTCTTGGCTTTTTCCCTGACCATATGAATTTAGCCAAATCTCTTTTCCAGTTATTAAAACATTTATCTCCTCCTAGTATTGGGATACTTTGAAATAAAAACATCATCCTTGGTAATATGTTCATCTTTATTACCGACATTTTCCCTAGTAAGGAAAGATTTAATTTTCCCCATACTTGCAAGTCATTTTTTATTTCATTCCATGTTTTCCCATAGTTCTCATTACTTAAGTCTATAGTATTTGTTGTTAAATTTATTCCAAGATACCTTATTTTCTTTTTAATTTCCAATCCTGTAATTTCTTGTAATTTCACTTTATCCTTTTCTTCCATATTTTTCACTAGTATTTTGGTTTTCCCATAGTTTAATTTGAATCCTGCTAATCTGCCATATTCGTTTATGCATTCCAATATTCTAGGTGTACATTGTAGGGGATTTTCTGTTGTGATCATAACATCGTCTGCAAAGGCTCTTAACTTATATCTTTTTTCACCAACTGCTATTCCTCTTATTTGGTTGTCCTGCCTTATTTTCTTTAATAGAACCTCTAATACTATTATAAATAACATTGGGGATAGGGGGCATCCTTGTCTTGTACCTTTAAAGATGTTGATTTCTTCTCCAAACTCTCCATTAATAATAATTTTTGCTTTCTGTTGGTTATATATTGCATTTATACCTTTTTGGAATTTTTCACCTAGACACAATTCTTTTAATAGTTTTTTCATAAATTCCCATGAGATTTTGTCGAAAGCCTTCTCCGCATCGATTGAAATCAGGGCTGCTTGTTTGTCTCTTCTTACTTGTAGATATTCCATTATGTCTATTATATTTCTGATATTATCCTTTATTTGTCTACCTTCCACAAATCCAGCCTGATTTTTATGTACTATTTTTCCTATAATTTTTTTCAACCTATTAGCCAATAATCCTGCGTAAATTTTATAATCGGAATTTAACAATGAAATGGGTCTATAATTTGAGACCGATTCCAAATCCGTACCTTGTTTTGGCAGGAGCGTTATATACCCTTGAGTCCAAGAGTCTGGAATATTCCCCTTCTCTACTGCTTCCTCTATTACTTCTTTTAGTGGGTCAATTAATTCATTTAACATTTCTTTGTAATATTCTGCTGGTATGCCATCTGGACCTGGGGATTTCCCTATTTTTAATTTTTGAATTGATTCCTTAATTTCTACGGTTGATATTGGTTCATTTAATAATTTATGGTCTTCTTCTGCTATCTCTATTAATTTATTTTTCTTTATATATTCCTCTATTTCTTCTATTGGCACTTCATCTTTTTGATATAATTTTTTGTAATATTTTTCAAATTCTTTTTTAATTTCTGTCATATCCCTTATTGTCCTCTCTTCTACTTTTATTTTATTTATTAATTTTTCATTTCTTTGTTTCTTTAGCTGCCAGGCAAGGATCTTGCCTGGCTTATTTGCCCATTCAAATTTTTTATATTTCCAAAATTTGATTTCTTGTTCTACCTCCTGTTCTATAATTTTATTATATTCTACTCTCAGTAATTTAATTTCTTGATTTAATCTCTCTTTATTTTTGCTTGCATAGGCCAATTTTTCCTTCCTTTTAATTTCTTCTAAAAGCCCCCTTTTCTTTTTTTCTTTATTCTTATATGCTATTGAGTTTGGTTGTATGAAATATCCCCTAACAACCGCCTTCCCAGCATCCCACACTGTTTTAACATCTGTCCCTTTCCTCCAATTGTTTTCAAAATATTCCTTCATCAACTTCCTGGCTCCTTGTATTACTTTTTCGTTTTTTAATAAGAAAACATTCATTCTCCACATTTTTTCCCCTTTCTCCTCTTTTCCTTTAAGAGTTAATGATACTGGATTGTGATCTGTAAGTGTTTTTGGCAATATTTCGGCATTCTCTGCTTCAATTGTCATATCCTTAGTAATCCATATACTGTCGATTCGACTATACGAGTTTTTTGGTTCTGAGAAATATGTGAACTCCTTTTCAACAGGATGTTTATATCTCCATATATCCACTAAATCAAAAATCTTTACCATTTCCATAAAGCTTTTTGGCAGCTTCCCTTCATTCCCCCCCCCTAAAAGACCCACCATTACCCTCCCCACCGAAAGCAGCGACAAATGGCTGTATTTGCAAAAGACAAAATTCCTCGCTGGACTCAATAACAGAACTAGAATGACTAAATGCTGTTAACCAGCCACCAACTCAAAAACGGATTCTACGCTTACTGTCCTGGAATATTGCAGGGTGGGGAAACAAAGGCGGAGACCCAGACCTAATGAACTTCTTCAAAGATTTTGAATTAATACTTCTACAAGAAACATGGTCAACTAGAGATATTAAAATTAATGGATTCACCTCCTATACGAAACCCGCTTTGAAAACAAACACGAAGGGCCGGCCGAAAGCAGGGTTCTGTTGTATGATCAAAGACAACTCAGGGTTTGAGATCAAGCAGCTAGAAAAATGCTTTCCACTTGCACAAGCTCTACTTTTAACACAAAAAGACGATACCTTGCTACTTGTAAACGTCTACATCCCCCCAACCAAAAACAACAGCAGCAGTGAAAATTGGTCACAGCTAACCTTCTATATAGAAAATTTGACCGATAAATACCCAAATGCTTCACTGATAATAGCAGGTGATTTTAATGCAAGAGTGGGAACCAACAATGAACAACTATGTAGCAAATTAAATTGGAATACTGATAATGATATCGCACATGCCCTGAAAATAGGACGTTTCTCCAGAGATAGGGTTGTAAACAACGAAGGCTTACGCCTACTCGAATTATGTAACAACTTTAATTTGCAGATTGTGAACGGCTCAACAGAAGGCGATAGAAGCGGGGAGTTTACATACTTCTCCCCCCGAGGATGCAGTGTCATTGACTATATTCTTGCCCCTTATAATATTATAAATTCGATCATGGACCTCAAAATTGGAACGCGTACTGAAAGCGACCATCAGCCACTATCGCTGTCTATAAACTTAAAGAACGAAACCAAAATAACTAAGTACAATATCATAGAACCTTCTCAATACAAACAAATGACTCAATTAAAATGGTCTCAGGAAATGAGTGCAGCAGTGGGGCAAAAACTCACAGCCAACCTGAGAAAACAAGTATTATCCAATTTAAAGACCACTAATCCCTGCAGTGATATTCTGAAAACTTATAATGAAATCTTCCAAATGTTTGTAGAGCTTAGTACTCCACTTAAAGGTTGGATACTTAAACATAGCGCTAGCCCCTGGTTTGACGATGAATGTTTCCAGCTAAAAAGAAAACTGCGTCAAACATTTAAAAATAATCGCATTAAACTAGAGCCCTCTTATCTCGATGAAAAAAGAAAATATCATTACATTCTGGCCGAAAAGAAACAGAAATATGCAACCCAAAAATGGCTACAACTATTTGACTCAATTCAGAGTAAAAACAACAAAGCGTTCTGGAACCTAGTGTACGGAGGACTGAAAGCCGAAAATCAACTAACCCAACCACCAATTGCAGAATCCAAATGGTCCCAATACTTTACATCTGTATTTAACAATCTACACAGTGAACTTAAAGGAAATGAGACCGCTATAAATAAAATCAATAAACTCCAGGAGTGGCCAAGGGTAGAAGAAGTGGAAATTAGAGAGATAGTTAAAAATTTCAAATCGGGGAAATCGCCTGGGCCAGACGGTCTACCAATAGAATTATTTAAGACCTATATAGATTGGTGGGCAGAACCCCTAGCTCAATTGTTTACTCTCATAGACAAAGATGGGATCATACCGGAGATATGGTTAAGATCAATAATTATCCCAATCTTTAAAAATGGCGACCCAAAAGAACCAAAGAATTACAGACCGATAAGCTTACTATCAGTGATAGGGAAAATCTACGCTAAGCACCTCCTATCCAAACTCCTTATATGGATGAAAAATTTAAATTTACCAGGGAAAGAACAAATAGGTTTCTCTAAAGGTTGCTCTACATTAGACCACTGCCTTATACTTATGCATTTGGTTGAAAAATATAGATCTCAAAGGCAATCTAAGATATATGCTGCTTTTGTAGATTTTCGTGGTGCATTCGACTCAATTGACCGCCCAAAGCTGTGGAGGAAACTCGCAGAACTAAAAATTGATCAGCGCTTATTGATTCTAATACAAAATCTATACTCTTCCAATGTCTGTCAAGTCAAACTTAACACCATAGGTCATCTTTCATCAGACATCCCAATCTCGAAAGGGGTAAAACAAGGATGTATTCTTGCCCCCTTTCTATTTAACTTATTCTTATCAGACTTGCCAGATCACCTTCAAAAAATAGAATCACATGCCCCTAAACTTAATCAGAAACCAGTTCCTCTCTTATTATACGCAGACGATGCAGTCCTACTATCATTAACGAGCTTGGGTCTGAAACGTCTTATATCTTCTCTGACCCTTTACTGCGAATGTAATAAACTCTCTATAAATTACGAGAAGACAAAAATTTTGGTCTTCTCAAATGGTTGGAAACTAGAGAAATGGAAAATAAGAGGGCAAGAAATCCAACAAGTAAAAATCTATAGGTATCTGGGAATCTTATTCCAGAGCAATCTAGGGTGGGCAAGTCATCGCACAAATGCCATAAAACAGGCAAAGTGCACCTCATCAGCAGTTGCCCGTTTTTATTATCAGAAAGGTAATCAATTTATTCCTGCGGCCAATCAGATTTTCCAAACAAAAGTGCAAGCCCAGATATTCTATGGAATCCCGCTATGGATTCAAGCATATAACAGTGATTTAAATAAGATTCACTCCAGCTTTCTGAGACGTATTCTTGGACTCCCAGCTGCGATCAAATATGAAACAATGTGTGCAGAAATAGGCATACACACAATGGAATACTGGGCCTGGTCCACCTCAATAAAGTACTGGTTACGCTGCCACTTTCGCTGCTCTCCATCAAGCCTGCTCGCTGATCTGCTCAAAGACTCCTATAAATCAAGATGGTATCAGTACCTCGAAAAAAAGATTGAATCTTTAGGCATCGAGCTGGAGTCCCTGTATAATTCTAATGAGCAATACATTTTCCATAATATCCTAGCTAGACTAAAGGATGTGGAGAGACAAAATATTATGGCAGCTGTAAACAAAACTTGCTCCCCCATATTCTATGATTTAAATATCTTAGATAGCAGAGTCAATTACGTCACTAAATTAATAATCCCAGCCCAACGTAGGGCTTTTATGCTGGCCCGGTTGAACGTCTTTCCCTCAGCATTTGTCTGGGGAAGATATCAAAACATCCCTAGAAACAAGAGATTCTGCAGATGCTCTATGAATGTCCCGGACACTGTAGAGCATATTCTCTTTCATTGCCCATTGTACAGTACGCTCCGTCAACGCGTGCTGTCCCCTCTTTTGGGTGGTCTGGAACCCCAGCAAGGTGAATGTGTGGGATTCTGCCTATCCGACGTTGACCAAAGGGTAACGGCGGGGGTAGCCGAGTTTTTGGCTGCAGTCCTCCAAGGAGCAGGTTAACAAGGAAAACCACTGATTTTATATGTATATATATATATATATATATGATTGTAACCAACTGCTGCCTTTTTATATATATTTCAAGGCTTTTACATGTTATTTTCTTTCTTACGGTTTTTATTTGCATAATGCCTAATAAAGGTTTGATTTCAACATTTTGACTATTATAATCCTCCCCTCTTTGTCTTCATATATCAATTCCGGTTCATATTTGCTTTTAACATACATTACAACCCCCCTCTTTTTTCTTACATCAGATGCGATGAATTCTTCCCCTAACTTTGGTTTTACCAATAGTCTTTTATGCTTAGTATTGATGTGGGTTTCTTGTAAGCAAGCAAGGTCCCACTTCTGCCTCTCTAAGATACGTTCTATTTTCTGCCTCTTCCTCCTATTATTTAGACCATTCACGTTCCATGATAACAATTTAAATTTCATTATTTATTAGTTAAAAAATTCTAAAGTTAATGGAAAGAGTTTACGTTATCTGCAGTGGTAAAGGAGAGGGGTTTTGTAATAGTTATTGGTCTGATTGCCAATATCAAACCACTGGCGTAGTTCTTTATCCTTCCACCCTTTGCTGAGCTTTTTCTTCTTCTTCCGCCTCATCCGATAGCTCTCCCTTTCTTCCTTCCTCATTTCTTACTTCACTTTTCCCACCTCCTAATTCTCCTCGATACTTCCTCCAAAACATATCTGCTTCCTCAAATGTCTCAAATCGTCTTCTTTTTCCTTTGAAGTTGAAGGAAATCCCCACTGGGTATTCCCATCTGAAAGATATTGCTTTGGCCTTTAATGCTTTTGTTAGAAATTGGAATTGCTGTCTCTTTTTTATCAGCCTAGGTGGAACTTCTCGTAAAATTATTATTTCCTTTCCATCTATGGTTAATTTGTTCTTACTCTTTAGTTGGAGGATCTTATCTCTCATCCAATTCGATGTGAATACAATGATGCAGTCTGCCGGCCATTTGTTCATTTTTGCTTTTCTTGAGTTCACTCTGAAGATTTTCTCTGTCTGTTCTATTATGTCTTTTTCCTGTAAATGTAGCCACTTTGCTAAAGTTTCAATCATCTTCTTCCAAATATCCTCCTTCTCCTCTTCTGGAACATTTCTGAATCTCAAAGTCTTCTCTTTAATCTGCATCTGTATCATTGCTAGCGCGTCCCTTCCTTTCTTCAATAGAAAATTCTATTGTCTCCTTTAATGTAAACACCTCTGTAGACAAAATACTATTTCAGTTTTGCAGCTTTCCCAGAAGATAACAAGTCCTGTACGAATCCAAGAGTATTTTTCCACTTACGACCGTTTTTGTAATGTCCCGAAACCCCTCTAGGGGAATTGTAATAACTTTGTATCCTCTAATCCAAAAGTCAAATTGTTGTTCCTTATTTTCCGACAGTTTATATCCATATTGTATCAAATTGTAACAAAATTAACCAGCAAAGTCCTCCTAACAAAGTCCTCTTTATATTCTCCAACTTTGACAGCTACTTTGACAGCTGTCAAAGTCTCCGTCTCTCTTCGCCAGGCTCTGCGAATCGCCCCGGTTCCCAGGGGGGGTTACATTTTCCTTCTCACCCTCCACTCTTCTCCTCCAGCACAGTTCTTGTAATTTCCCATCGTGGAATTAATGATTTTTGTCAAGAGTATGCTTCTCTTTCGACCTTGGTTACCCAGTCCTTGTTTTAGAATGTTTACAGTAGGGGGGGGACTGACTTCCTTTTTAGATCACCCCCGCTCGTGCCGAATCCGAAAAAAAATCTTTTTTTCTCCTTTTGAACCCGGTTTCCCAATTACTCACGGGTTGTTGTTAATAGTCTGAATTTCCAATGGAAGAAGTCAGCGCTCTCCGTCGAATGGCATGCGGCTTCGCTCGGCAGGGAAAGCAGAGGACTCAAAGCACCACGCCGCTCCCCGGCACCCGATCCGAAGCCTTTAAAAAGGCTCCTTCACGAGTCGGGAGGGCGCTAACGGTGCCAGCCGAGTCACCCATGTCCACGGGCTCCGTGCCCGTGGTTTTTAAGGGTCCCCGCGTCGCCGGCGCGGTAGGACCCAGCCCCTGCCGAGCAGACCCCCTCCGGAGCTCGGAGGGAGTCCGCCATGCGGCGATGGCGACAACCCGGAAGTCTATAGGTGTCATCATTTTTAACGCTCCAAAGGATGACGGTTTGACATTTCTGACACAGGTCACCTATGTTTTGGCTACCCCCTTGTCTCTCACACCTCTCCCCTCTGCATTGACCCTTTTCGCAGATGGAACAAGAAGTAGAGGGGGTAGTGACATGGGAGGAGGGAGGACAATGGAAATGTTTATTTACCCCCCCCCCACAGTCTTCTGCTCAGCAAGCTGAGCTAGCGGCTGTGATTCTTGCATTTCAATCCTTTCCTACTCAACCTTTCAATCTTATTGTGGATACTCAGTATGTATATCACCTTTTTGCTATTTTACCAATATCTTATATAACTCCTTCCTTGGATTCTGACTTGTTTTCCTTGTTTCTTGCCCTGCAGGCCTTACTTCAGCACAGAGAGTTCCCTTATTATGTTGCACATCTTCGCTCCCACACATCGCACCCATGGTATTTAGCAGAGGGCAATGCAAGAGCAGATGCGGCTTTGGGGGACATTTCTGCCTTTTCTCTCTTTTCTGATCCTATACTATGTCATAACACCTTTCACCTTCCTGCGAAAGCATTGGCAAAACAGTTTTCTATTCCCTTGGCCCAAGCAAGGGATATAGTTTCCCAATGTGCTTCTTGTTCTAAATCTCAGCTGGCCATTCATAGAATCATAGAATCATAGAGTTGGAAGAGACCACAAAGGCCATCGAGTCCAACCCCCTGCCAAGCAGGAAACACCATCAGAGCACTCCTGACATATGGTTGTCAAGCCTCTGCTTAAAGACCTCCAAAGAAGGAGACTCCACCACACTCCTTGGCAGCAAATTCCACTGTTGAACAGCTCTTACTGTCATTCCTTTTGATGCTGTCTGGGGGCTGCAGCAGGTTGCTCCGCCACTCACTGTGGGTGAGGACCAGGTCCAAGATAGATGATTCCCTTGTTGCTTCTTCCAACTTCTGGGAAATGAAATTGTCAGCTAGATAATGGAGGAATACAGTGGTGCCTCGCAAGACGAAAATAATCCGTTCTGCGAGTCTCTTCGTCTAGCGGTTTTTTCGTCTTGCGAAGCAACCCTATTAGCGGCTTAGCGGATTAGCGCTATTAGCGGTTTAGCGGCTATTAAAGGCTTAGCGGCTTAGCGGCTAAAAGGCTATTAGCGGCTTAGCGGCTTAGAAAAAGGGGGGGGGAGTGAAAAAAATTGCAAGACTCGCAAGACGTTTTCGTCTTGCGAAGCAAGCCCATAGGGAAATTCGTCTTGCGAAGCGCATTGAAAAACGGAAAACCCTTTCGTCTAGCGGGTTTTTCGTCTTGCGAGGCATTCGTCTTGCGGGGCACCACTGTATGTTGGACCTTACATGAAACCCATCTGCAATCCATTTTCCCCAAGCTCACAAACTTCAAATGCAGAAAACAACACCTTAAACTTTTTCAGACCTGGAACCCATGCTTATTTCTTTATAAGAATATTTTTAAACTACCAACTCATTTTTAGAAATTGATGTGGTATAGCTTCCATTCAAACATGAATTTGTGGACTCTCCTCTTAGCTGGTCCCAGGACAGTTGTTGTGAGCCACCTTCTGTCAGCTGTGGCCGCAGACCCACCCACTGAAGATCCAAGCTTTGGCCCAAGTCTTCTGGAAAGCCATTTCCGAGCTAGAGAGGAGAGGGGGTTGCGGGCTAACCCCTCCCACACACTCCACTCGCGGGGGCTGGCCTTCTGCCCCCACGAGAGCAGGGGAATCCCCGGGCGTGCCGGCAACCCTGCCCGCCAATCGGCGGGGCTGGGGGGGGCATGGCCTAGCCCATTTAAGGCCAGGCACGTCCGGGGACCGCCCTCTTTTGCCCCATTCAGCTGAAGGTATTGGCGGCGAGCTTTGCTCAAGTGGCGGTTAGGCATTGGCAGGGGTTATTGTTAGGCAAATGAATGGGGGGGGGAAGGGAGCGCCATCACCTTCCCCCAATGAAAATGGGTAGTCCGGTAGAGGACTCCGGGGGGCATTGCCTTGTCCGAAACCTAGGGAGGTAAGGGCCTCCGGCACGGCCCCGAGCAGTGACACCCGTGGGATCCTAGTTGGCGTACTCCAACAGGACCCCCCCCCATGGCTTGTGGTTAACCCTTCCCAGTCTCCATGCCGGGTAGTCGATAGGAGCCAATGCCTAAGGCCAATACCTTCCAATTCTGTAATCAATACAGTTGTGGCCTTTTTATGCCCATTAACCTTAAATAATGTGTCACGTGTCTTTATTTCAATTGGGGGAGGGGACTTGCCACGCAAAGCCATTTCCGAGCTAGAGAGGAGAGGGGGTTGCGGGCTAACCCCTCCCACACACTCCACTTGCGGGGGCTGGCCTTCTGCCCCCGCGAGAGCAGGGGAATCCCCGGGCGTGCCGGCAACCCTGCCCGCCAATCGGCGGGGCCGGGGGGCGTGGCCTAGCCCATTTAAGGCCAGGCACGTCCGGGGACCGCCCTCTTTTGCCCCGTTCAGCTGACCGGTTTTCCCACCCCACCCACCCTTTAGGTTTAGGTAGGTTTGACCTTGCTATGGACTTCGGTTGGTCGCCGCAAGGGGCCTGGTAGGAATTTTTGCAACTTGGTGCACTTCCAGCCTTTTGGTTTTTTCGCCTACCTCATAGCAAACGTCACAACTTCTCGGTTTTGGCGGTTAGGCATTGGCAGGGGTTATTGTTAGGCAAATGAATGGGGGGGGAAGGGAGCGCCATCACCTTCCCCCAATGAAAATGGGTAGTCCGGTAGAGGACTCCGGTGTTGTAATTGCAGAGTCCTGTACACAGCGGAATGATGAGCAGTACGTGCCACATGCTTAACTTTTGCTTTATTTTCATTTCAATGTTGAGAGATTACAAACATGCAATCATCCTTTTCCTCGGAACAAAGAACACCGAGAGAAACAGTGAAAAACAGGAAACCAGTGTACATCACATCCAGTCTCCCATTCCCGTGGGAAACCCAACAGTACTCTGACCGTGGAATGCAAAACATTGTCCCGTGACTAGCACTTCGCTGCACAGTGAAGAAAGCAGAAACCAACATCCTCCCCCTTTCTGTGAACATCACTGGGCAGCGTGTTCGTACAATATCAGTACAAACCCAACTTCTGTACATAGGTACAGTGTTGATCCCTTGATACAATCTTGGACAATACATCAGCAGGAATTTCATTACCTGGCATATAGGACACCGTTACGAGTCCCTTCTGAATATGTTCCCTAGCATGTTGCACCTTCAATTGCAAGTGCTTCGTGCTTTGCTTACAACCTTCCGAATTCAGCAAAGCCAAACATGCTTTGTTGTCCTGGTAAACCTGGATTGGACATTTGACAGGAATTCTCATGTCTTTGCACAATTGTAACAACCATTCACAATCCTTAAGTGAATAAGACAGTGCATTCAGTTCAGCTTCACAAGTACTTAAGCTAATTGTTGTTTGCTTCTTGCATGACCAATCAAATAGACCCTGATTGTACATGTAGCAAACTCCAGACGTACTTTTCCTGTCTGTTGTGTCACTTCCCAAACTTGCATCTGCAAAAATCTCAAGACCACCAGACTTCTGATTGTTAAATCTCAGTCTGTAATGCATAGTGCCTTTCAAATAGCGTGCTATGCATTTCAGAGCTTTCCAATCCTTAACGGTGGGATTGTTAACTTGTCTGCTTAGCAAATTACAGCTAACAGCAATGTCAGGTCTTGAACATCTGGCAATGAAGTTTAGCTTGCCTAGCACACTTCTGTACAGTGTAGTGTCAGAAAATGCTTCTTCAGTGTCTTCTACCTGATAACCTGTTGTCATCGGTGTGTCTACAGGGTTAGCATCCATCAGGTTTAGTTTGCTTAACACATCAGCAATTTTTCGTGACTGGTGTACTAGAATGTTACCACTTTGATCTCTCTCTATTTCCAGAGATAGGTAGTTGTTTACCTCACCAAGATCTTTCATGTCAAAGTGCTCTTTCAGTTGAGCTAGGGCGTTATTGTACATTGTGACATCTTTCCAAAAGAATAAAATATCATCAACATAAAACAAACAATACAGCTTCTTTTGCCCCTCCTCTTTGACAAATACACATGGATTGTGAATGGTTGTTACAATTGTGCAAAGACATGAGAATTCCTGTCAAATGTCCAATCCAGGTTTACCAGGACAACAAAGCATGTTTGGCTTTGCTGAATTCGGAAGGTTGTAAGCAAAGCACGAAGCACTTGCAATTGAAGTTGCAACATGCTAGGGAACATATTCAGAAGGGACTCGTAACGGTGTCCTATATGCCAGGTAATGAAATTCCTGCTGATGTATTGTCCAAGATTGTATCAAGGGATCAACACTGTACCTATGTACAGAAGTTGGGTTTGTACTGATATTGTACGAACACGCTGCCCAGTGATGTTCACAGAAAGGGGGAGGATGTTGGTTTCTGCTTTCTTCACTGTGCAGCGAAGTGCTAGTCACGGGACAATGTTTTGCATTCCACGGTCAGAGTACTGTTGGGTTTCCCACGGGAATGGGAGACTGGATGTGATGTACACTGGTTTCCTGTTTTTCACTGTTTCTCTCGGTGTTCTTTGTTCCGAGGAAAAGGATGATTGCATGTTTGTAATCTCTCAACATTGAAATGAAAATAAAGCAAAGTTAAGCATGTGGCACGTACTGCTCATCATTCCGCTGTGTACAGGACTCTGCAATTACAACACCGGAGTCCTCTACCGGACTACCCATTTTCATTGGGGGAAGGTGATGGCGCTCCCTTCCCCCCCCCCATTCATTTGCCTAACAATAACCCCTGCCAATGCCTAACCGCCAAAACCGAGAAGTTGTGACGTTTGCTATGAGGTAGGCGAAAAAACCAAAAGGCTGGAAGTGCACCAAGTTGCAAAAATTCCTACCAGGCCCCTTGCGGCGACCAACCGAAGTCCATAGCAAGGTCAAACCTACCTAAACCTAAAGGGTGGGTGGGGTGGGAAAACCGGTCAGCTGAACGGGGCAAAAGAGGGCGGTCCCCGGACGTGCCTGGCCTTAAATGGGCTAGGCCACGCCCCCCGGCCCCGCCGATTGGCGGGCAGGGTTGCCGGCACGCCCGGGGATTCCCCTGCTCTCGCGGGGGCAGAAGGCCAGCCCCCGCGAGTGGAGTGTGTGGGAGGGGTTAGCCCGCAACCCCCTCTCCTCTCTAGCTCGGAAATGGCTTTGCGTGGCAAGTCCCCTCCCCCAATTGAAATAAAGACACGTGACACATTATTTAAGGTTAATGGGCATAAAAAGGCCACAACTGTATTGATTACAGAATTGGAAGGTATTGGCCTTAGGCATTGGCTCCTATCGACTACCCGGCATGGAGACTGGGAAGGGTTAACCACAAGCCATGGGGGGGTCCTGTTGGAGTACGCCAACTAGGATCCCACGGGTGTCACTGCTCGGGGCCGTGCCGGAGGCCCTTACCCCCCTAGGTTTCGGACAAGGCAATGCCCCCCGGAGTCCTCTACCGGACTACCCATTTTCATTGGGGGAAGGTGATGGCGCTCCCTTCCCCCCCATTCATTTGCCTAACAATAACCCCTGCCAATGCCTAACCGCCACTTGAGCAAAGCTCGCCGCCAATACCTTCAGCTGAATGGGGCAAAAGAGGGCGGTCCCCGGACGTGCCTGGCCTTAAATGGGCTAGGCCATGCCCCCCCCAGCCCCGCCGATTGGCGGGCAGGGTTGCCGGCACGCCCGGGGATTCCCCTGCTCTCGTGGGGGCAGAAGGCCAGCCCCCGCGAGTGGAGTGTGTGGGAGGGGTTAGCCCGCAACCCCCTCTCCTCTCTAGCTCGGAAATGGCTTTCCAGAAGACTTGGGCCAAAGCTTGGATCTTCAGTGGGTGGGTCTGCGGCCACAGCTGACAGAAGGTGGCTCACAACAACTGTCCTGGGACCAGCTAAGAGGAGAGTCCACAAATTCATGTTTGAATGGAAGCTATACCACATCAATTTCTAAAAATGAGTTGGTAGTTTAAAAATATTCTTATAAAGAAATAAGCATGGGTTCCAGGTCTGAAAAAGTTTAAGGTGTTGTTTTCTGCATTTGAAGTTTGTGAGCTTGGGGAAAATGGATTGCAGATGGGTTTCATGTAAGGTCCAACATACAGTGGTGCCCCGCAAGACGAATGCCTCGCAAGACGAAAAACCCGCTAGACGAAAGGGTTTTCCGTTTTTCAATGCGCTTCGCAAGACGAATTTCCCTATGGGCTTGCTTCGCAAGACGAAAACGTCTTGCGAGTCTTGCAATTTTTTTCACTCCCCCCCCTTTTTCTAAGCCGCTAAGCCGCTAATAGCCTTTTAGCCGCTAAGCCGCTAAGCCTTTAATAGCCGCTAAACCGCTAATAGCGCTAATCCGCTAAGCCGCTAATAGGGTTGCTTCGCAAGACGAAAAAACCGCTAGACGAAGAGACTCGCAGAACGGATTATTTTCGTCTTGCGAGGCACCACTGTATTCCTCCATTATCTAGCTGACAATTTCATTTCCCAGAAGTTGGAAGAAGCAACAAGGGAATCATCTATCTTGGACCTGGTCCTCACCCACAGTGAGTGGCGGAGCAACCTGCTGCAGCCCCCAGACAGCATCAAAAGGAATGACAGTAAGAGCTGTTCAACAGTGGAATTTGCTGCCAAGGAGTGTGGTGGAGTCTCCTTCTTTGGAGGTCTTTAAGCAGAGGCTTGACAACCATATGTCAGGAGTGCTCTGATGGTATTTCCTGCTTGGCAGGGGGTTGGACTCGATGGCCTTTGTGGTCTCTTCCAACTCTATGATTCTATGATTCTATGAATGGCCAGCTGAGATTTAGAACAAGAAGCACATTGGGAAACTATATCCCTTGCTTGGGCCAAGGGAATAGAAAACTGTTTTGCCAATGCTTTCGCAGGAAGGTGAAAGGTGTTATGACATAGTATAGGATCAGAAAAGAGAGAAAAGGCAGAAATGTCCCCCAAAGCCGCATCTGCTCTTGCATTGCCCTCTGCTAAATACCATGGGTGCGATGTGTGGGAGCGAAGATGTGCAACATAATAAGGGAACTCTCTGTGCTGAAGTAAGGCCTGCAGGGCAAGAAACAAGGAAAACAAGTCAGAATCCAAGGAAGGAGTTATATAAGATATTGGTAAAATAGCAAAAAGGTGATATACATACTGAGTATCCACAATAAGATTGAAAGGTTGAGTAGGAAAGGATTGAAATGCAAGAATCACAGCCGCTAGCTCAGCTTGCTGAGCAGAAGACTGTGGGGGGGGGGTAAATAAACATTTCCATTGTCCTCCCTCCTCCCATGTCACTACCCCCTCTACTTCTTGTTCCATCTGCGAAAAGGGTCAATGCAGAGGGGAGAGGTGTGAGAGACAAGGGGGTAGCCAAAACATAGGTGACCTGTGTCAGAAATGTCAAACCGTCATCCTTTGGAGCGTTAAAAATGATGACACCTATAGACTTCCGGGTTGTCGCCATCGCCGCATGGCGGACTCCCTCCGAGCTCCGGAGGGGGTCTGCTCGGCAGGGGCTGGGTCCTACCGCGCCGGCGACGCGGGGACCCTTAAAAACCACGGGCACGGAGCCCGTGGACATGGGTGACTCGGCTGGCACCGTTAGCGCCCTCCCGACTCGTGAAGGAGCCTTTTTAAAGGCTTCGGATCGGGTGCCGGGGAGCGGCGTGGTGCTTTGAGTCCTCTGCTTTCCCTGCCGAGCGAAGCCGCATGCCATTCGACGGAGAGCGCTGACTTCTTCCATTGGAAATTCGGACTATTAACAACAACCCGTGAGTAATTGGGAAACCGGGTTCAAAAGGAGAAAAAAAGAATTTTTTTTCGGATTCGGCACGAGCGGGGGTGATCTAAAAAGGAAGTCAGTCCCCCCCCTACTGTAAACATTCTAAAACAAGGACTGGGTAACCAAGGTCGAAAGAGAAGCATACTCTTGACAAAAATCATTAATTCCACGATGGGAAATTACAAGAACTGTGCTGGAGGAGAAGAGTGGAGGGTGAGAAGGAAAATGTAACCCCCCCTGGGAACCGGGGCGATTCGCAGAGCCTGGCGAAGAGAGACGGAGACTTTGACAGCTGTCAAAGTAGCTGTCAAAGTTGGAGAATATAAAGAGGACTTTGTTAGGAGGACTTTGCTGGTTAATTTTGTTACAATTTGATACAATATGGATATAAACTGTCGGAAAATAAGGAACAACAATTTGACTTTTGGATTAGAGGATACAAAGTTATTACAATTCCCCTAGAGGGGTTTCGGGACATTACAAAAACGGTCGTAAGTGGAAAAATACTCTTGGATTCGTACAGGACTTGTTATCTTCTGGGAAAGCTGCAAAACTGAAATAGTATTTTGTCTACAGAGGTGTTTACATTAAAGGAGACAATAGAATTTTCTATTGAAGAAAGGAAGGGACGCGCTAGCAATGATACAGATGCAGATTAAAGAGAAGACTTTGAGATTCAGAAATGTTCCAGAAGAGGAGAAGGAGGATATTTGGAAGAAGATGATTGAAACTTTAGCAAAGTGGCTACATTTACAGGAAAAAGACATAATAGAACAGACAGAGAAAATCTTCAGAGTGAACTCAAGAAAAGCAAAAATGAACAAATGGCCGGCAGACTGCATCATTGTATTCACATCGAATTGGATGAGAGATAAGATCCTCCAACTAAAGAGTAAGAACAAATTAACCATAGATGGAAAGGAAATAATAATTTTACGAGAAGTCCCACCTAGGCTGATAAAAAAGAGACAGCAATTCCAATTTCTAACAAAAGCATTAAAGGCCAAAGCAATATCTTTCAGATGGGAATACCCAGTGGGGATTTCCTTCAACTTCAAAGGAAAAAGAAGACGATTTGAGACATTTGAGGAAGCAGATATGTTTTGGAGGAAGTATCGAGGAGAATTAGGAGGTGGGAAAAGTGAAGTAAGAAATGAGGAAGGAAGAAAGGGAGAGCTATCGGATGAAGCGGAAGAAGAAGAAAAAGCTCAGCAAAGGGTGGAAGGATAAAGAACTACGCCAGTGGTTTGATATTGGCAATCAGACCAATAACTATTACAAAACCCCTCTCCTTTACCACTGCAGATAACGTAAACTCTTTCCATTAACTTTAGAATTTTTTAACTAATAAATAATGAAATTTAAATTGTTATCATGGAACGTGAATGGTCTAAATAATAGGAGGAAGAGGCAGAAAATAGAACGTATCTTAGAGAGGCAGAAGTGGGACCTTGCTTGCTTACAAGAAACCCACATCAATACTAAGCATAAAAGACTATTGGTAAAACCAAAGTTAGGGGAAGAATTCATCGCATCTGATGTAAGAAAAAAGAGGGGGGTTGTAATGTATGTTAAAAGCAAATATGAACCGGAATTGATATATGAAGACAAAGAGGGGAGGATTATAATAGTCAAAATGTTGAAATCAAACCTTTATTAGGCATTATGCAAATAAAAACCGTAAGAAAGAAAATAACATGTAAAAGCCTTGAAATATATATAAAAAGGCAGCAGTTGGTTACAATCATATATATATATATATATACACATATAAAATCAGTGGTTTTCCTTGTTAACCTGCTCCTTGGAGGACTGCAGCCAAAAACTCGGCTACCCCCGCCGTTACCCTTTGGTCAACGTCGGATAGGCAGAATCCCACACATTCACCTTGCTGGGGTTCCAGACCACCCAAAAGAGGGGACAGCACGCGTTGACGGAGCGTACTGTACAATGGGCAATGAAAGAGAATATGCTCTACAGTGTCCGGGACATTCATAGAGCATCTGCAGAATCTCTTGTTTCTAGGGATGTTTTGATATCTTCCCCAGACAAATGCTGAGGGAAAGACGTTCAACCGGGCCAGCATAAAAGCCCTACGTTGGGCTGGGATTATTAATTTAGTGACGTAATTGACTCTGCTATCTAAGATATTTAAATCATAGAATATGGGGGAGCAAGTTTTGTTTACAGCTGCCATAATATTTTGTCTCTCCACATCCTTTAGTCTAGCTAGGATATTATGGAAAATGTATTGCTCATTAGAATTATACAGGGGCTCCAGCTCGATGCCTAAAGATTCAATCTTTTTTTCGAGGTACTGATACCATCTTGATTTATAGGAGTCTTTGAGCAGATCAGCGAGCAGGCTTGATGGAGAGCAGCGAAAATGGCAGCGTAACCAGTACTTTATTGAGGTGGACCAGGCCCAGTATTCCATTGTGTGTATGCCTATTTCTGCACACATTGTTTCATATTTGATCGCAGCTGGGAGTCCAAGAATACGTCTCAGAAAGCTGGAGTGAATCTTATTTAAATCACTGTTATATGCTTGAATCCATAGCGGGATTCCATAGAATATCTGGGCTTGCACTTTTGTTTGGAAAATCTGATTGGCCGCAGGAATAAATTGATTACCTTTCTGATAATAAAAACGGGCAACTGCTGATGAGGTGCACTTTGCCTGTTTTATGGCATTTGTGCGATGACTTGCCCACCCTAGATTGCTCTGGAATAAGATTCCCAGATACCTATAGATTTTTACTTGTTGGATTTCTTGCCCTCTTATTTTCCATTTCTCTAGTTTCCAACCATTTGAGAAGACCAAAATTTTTGTCTTCTCGTAATTTATAGAGAGTTTATTACATTCGCAGTAAAGGGTCAGAGAAGATATAAGACGTTTCAGACCCAAGCTCGTTAATGATAGTAGGACTGCATCGTCTGCGTATAATAAGAGAGGAACTGGTTTCTGATTAAGTTTAGGGGCATGTGATTCTATTTTTTGAAGGTGATCTGGCAAGTCTGATAAGAATAAGTTAAATAGAAAGGGGGCAAGAATACATCCTTGTTTTACCCCTTTCGAGATTGGGATGTCTGATGAAAGATGACCTATGGTGTTAAGTTTGACTTGACAGACATTGGAAGAGTATAGATTTTGTATTAGAATCAATAAGCGCTGATCAATTTTTAGTTCTGCGAGTTTCCTCCACAGCTTTGGGCGGTCAATTGAGTCGAATGCACCACGAAAATCTACAAAAGCAGCATATATCTTAGATTGCCTTTGAGATCTATATTTTTCAACCAAATGCATAAGTATAAGGCAGTGGTCTAATGTAGAGCAACCTTTAGAGAAACCTATTTGTTCTTTCCCTGGTAAATTTAAATTTTTCATCCATATAAGGAGTTTGGATAGGAGGTGCTTAGCGTAGATTTTCCCTATCACTGATAGTAAGCTTATCGGTCTGTAATTCTTTGGTTCTTTTGGGTCGCCATTTTTAAAGATTGGGATAATTATTGATCTTAACCATATCTCCGGTATGATCCCATCTTTGTCTATGAGAGTAAACAATTGAGCTAGGGGTTCTGCCCACCAATCTATATAGGTCTTAAATAATTCTATTGGTAGACCGTCTGGCCCAGGCGATTTCCCCGATTTGAAATTTTTAACTATCTCTCTAATTTCCACTTCTTCTACCCTTGGCCACTCCTGGAGTTTATTGATTTTATTTATAGCGGTCTCATTTCCTTTAAGTTCACTGTGTAGATTGTTAAATACAGATGTAAAGTATTGGGACCATTTGGATTCTGCAATTGGTGGTTGGGTTAGTTGATTTTCGGCTTTCAGTCCTCCGTACACTAGGTTCCAGAACGCTTTGTTGTTTTTACTCTGAATTGAGTCAAATAGTTGTAGCCATTTTTGGGTTGCATATTTCTGTTTCTTTTCGGCCAGAATGTAATGATATTTTCTTTTTTCATCGAGATAAGAGGGCTCTAGTTTAATGCGATTATTTTTAAATGTTTGACGCAGTTTTCTTTTTAGCTGGAAACATTCATCGTCAAACCAGGGGCTAGCGCTATGTTTAAGTATCCAACCTTTAAGTGGAGTACTAAGCTCTACAAACATTTGGAAGATTTCATTATAAGTTTTCAGAATATCACTGCAGGGATTAGTGGTCTTTAAATTGGATAATACTTGTTTTCTCAGGTTGGCTGTGAGTTTTTGCCCCACTGCTGCACTCATTTCCTGAGACCATTTTAATTGAGTCATTTGTTTGTATTGAGAAGGTTCTATGATATTGTACTTAGTTATTTTGGTTTCGTTCTTTAAGTTTATAGACAGCGATAGTGGCTGATGGTCGCTTTCAGTACGCGTTCCAATTTTGAGGTCCATGATCGAATTTATAATATTATAAGGGGCAAGAATATAGTCAATGACACTGCATCCTCGGGGGGAGAAGTATGTAAACTCCCCGCTTCTATCGCCTTCTGTTGAGCCGTTCACAATCTGCAAATTAAAGTTGTTACATAATTCGAGTAGGCGTAAGCCTTCGTTGTTTACAACCCTATCTCTGGAGAAACGTCCTATTTTCAGGGCATGTGCGATATCATTATCAGTATTCCAATTTAATTTGCTACATAGTTGTTCATTGTTGGTTCCCACTCTTGCATTAAAATCACCTGCTATTATCAGTGAAGCATTTGGGTATTTATCGGTCAAATTTTCTATATAGAAGGTTAGCTGTGACCAATTTTCACTGCTGCTGTTGTTTTTGGTTGGGGGGATGTAGACGTTTACAAGTAGCAAGGTATCGTCTTTTTGTGTTAAAAGTAGAGCTTGTGCAAGTGGAAAGCATTTTTCTAGCTGCTTGATCTCAAACCCTGAGTTGTCTTTGATCATACAACAGAACCCTGCTTTCGGCCGGCCCTTCGTGTTTGTTTTCAAAGCGGGTTTCGTATAGGAGGTGAATCCATTAATTTTAATATCTCTAGTTGACCATGTTTCTTGTAGAAGTATTAATTCAAAATCTTTGAAGAAGTTCATTAGGTCTGGGTCTCCGCCTTTGTTTCCCCACCCTGCAATATTCCAGGACAGTAAGCGTAGAATCCGTTTTTGAGTTGGTGGCTGGTTAACAGCATTTAGTCATTCTAGTTCTGTTATTGAGTCCAGCGAGGAATTTTGTCTTTTGCAAATACAGCCATTTGTCGCTGCTTTCGGTGGGGAGGGTAATGGTGGGTCTTTTAGGGGGGGGGAATGAAGGGAAGCTGCCAAAAAGCTTTATGGAAATGGTAAAGATTTTTGATTTAGTGGATATATGGAGATATAAACATCCTGTTGAAAAGGAGTTCACATATTTCTCAGAACCAAAAAACTCGTATAGTCGAATCGACAGTATATGGATTACTAAGGATATGACAATTGAAGCAGAGAATGCCGAAATATTGCCAAAAACACTTACAGATCACAATCCAGTATCATTAACTCTTAAAGGAAAAGAGGAGAAAGGGGAAAAAATGTGGAGAATGAATGTTTTCTTATTAAAAAACGAAAAAGTAATACAAGGAGCCAGGAAGTTGATGAAGGAATATTTTGAAAACAATTGGAGGAAAGGGACAGATGTTAAAACAGTGTGGGATGCTGGGAAGGCGGTTGTTAGGGGATATTTCATACAACCAAACTCAATAGCATATAAGAATAAAGAAAAAAAGAAAAGGGGGCTTTTAGAAGAAATTAAAAGGAAGGAAAAATTGGCCTATGCAAGCAAAAATAAAGAGAGATTAAATCAAGAAATTAAATTACTGAGAGTAGAATATAATAAAATTATAGAACAGGAGGTAGAACAAGAAATCAAATTTTGGAAATATAAAAAATTTGAATGGGCAAATAAGCCAGGCAAGATCCTTGCCTGGCAGCTAAAGAAACAAAGAAATGAAAAATTAATAAATAAAATAAAAGTAGAAGAGAGGACAATAAGGGATATGACAGAAATTAAAAAAGAATTTGAAAAATATTACAAAAAATTATATCAAAAAGATGAAGTGCCAATAGAAGAAATAGAGGAATATATAAAGAAAAATAAATTAATAGAGATAGCAGAAGAAGACCATAAATTATTAAATGAACCAATATCAACCGTAGAAATTAAGGAATCAATTCAAAAATTAAAAATAGGGAAATCCCCAGGTCCAGATGGCATACCAGCAGAATATTACAAAGAAATGTTAAATGAATTAATTGACCCACTAAAAGAAGTAATAGAGGAAGCAGTAGAGAAGGGGAATATTCCAGACTCTTGGACTCAAGGGTATATAACGCTCCTGCCAAAACAAGGTACGGATTTGGAATCGGTCTCAAATTATAGACCCATTTCATTGTTAAATTCCGATTATAAAATTTACGCAGGATTATTGGCTAATAGGTTGAAAAAAATTATAGGAAAAATAGTACATAAAAATCAGGCTGGATTTGTGGAAGGTAGACAAATAAAGGATAATATCAGAAATATAATAGACATAATGGAATATCTACAAGTAAGAAGAGACAAACAAGCAGCCCTGATTTCAATCGATGCGGAGAAGGCTTTCGACAAAATCTCATGGGAATTTATGAAAAAACTATTAAAAGAATTGTGTCTAGGTGAAAAATTCCAAAAAGGTATAAATGCAATATATAACCAACAGAAAGCAAAAATTATTATTAATGGAGAGTTTGGAGAAGAAATCAACATCTTTAAAGGTACAAGACAAGGATGCCCCCTATCCCCAATGTTATTTATAATAGTATTAGAGGTTCTATTAAAGAAAATAAGGCAGGACAACCAAATAAGAGGAATAGCAGTTGGTGAAAAAAGATATAAGTTAAGAGCCTTTGCAGACGATGTTATGATCACAACAGAAAATCCCCTACAATGTACACCTAGAATATTGGAATGCATAAACGAATATGGCAGATTAGCAGGATTCAAATTAAACTATGGGAAAACCAAAATACTAGTGAAAAATATGGAAGAAAAGGATAAAGTGAAATTACAAGAAATTACAGGATTGGAAATTAAAAAGAAAATAAGGTATCTTGGAATAAATTTAACAACAAATACTATAGACTTAAGTAATGAGAACTATGGGAAAACATGGAATGAAATAAAAAATGACTTGCAAGTATGGGGAAAATTAAATCTTTCCTTACTAGGGAAAATGTCGGTAATAAAGATGAACATATTACCAAGGATGATGTTTTTATTTCAAAGTATCCCAATACTAGGAGGAGATAAATGTTTTAATAACTGGAAAAGAGATTTGGCTAAATTCATATGGTCAGGGAAAAAGCCAAGAATAAAACACAAAATAATGATAGATAAGAAGGAGAGAGGAGGATTTGGTCTCCCAGATATGGAGTTATATCACGATGCGGTGGGTCTGACCTGGCTAAAGGAATGGATCAAATTAGATGACTCGGATGTATTGGATTTAGAGGGAGTAGAGACGAGATTTGGATGGCATGCCTATTTAATAGATGAAAAAGTGAGAGTACATAAAGGCTTCCTAGGGCATATAATCAGAAAATCTATATATAAAATATGGGAGAAATGTAAGAGACTCTTAGAACCGAAAACTCCCTGGTGGGCATCGCCAGCAGAAATTGTCGCAGTGAAAAAATTAAATATGAAAGAAAATTGGGCTACCTATAAAACTGTATTAAAGGAAGAAAACGGAGAATTGGAATTAAAGGACTACACAGAGATTAAAGCTCATATTAGTGATTGGTCCCAATATATTCAAATTAAGTATAGATTAGCAAAAGACAAAAAGTTAGGATTTGAAAAAGAAATATCAAAATTTGATAAATATTTAATACAAGAAAAATCAAAAAATATATCTAAATTGTATAATCTGATTTTAGAGTGGGAAACAAAGGATGAATTGGTTAAAGCATCAATGATTAAATGGGCGCAAGATATTGGGAAAAATATTATGTTTGAACAATGGGAAAAATTGTGGAAAGAAGATATGAAATTCACCATGTGTTATATACTGAAAGAAAATTACCTTAAAATGCAACATAGATGGTATTTAACACCTGAAAGAATAGCAAAAATGAATAAAAACTGTAGCGATATCTGCTGGCGATGTAACACGGGAAAAGGTACCATGATACATATATGGTGGAATTGTTTAAACATCAAACAATTTTGGGAAATAATATATAATGAAATGCAAAAAATGTTTAGATACTCATTTAGGAAAACGCCAGAAGGTTTTCTATTGGGAATTGTACCAGGAAGCCTAAGGGAAGAAGATAAGACCTTATATTTATACGCAACAGTAGCAGCAAGGCTATTGATTGCGAAAAACTGGAAAAGTGGTATAATACCGACAAAAACAGAGTGGCTTGCCAAATTATTGGAGTATTACAATATATCCAAAACAAAGGAAGAAACTGGAAGGATTTCAAAAGAAAAGATAGATAGGGACTGGAAGGTGTTTAAAAGATACTTGCAAAATCATATCGAAAAATCAGAACTCCTATTAGAATAAACAAGTTCCGTTTCAAATACTGATATATCAAATAAGATGGAAAACAATGTGTAATAGAAAAAGAAGTATGAAATTAGGGTAAAGGTGTGTGAAAGAAAGTAATAGAAGTGGAAAGAAATTGTAATTGAGTAGATTGGAAGTCAAACACAAAGGTGGGGTGAAGGGTTGGTGGATGGTGATGGGGAAAGGAACTATTTGTGGGATTGAGTGTAAGTATGTTTGAACATTTTTAAGGATTGTAAGAAATGTATGTTTGCATGCTTGTATATGTGTATTAATGATGAATTTAAATTAAAAAAAAAAAGGAAGGGACTGGACGTAAGTTTTTGTTCCTGAACAACAAACCTCTGTAGAGATACCCAGCGGCGTAGCGTGAGTTGTCAGCACCCGGGGCAACGCAAGTAATTTGCGCCCCCTAACCCGGGGCAAGGCAAGTAATTTGCGCCCCCCAACCCCTAACCTGCGAGTTGCCGCTGGCGCTGCCACGCAAACAACGCTGCTTGCCCGGAGGAGGATGGAGGCAGAAGCAGCCGCCGCCTGTGGCTGGGCCGAGGGGATGGCGGCGGCGGCAGGGTGCAGAGGCTGCCCGTGCCCGGCCAGGCGTCGGTGGCGGCGTCGGCGCTGCTGCAGCGGCTGCTCCTCCTGCGAGCAGTGAGCGGAGCGCAGCCACAGCGACGGCGGGGGGCGCGCGTGCTAGGGCGCAAGGCTGGCGGTGGCGGCAGGGAGCCCGACGGAGGAAGGAACTTGTCCCTTCCCTCTGGACTCGCGCCCCCCCAGATGTTGCGCCCGGTGCGGTCGGCACCCCTGGCACCCCCCACGCTACGCCACTGGAGATACCAGATTTCCGAATTAGAACGTTTTCGCAGCTGAACAGGACAAGAAACCTGAGAAAGTGAGGAATAAAAAGAACAAAGGACTGATTACGACATGGAAAGAAAAAAGGGAGGAGCGGTAAAGACCAAGGAAATTAAAGGCCTTTTTTAGATTGGACGTTTGAAGTTAAACATTATTAAAATAAATAAATTAAAAGAAAACCGGCAAGGTGGAACTGGGGAGAAATCTGGCCATGGATTTGAGACCTCCAGGCTGACAACATACAGACTGATGGACATAGGGAATCTAAACCGGGGAAGGGGGGGGGGAGATTTGGAATCCAAAGGCTGTGCAACTATTTTTTGAATCTTTTTATATCTTTTATCTTTTATATCTTTATATAACTCTTGTATATCATTTCATTTTGATTGGACATGTTTTTTTTAAAAAAAGGGAATTCGTGGAAGGAAACTGTTGATTTATTAGTGCGTGACCTGCTAATTGATTTACGGTCCAATTAGCTCTTTACAGCGGTCCGGCACGCTTCCCACTCAGCGGCGCAATCTGCTTCGTTCCGTCACGCCTAGCAGAGTAAAACACAGCGGCAAACTGTCACGTAGCTTCCGACAAATACACAGAGCACCAGATTGTCCATTTACAGCTCTTTATTGCATCGTTTCTCAGAAAACTCCAGGACTTCTCGCAGCCATGACAAACTGCGTCTTTCTCTCTCAAAGACCGAGAGGAACAGTCAGAAAACTCCTCCCAGCTTCCAAAGCTGACGTCAGAATGTTGAGGCATCATGGGAACAACTTAACCTCTTAAGTTCCGACTCCCATACCCCCTCTGCATCACATTCTGACAATACCTGTGGAACATCCACATACCTATCAGACTTACACTGTGCGAAACTTACCCACGCACCTGTGGCCTGATATCTTTCAGGTGGAATACCCTTCGTTGTGCGACTGGATCGCCTGGGCACAAATTCAGATGCTTCCCCTGACTCACCATCACCAGCAGGTGTGTCCTCAGCATCACGGGATTCCCCCTCTGACTTAACACGTTTTCGAATCCCCTCCATCACACTCACTGGAGAACTAGGCTCACTCTTGGCCTCTCTTTTAACAACTTGTGGAGATGCCCCACCCTGCTCCAGACCTTGGTCAGTGACCTGATCGTCATCAGCAGACTCAGCCTCTCCTTCCTCCCCCTCAGAACCTTCCTGCTCTGAATCAGAAAGACATTCTGATAGAACATCACGCTTGACAGGAGTCTTTAACCTTTCATCCTGTTCGTAGAACTCAGCGTGTTTGCTGATCAGCATTTTACTCTGATCACCTGATGGGAACGCAAACCTCCATGCACGCGCTGCTGGCTCATACCCACAGAAGATCATTTTCCGGAACTTGGATCCATCTGGCCCTTGCAAAGCTTTAGGCACTGGCACAGATGCGTCCGAACCAAACTTGCGCAGAAAATGAATCTGGGGTTTCCTGCCATGCAACAAACCAAAGGGTGTGTCACCTATCATTGAATTGTAGGTACGATTCCAGGTGAAGCTCACATACCTGATTGCCTCCAGCCAAAACTTTGGTGGCAACCCAGAATCTGCCAGCAACACCTTTGCAGCCTGGACCAGAGCCTCACATCGGAGCTCTGCCACCCCCCTCTGATTGGGTGAAGTCACTGTGTGACGTATCCCTTTCATGCGAAAGAACTTCTGCAAAGCAAATCCTGTAAACTCAGCACCTCTGTCACTTGTGACTGCTTGCACTTTGGTGGAGAACCTTAGTTCCACCTCCTCAATCCAACTTCTGATCAGCTGAGCTGCATCTTCCTTGGATTTGAGCCCAAGAGTCCAGGTATTCTGTGTAAAGCTATCCTGCATCGTCAGCAGAAACCTGGCCCCTCCCAGACTTGGCTCCTTTACGGGACCCAACAGATCTATGTGAACCAATTCAAAGAGTTTGGTGTGTACCCTCTCCACCTTTGGGTAACTGCACCCTTTTACCTTTGCCTGTCTGCATGCTTCACATTTTATCACACATCCACATTCTATGATGTGACAGCCTTTGGCGACCTCAGGCAGCGTCTGTAGTTCTTCTAAAGAACCATGAGCTGTCCTAGCATGCCAAACATGAGCACATGACACATGAGCGGGAACTGTAGCACACAGGGCTTGTGCTTTCTCAACCTTCCCCTCACCCTCCAGAGGCGTTTTAAGAATGAAGAGATCATTCTGCCCCTTTTTAACCTTGGCAAGTATCCTCCCTCCTTTGGAGATTGTGCAGACATCATCTTCGAAACAAACCTTAAACCCCTTTTTTAACAAATAAGGCACAGACAAAAGACAGTGGTGTATCCCTGGGACAATACTGTTAGGATATTTCCGTTCCACCTTAAAGGGAGCAGGCTTTGTAAGCAACAGAGTCTGCGCATGTCCTGTTGACAGGATGTTTATGCTTGCTGTTTTTCCTTTCGGTTTTGGCAGTCGGCTCAGACACGCTGACAGAATGGACGTGTTTTCTTTTGTTTCTGTTAAACGCTAAATAAAGTCTGTAAATTATGCTCTTCTGTGATGCAAGCTTCTGACTGTGCTTTCTGCTGAAAGAGGGTGCACACCAGCCTAGGAATGTGGCTAAGAATTTCCAAAGGCTTTGTGCCCCTAACTGTTGGATCTGCGTGACTACGGGAGGCCGATGGATGTCCAGAACTCCGGCTTGGGGGCCATGATGGACGTTATCTCCCTGGCAGTTTCCCAACAACAAGGTTTCGGGCCCAGATTCACGGCACCTACAGGAGAGTAAAGCTGCAACAGACTGCGTTTAAGAGGTACGGTGGGAAAAGCGAAAGAAATGAGGGAGGCTTTTGGCTTTTCTGTTTACCTCGCAAGGATTAATTGGCCTGGGAGCCGAGCCAAAGAGTTCGTGATTAATGGGCTGCCAAGATAAGGAGTCTTTGAAGGCATAGGGCTCACGGCTCAAGTAAAAAGCTGAGATGGATCTCTTACAGACCTCAGAAACTGCTCCGTGTCCAAAGTTGGATGGGCAGAATTATGAAGCTTGGGCAAAATGGTGTGAGAGTTTGCTGCGTCAGTTTGGGGTGTGGCATGTCGTTTCTGAAGCCCCCCCAGTTCCTCTGACAGAGAGATGGAAATCGCAGAATTCGAAAGCGATTGACGTAATAGTCTTATCCGTATCTCTTGAGGAAATTAAGACGCTGGCTGGCAACACCACTGCACGTGGAATGTGGTCTGCTTTGAAAAAAGCTTATTTGCCAATAATCCCAGCCCAGAGTTTGACTGCATCGGAGGTCCTAGCTGTTTCCCAGAATGCGATTGAGTGCAGGGATGCTGAGGGCACCGGTTGCAAGCTGCAGGGGGAGCTGACCGTCACGTCATCCCAGGCAGCGTTCCAGCCTCCAGGGGGAGCCAAGGAGTCGGCAGCTGAGAGCTCTGTTTCTCATGGGAACCAAGGCCATCGCCTTTGCAGAGGCCGGAAAGGCAAAGGTAAACAGAGCCACAGGCAGACACCTGCAGATGGCCAGGAGCAGAGGGAGGGTGAAGAGCCCGCGCCAAACAAAGCGATGTTTGCTGGCACTGCTTCACCAAAGGCTGAAGGCACGTCTGCTGACCAGAAGCAGGGGGGCAAGCTGCAAAAGCCCACGCCAGTGGAAAGCAAGGTTTTGCTTGCTGGCACAGCTTCACCAAAGGCTAAAGGCACGTCTGCTGGCCAGGAGCAGCAGGGGGGCAAGCTGCAAAAGCCCACACCAGTGCAAAACAAGGGTTTGCTTGCTGTAAAGACTGCTCCAACAGCCAAAGGCAGGTTTATTGTGGATTCAGGTGCCACCCGCCACGTTTCCAAGGACAGGCATCTCTTTATCTCCTTCAAGCCTCAGGAAAGTGAGATCCACCTGGCTGATGGAAGGACGTTGCAAATTGCAGGAGAAGGGACTGTGAAACTTGCAAGTCTGCACACTACCATCAGTAATGTACTTTATGTTCCAGGAGCGGCGAGCAACTTGTTGAGCGTCCCACAGCTTACTGGACGTGGTTTTCAGATTTCCTTCAAGAGGAGCGTCTGTGTCATCAGTAAAGGCAAAGAGGACTATTTGCATGCAAAGTTTATGGATGGTTTATTCCATATAACTTATGATGACACTGTTGTTGTGAATAATGCTGATTCTTGTTGTGTTGCACAAACTAACAAAGTTCTTCATGCAGGTTGCATTCACGATGCACATCGACGGTTTGGTCACCTCTCTTGGAAGGCACTGGCCAAGATGCCAGAGGTGGTTGAAGGTTTGAACATCAAACCCTGTAAATTTCACATGAAATGTGTATCTTGTGCAGAGAACAAGGTGAAGGTTGCTCCAAAAGGCAAGGAGTCTAGCAGGCAGGCTTCCAAGCCCTACCAGCTAGTGCATGCGGACCTGGTTGGGCCACTTGCGCCCTCTATAGGAGGAGCAAGGTACTTCATGATTCTGATTGATTCTTTTACCAGGTACATTCATGTGTATTTGCTCGAACAGAAATCGCAAGCGTTTCCAAAGTTTAAGGAATTCTGTGCTTGGTTGGAGAATGTGCACGGTAAACGCATTTCTTCTTTATTTACTGATCGGGGGCGGGGAGTTCACTTCTCAGCAGTTTGAAGCTTTCCTGACTGAGAAGGGAATCCAGCATGACATGTCAACGCCCAGATCGCCATGGATGAATGGTCTTGCGGAGAGAGCAAATCAAACATTGCTGCAAGGAATAAAAACCTTGTTGCATGATGCCAATCTCCCTGATAAGTTTTGGGGGGAGGCTCTGGGGAATTTGGTTTACAGTTATAATCGCAGATTGTCATCACCCATTGGTTGTACCCCCTATGAGAAGATGTTTGGCAAGAAACCCAACACCAAACACATGAGAATTTTTGGTTCGGACATGTGGGTACGCACACAACAAACCAACAAGCTTGGGAAGCGTGGGGCACATGGTTTGTTCATGGGGTACGAAAAAGGTGCATACAGGGTATGGATGACTGACTCTAAGTCCATTAAGTTCACAAGGAGTGTTGAGTACAATCCTAAGTGGGGGGGAAATGTGGGAATTTTCCAGAGTTACCCAGAGGAGGATGAAGGTGATGTCAAGCAAGCAGCTAAAGCTGAGGAAGCTGCTGATGATGAGGATGAGGATGAGGATGAGGATGAGGATGATGATGATGATCAGAGTTCGGATTCCAGTTCAGTGGGCGGCGCTACTGCTGATGTCAGTGAAAGTGATGACACAGCAGACTACCAGAGCGCAAAGGCCTCAATCAGACCATCTGATGCGTCTGACAATGAACTGGAAGAACCACTGTTCACCATTGGTCACTTTTCTCCTAAGAAAGAGGAGATGAGTCCAGAAGACTTGCGTCTAGTACGCAGATCTGAAAGGGCGACCAAGGGCAGACCTCCAAAGAGGTATGCTGATGAGTTTGCTAAGACAGCAACTGCTGTTCTTAGTAGCTCAGAGAAGGTATGGGAACCTTCAAGCTTCAATGAGGTTCAGGAGTTAACCTCTAAAGATGCTGAGCCTTGGCTTAATGCCATGAAGGCTGAAGTTGATTCCTTGAACAGGAACCAAACTTGGGAATTGGTACCGATAGTCCCAGGAATGAGACTGGTTGGCAGCAAATGGGTCTTCAAGGCCAAGACAGACCAGAATGGCAAGGTAGTCAGACACAAAGCCAGATTGGTTGCCAGAGGTTTTTCACAGGTACCAGGACAGGATTACCACGAGACCTACTCTCCCACAGTCAAATATGAGAGCATTCGGCTGATGCTCAAGATCGCTGCGGAGGAGAAACTGCATGTTTCCCACCACGACATTAATACAGCTTTTTTGTATGGGATTTTGAATGAACAGCTGTTCATGCTTCCACCTGATGGGATGGAAATACAGAAGGGAATGGTCTGTAAACTGCGGAAATCCTTATATGGTCTTAAGCAGAGTGCCAGGTGTTGGAACACAAAACTCACTGAGACATTGCTTTCTCTAGGTTTTCACCAGGGCAAAGCTGATCCATGTGTGTTTGTCAAGGAGGAGGGGCAAAACAAACTGTATTGTTTATGTTTTGTTGATGATCTTCTGATGTTTTGGAAGAATCAGGCTTTTTACCAAAGCACCCTAGCTCAGCTGAAGGAGCACTTTGACATAAAGGATCTTGGTGAGGTATCCAACTATCTTTCTCTGCAGGTGGAGAAGGACCAAGCAGGTAATTTTCTGGTACACCAAACACAGAAAATTGCTGATGTGTTAACCAGGTTGAATTTGATTGATGCAAACCCAGCAGACACACCGATGGTGACAGGTTACCAGGTAAACAGTACTGCTGAAGCGTTTTCTGACACAACGCTGTACAGATGCATTCTAGGCAAGCTGAATTTCATTGCCAGATGTTCAAGACCTGACATAGCTGTAAGCTGTAATCTGCTTAGCAGACATGCCAACAATCCTACGGTTCAGGATTGGAAAGCTCTGAAGCGCATAGCCCGCTATTTGAAAGAGACTATGCACTACAGGCTGAGGTTCACCAGTCAGAAGACTGGAGGTCTTGAAATCTTTGCAGATGCAAGTTTTGGAAGTGACACCACGGATGGTACAAGCACTTCTGGAGTATGCTACATGTACAACCACTGCCTGTTTGACTGGTTGTGCAAGAAGCAGACAACAGTGAGCCTAAGTTCCTGTGAAGCAGAACTCAATGCTCTGTCATTTTCACTCATGGATTGTGAATGGTTGATGCAACTGTTTAAGGACATCAGGGTGTCTGTGAAATGTCCTATACAAGTGTATCAAGACAATAGATCGTGTTTGGCTTTGCTGAACTCCGAGAGTTGCAAGCAGAGAACCAAGTACTTGCAGATTAAGCTACATCGTGCAAGAGAGTGTATTCAGAAAGGACTGATTCGGGTGTCCTACATGGCAGGAAATGAAATTCCTGCTGATCTGTTGTCTAAGGTTGTTAACAGAGAACAACTTAAGGTTTATGTACAAAAGTTGCAATTGGGTGAACGACAGGTACAACAGGTTACACGGAAAGGGGGAGGATGTTAGGATATTTCCGTTCCACCTTAAAGGGAGCAGGCTTTGTAAGCAACAGAGTCTGCGCATGTCCTGTTGACAGGATGTTTATGCTTGCTGTTTTTCCTTTCGGTTTTGGCAGTCGGCTCAGACACGCTGACAGAATGGACGTGTTTTCTTTTGTTTCTGTTAAACGCTAAATAAAGTCTGTAAATTATGCTCTTCTGTGATGCAAGCTTCTGACTGTGCTTTCTGCTGAAAGAGGGTGCACACCAGCCTAGGAATGTGGCTAAGAATTTCCAAAGGCTTTGTGCCCCTAACTGTTGGATCTGCGTGACTACGGGAGGCCGATGGATGTCCAGAACTCCGGCTTGGGGGCCATGATGGACGTTATCTCCCTGGCAGTTTCCCAACAAATACAGCACTCCAACTGCTCCTGTAGAATAGACATAAAGACAGTTGCAACGTTAGTTACATTTCTTTTCTGTCCATTTGCAAAAAGTACAGTTTTTCCAGCAGAAATTGCTCTGCAATTCCACATCTCGACAGCAGGGGTCTCTGGAATCAAGTTGCGATTAGCTGCA
Source organism: Podarcis bocagei (assembly GCF_964188305.1). Classification (NCBI taxonomy): domain Eukaryota; kingdom Metazoa; phylum Chordata; class Lepidosauria; order Squamata; family Lacertidae; genus Podarcis; species Podarcis bocagei. The sequence continues at coordinate 66,711,125 of NC_138131.1, forward strand.
GAGTCTATCACAAAACAAAACTCTGAGCCTTTCTCACAGCTGTTCTCAAACAATGCCATACTGGCTGTTATTTGATAAGTCTCCTCCTGGTGTTTGTCATGTCCACCTGCCTCAGTCCCACGCCTGGCTGCTCTCCCAGGCTGGTTGCCATGGAAACCCGACTGGTTCCCATGGGAGTTGACCTTGACAACATCCTGCCTTGCCTCCTTGCTCCGGTGGGGGCAATTACGCCGCAGATGTTCCGTAGAATTACACACGTAGCACCGACGAACGGAAAAACACTGGGGTGAGCTCTCAGCTAGCAAAGCTTCCGGGACACCAGCTCCGCCCCCTCTGAAACGGCACTTCCCCTCGGCATACACAGTGGAAACTTTTCCAAACTGGCTTTTGGGCTCCTCTGCCCCCCCCAACACTTCCAACAGCACTCTGTAAGGCTGTAAAATCAGGGCTTCTGGCTGAACACTCGGCATCATCCTGCTCCTGGCCTTCTGCTGAGCTTTGACACAAACCCCTCAGCACATTCCAGGCTTCACAGGCCGACTCAATGCCTTCCAAATACGGCAACAGCTTAGCGTGTACGCTTGCTCTCAACATGCAGATCTCAGCTCTCTCAGCTTTCTCTCTCTGCATCTTCTCCTCCAGAAAAGCAGACTTCAGCTTTCCTGCATCTCTGTCCACCAGCCCCGCAATTTCAGCAGCAGCCGGTTCGCTTGGGGACGGCTGTTTCTTGCTTATGTCCCACAAGCCAGTTGCCCAAAACCAGGCTCTCACCCTTCTAACCCAGGTTTCCCACGACTGGGTGGTGAGCTCTTCAAGCTTCTCAAGCGGAACTTCAAACACCTCTAGGTCATCTGCCATCTTTCTCCCGTTCTCCCCAGGCGCCCCAAGCTGTACTCACAGATCACCAGCTCTTCCGGCTCCTGTCCGTGGAGAAACGATTCCTTGCTGCTCTTGGCACTGTTGCATTCAGCACAGGCAAACCTTTGCGTCTTTCAGCTAGCTGCTTGCCTCAGATACAGGCCTCCGCTTCCGGTCAGCTTCACTGCCTCCGAACGCAGACTTCAAACATTCCGGCAGCCTCCAGTGACAGCTTTACAAGCAGTAATTACGGCCCATAACCTGTTGATTTATTAGTGCGTGACCTGCTAATTGATTTACGGTCCAATTAGCTCTTTACAGCGGTCCGGCACGCTTCCCACTCAGCGGCGCAATCTGCTTCGTTCCGGCACGCCTAGCAGAGTAAAACACAGCGGCAAACTGTCACGTAGCTTCCGACAAATACACAGAGCACCAGATTGTCCATTTACAGCTCTTTATTGCATCGTTTCTCAGAAAACTCCAGGACTTCTCGCAGCCATGACAAACTGCGTCTTTCTCTCTCAAAGACCGAGAGGAACAGTCAGAAAACTCCTCCCAGCTTCCAAAGCTGACGCCAGAATGTTGAGGCATCATGGGAACAACTTAACCTCTTTTTTAAAAAAAGGGAATTCGTGGAAGGAAACTGGGGTGGATCTGGGGAAAAATCTTTTTTTTCTATTTTTGTAAATGATATGGGAGGGAGGTAAGATTGTGTAATTTAAATTGGATAGTGGGTTAAACAAATTAAGTTTTAAATGGGGAGTGAGAGATTGTAGAACTAAATTCATGAAAGGGGAATACAGCTGGGAGGGGGAAGGGGGAGTCCCAGAAAGTTGGTATTGAAAGTAAGGCTTTAAGTGTATTTTATCTTTGTATTTCTATATTTTTTGGAAACTTTAATAAATATGATTTTTTTTAAAAAATGATGACACCTATAAAATCAGCCAAGGCAATTTGCACGGCAGCATTTGTTATGAATAAATGCTGCTGTTCAGTCTGTGAGAAGGGCAGATATATTGATGCAACATCAGAACCGCTCAAAGCTATAGCACGTGAACGTCCTTTGATAACAATGTCTGATGTGGATTCAACAACGGAATAAATGTTTTTAGGTGGGGTGTGTGGTAAATGTAGCCATTCTATAATGCAGATTGTCTTCTTCTTTTCTGTCTGAGCATATAAATTCCTGTTGGCAACAATGGTGTAGCAAACACTGCCAGATGCAGCTTGTGTGCAGCACCTCTAGGTGGTGCATGCGGAAAGGTTTCAATGCTTCACCCACAAAATGTTGACAAAGTGTAGGGGAGTTCCGCATGCCTTGAGGCAGGACAACCCACTGATATCACTGGGTGGGCTGCGAATTGTTATATACTGGCAATGTAAAAGCAAACCGTTCCCTGTCTGCTGGAGCCAGTGGGATGAAGATGGTTCAATGTGGCCGAAAGTCAATTGTTCAGAAATAAGCTGTTCAGAAATAGCTGGTGCCGCTGCTGCTGATTTTTCTTTTGGTAGAGGCCACTGTTCTACCCCCACTGGGGTATCAGTGATCCTGGTTTGCCACACTGGAAACAAGTTGTATCGGTGGCTACAGGCTGGTTTTCATTTAGCGCTGCTGCCAGCAGATGAGCCTTGTGGGTGGCTGTACCAACAGACTGACAAATGCGAAGCATGGCTGCTGTGTCTGTGGCAGGATTGTGTATCATCGGTTGTAACGCAACCTTACAATCCTCATTGGCATTTTCAAAGGCCAATTGTTTGATAATTATTTGTTTGGCTTCAGGATTTTCAATTTGACGACTCACTGCTGTAAGCAGCCTGTCCATAAAGGAAGAATATGATTCTCTTGCCTCTTGCCTGATTGAACCCCACCTTGATTGAATACTGGTGGGTTCTGGGATTTTTCTCATTGCTTGTTTAGCAGCAAGAGCAGTGTCCCTCAATAAGATTTGCAGCAGTGTGGCTTGCACTGAAGCTTGAGTGAAAGGACCACGCCCCATCATGGCATCTATGACGTCTGCAAGGGTAATATTTGGATTATTTCCCCTGATTTGTTGAAACAAAGCTGGAGCATAAGCACGGCAGGCAGTTTCCCATTCGTGGGCAAACAAAACACCTGCTGATGGGGGTAACACTGTACGTGCCAAAAGCTTGATGTCATCTGGAACCAAAAGCTGGGCTAATGTGGCTTCCAAAAGAGCCTGTGTAAATGGGGCTCGAAGTCCATTTGTCCTTACTGACAATTGCAGCTCTTTCAAGATTTTAAAGTCAAAAGGTTGGTGTGTCACTGAAAGTAGCTGGAGTGAGTGCCAAGCCAGGAATCATGCTTCTTTTCAAACCATGTTCTGAAGTTTGTTTCATGATCAGAACAATCCTCTCAAGTGATTGTTTTCACCCTGCTTTAAAAGCAACACTTCAAAGAACGGCTCAAAAAAATAAATACACAAAAAAAAAACCTTAGCAAAACAGGATTCCCAATGAAATGGTCTGCCTCACAGCCAGAGGCTCTACTCCAAGGAAGCACTGAGGAGGGCTGTGACAGTTTGGAGCTTTCCTGTCTGTTCTCTGATCTGGTGACACATGCTGTCTGTTGAAGTTGAATGGGGAGGGGCCCTTAGATGTCTGAAAGAGTTCTGGGACTTGCTGGTTAATGGGATTTTCTGCCGTCCTCAGCGGATGCTCAGCCCTTCTGTCTATTCCAGCTGTAGTGTTTCAGAAAGTTGCTTTGAGCCAAACACACTCCCCTTTGAAAGTTTCAAGATCTCAAGTCTCAAATGTTTGGTAGCCAAGAGCATGGCTTAATTAGAATTGGAAACACTATTGAAAAGGTTTACTTTTCAAATACATTTAAGTAGGAATTACTCAGCCTTGGAGAAGCCCCTTCCTTGGGTCTCGGTCACTCACCTGTGACTGTCAGAGTCACTCACCTGTCAGTCACTCATCCATTCTGAATGGGTAGAAAGAAGCACAGAGCTATGACATACAGAGAGGCGTCAGGCAACCTCACTGGAGGAGGACTGGTGATTCTGGCCATGTATCTGAGTCAGTAATCACAACGCAGAGAATTGCCAGAGTTAGAATTAATCATCCTAGCAGAGACTGCTTAGAAGTATGGAATTCAACAACAATCAATCATGCAGAGATGCAACGGAGAACATTTTCTGAAATTAGAAAAAGCTGCCCAGTGCTGGGGAATGACCCCAGTCATGTCCAGTGTGGGAGAGACATGGCAGGATTAACCACCCTGTGCTCTTTCAGCAACTTTCTCTGTGGTCAAGAGCTGTAGGTGCTCATCAAATGGAAGCCCTACTTCCATCTACTGCTCTGAAGTAGGGTCATCTCTGCCTCCAGGTTTTCAACTTTTATGTACATCTTCTGAAAATGCACAAACCTTTTCTCTTGTATGAACGATGCCAGGTTTTAGCTCACTGGTTCCTTTATTTTATCCAGTTTTCTGTTTGGAATCTTAATGGCTCCCCCTTTGTATTTTTTTTAAAATAATTTTTATTAACTGGCTAATCACATCAAATTAAATCACATCATATAAATTCCAAATTACAAAGCCAAATTTTTAAATTTTGTTGGGGGAACCCATACTTCAAGATCCAAAGGGGGATTCAGATCATCTTCTTTACTGCGTTAATGTCCAAATCAGTCCCAATCAGTCCAAACAAAGTTCATAATTCTATCCAGTCTTATCTTGGTGTTTCCACATCATATCTTATTCATATAATTTCTCTTTTTCCTTTACGATCTCTTCTGTTGGTCTCCTTAAGCCGATAGCAAGTATAATAATCCTGTGTGGATTTCCCGTTCCTCCACTAAGTCCAGATGGTTTCCATATATCTCCTTAGTAGATAACCTCGTTCTTTCCATCGTAAATTTTGGCATTTGTCGCTCTTAAGTCCCACCGAGGAGTTGATCCACGATATGTAAACAACTCTATTTCTCTCTTTCTCCTCCCAGACCCAAGAGCTCCAACAATGCCTCCCAAAATGGCGACGGCATTTTTAACTGCGTCATTCCAGAACTCTTAGCTTTCCAGCTTCATCTTGAAACATTGCTTTGGATCGAAAGTTTATCTCCACACAGCCTTAAATCCACAGCTTAAGTCCTTAGTTTCTGACTCATTAGGGGAGGGGATTCTTGTTAAATCACATAAAAAAAGGAAGGCAGGTTTTCTCCCCCCTCCCCCATTTGTCATACCATATCTTGACGTATCTTCTCATATTTTATTCTTGTCTTGTTATCAGAGATCTCTTCTGTCAGCAGTCTTTACTCCCCTTTTTCCTTGAAGCATGTGCAATTAATCTTGTCCAAATTGTTTCTTTTAAAGATCATTTGCAACTAGCGGCGCGAATCAGGAACGGCGTCCAGGAGAGCCGGAAATCCCACAGGAGGGCTTTGTGCCTAGTGCCCCCACCCCCATAAATTCGGGGGTGGTATAGGGCACAGCAGGCAAGGGCCGTCCCCCCCACAATCCTGGGGGGGTTAGGGAGGCTAATTACCCCCATCATAGCCTCCAAATTACCTCTTGTGGGTCGGAGAGATGTTATTGTCAGCCATCTTCCGATGCGCCACCTAGTGGCCCCCAATGGCTCCCCCTTTGTAAAAGCCTTTCCTCAGGAAAGTGGATAAGGCAAAAGAGGAGACCCATATATTGTAGGTGCCTTGGAGGGGTCATGTTTGCCTCCACACAACCATGTGCAGAAGAGTCATGGTTGCTCCTGACAGGGGCAGCCTTTGACACCACCACCACTTCCCCAGGAGAACACAAAGCTAGCGTATTTAGTAATGAGAATATTTTGTCTCCCCAAATACCGGTAGTCTTGCCACTTGTAATGTTTTTATTGGGAGGAGGAATAAGGAATTGCACCTCCTCCCAATTGCTTAGCCCAGCCATACTGAATTCTGTCTGTTGATCACACTCAAACACAACAAGGGACTAGGGATGGAGGAGAAATGTGATTCAATTTGCATTTAAAGGCAAACCTACTTAATTTGCACTTCCCAAAACAAAATGAGTACTGAAGTGCAGCCATTGTTTGAAATCCACACTTGCTGAATTTTGCAAGGTTGTCCTCCAGTCAAGCCATGTGTCCAGAAATGCATGTATTAGGGAAATAACATACAGAAATGTATTACATTAATTTAAATTGTTTTACAAAAATACATTAGGCAAGTTATACATACAAACTATGTGCATGTTATGAGAAATTTGCACTAAAAATGCTGGTGATTTTTTCTTTTAATTGCAAACTGATGTGGGAATGTGGCAAAATATTTTTAAGGTGACATGGAAATGAGGAGAGCTAAACTTAAGACATGGGTATAGCCAAGGAGGGGCAGATCCAAAAATATTATTGAAAAGCATTGAAAGTACTCAATTATCTGAGGTTCTGCTCCCCCTCAGCAGAAGCCTGGCCCCCACAATGTCTTATTTATGGTGTATTTTTGCCTGTGACTTAAGAAACTGAAACTGAAAGATTCTACCGTCCTTACAAGGGAAGTAACCTAGGCACTATCTCTCATTCAGTTCTGTAGCTTGGGGGTTCCTTCTACTGGACCCTTCGCCAACCTGGGGCTGGAAGCTGCAGGAGGGGAGGAGAGGGCTCTTGAGCTGGGGTCCTGCTCATGGGTTTCCCTTTGGGGCATTCACTGTGGGAGCAGGATCCTGAATTAGATGGGTCATTGGCCTGACCCAGCAGGTTTTTCTTAGTTTCCTATGTTCACATGCTGGTTTAAGAATAATCAATGTAGGTGATGTATTTTGGAGAGGTTCTGGCCCTATCGGGTTCTTTATAAGGGTGCTTTGTATGCTGCCATTCTTTCTGAAGGCACCTTGGTATCTCTGGTCCCAGCCCATGCCCTCATGCCATAGACCTGGCTGTTCCTTTCTCTCCTTGCAGGCTGAAGAGAAGCAGAAGGCCTCAGCTGCATTTGCTCAGCTCCACACTGCCATGGAGATCCTGGGAATTGTGGTGGAGGAGCAGAAGGCCATCTGGCGAGTTTTGGCCGCCATCTGCCACCTGGGTGCTGCAGGGGCTTGCAAAGGTAAGACTAACGGCTGGCAAAGGTGGCATTTTGGGCTGGGTGGTTCTACAAGGAGACTGCTGTGCTGGATCCATCTGCTGCAGCCTGAGAAAGGAGATGATGGAGATGTCCCTGCTTTGCAGGCTGCATGGTGCAGCATTTCAGAAAATCAAGCCATCTGCTTGGGCTCATTTGTCTGAATTCCCTGCCCCCTTTTAGCCTATCCTTCTAGGAGCATTACAGAAAGTCAATGGATCTCAGTTCAGCCTCTCTGCTTGAGAGGCTGCTGTTTTCATATAATGCTGGTCTTGCACAAGGCCTGCTCTTGGAGATCCCTGGAGTGGGAGGAGAGCCAGAGAAAGTGCAAGACCCTCCAATATGTGTTCTGTCTGAGCCAGCAAGCAGAGTGTGCCACCCACTGCAGAGTTGGCAAAATGTTAAGCCACTTGCTATCTTACATAGAACCATAGAATTGTAGAGGGCTGCCTCATGGAAACAAGCCTGTTTTTTGCTGCTCCAGAGAGTGGTACCCAAACCAACAGATTCAAATAACAAAAGAGGAGATTCTGATTAAACTGGGAAGAACGTTCTGAAGATAAGAGCCATTTAACGGTGGAACAGACTCCTTGGAGGCTTTTAAGCAGAGGTTGGATGGCCATCTGGCATGGATACTTCAGTTGAGATTCCTGCATTGCAGGGGGTTGGACTAGATGACCCTTGGGGAGGCCCTTCCAACTTTACAATGCTATGATTTCCTCAACACCCCTCAGCCTCCCAGGCTGCTCACACGTCCTGATCTGAATATGCCTCCTAGTAGGAGTTGCCTTATTGTGGCGTTCCCTGGGCTTTGAAGAGTGGTTGCCTAGGAAAGCTGCAGAATGCAAATCCCTGGGGTGATAATTTTAGAATGAGAGAAGGGACTCTCACAGCCACCCCTTGGCTCCCTTAAAATTAAAATGTGGGCTAAATGTTCAGCACAACAGTAGTCCAAGAGGATAGCAAAATCATACAAGGATCATGAAAGTGTATTATCAGAGATGGCTACAAGCAATGCTTCTGTTCCAGAGTCATAGAATCATAGAATCATAGAATCATAGAGTTGTTATAGACCACAAGGGCCATCGAGTCCAACCCCCTGCCAAGCAGGAAACACCATCAGAGCACTCCTGACATATGGTTGTCAAGCCTCTGCTTAAAGACCTCCAAAGTAGGAGACTCCACCACACTCCCTGGCAGCAAATTCCACTGTCAAACAGCTCTTACTGTCAGGAAGTTCTTCCTAATGTTTAGGTGGAATCTTCTTTCTTGTAGTTTGGATCCATTGCTCCGTGTCCGCTTCTCTGGAGCAGCAGAAAACAACCTTTCTCCCTCCTCTATGTGACATCCTTTTATATATTTGAACATGGCTATCATATCACCCCTTCACCTCCTCTTCTCCAGGCTAAACATGCCCAGCTCCCTTAACCGTTCCTCATAAGGCATCGTTTCCAGGCCTTTGACCATTTTGGTTGCCCTCCTCTGGACACGTTCCAGTTTGTCAGTGTCCTTCTTGAACTGACATGTGCTGCCTATGCACTGGTGGAGGAAGAGGGGACGGGCGGAGCGCACCACCCCCGGCAGAGCAATCCCAGTGGGGTTCCATCGTGGTTGCCCCCCCCGCCCACACTGGGCGCCCCACCCCCACAGGCGGCATACCGCGCCCCCAGGACGCGTGCCAGCCCTGCCCCCGCCTGCTCTCTGCCCTCAGTGCCGGAGCATGAAGCTCTGCCACTGTGCCTATGCACTTGTTTATCCATCTGGCTCCATTTTGAATTTGCACCCTCAGCCTTCATTACCATTTTATTATGGTAATGAACAGAGTTGAGTCTGATACTGCTGGCTCCTCTATCAGCTCCTACCTATCAGTCTCCCAGGTGCCATCAACACTGCCTGGCTTTGCAACTGTATTTTATTTTCTTCTGATTATGATTTGGTGTTGCTGTGTCTGAATTATAGCAAGAAGAATCTTCATCTCTGTAGCATGTCACAGCACCATTAATCAACTATAATTAATTTAAAATTTGGAAAGTTCACTGCTTAGGATGATGTCCTTCACCTGCCAAATGCTTAATACCAGAGTTTCCTGTAGATAGTATGAAATATCCAGGAATTTTAGTGAGGCTCTGGGTTCAGTTCTGGAATCAAGCCTTTGATACCCTGTCTAAGGCAACATCCCTCCCTTTTGACAGCAGTGGCTTGTTGATTTCTAAACAGAGGATCACTTCATTGCCCTGTAATGCTTCATTCCAGATTTTTGAAGATTACTTGGGAATTGCAAAGAGTGTGATTGCATCCCCATGTTCCTGCTTTTTTATTGCTGCAATTGTCACATGATAGTTTGGTGATTATGGGTGACACACTGCATGGAGATTTCCCTTGCATTTTGAATAGTTGGAGCTTGGTTTCCAATAGTAAAATTACCACTAAAGTTCATGGGTTATTACTAAGGTGGTGGTTGCTACTGCGGCTTCTGCTTCTTCTCCAGCTCATTGCACACAGCTCTTTACAACAAAAGTCTTATCAGTGGCAACCTGCCCATTCTGTCCATGGCCAATGCTTAGGCCACATTCAAGTCATACCTTTAAAGCACTATGATACCTCTTTAAACAGTCATGTTTTCCCCAAAGGATTATGGGAGCTGTAGTCTGTTAAGGGTGCTGAGCATTGTTAGGAGCCCCCTATACCCCTCCCAGAACTACAGTTCTCAGAGTTTCCTGGGAAGAGGGATTGATTGTATAGCTACTCTGGGAACTGTAGCTCTGGGAGGGTAGGGGAGGAAGTTTCAGACATACGTAGGTGAGTTCATCTCTGTTATAATCTTTTCCAGCAAGGTCACATCAGGAAAAGTTTGGTTCTCACGAAAGTCGCTTGACTAGGCCAGATACTTCCTAGTTTATATCTTCACCATATTGCGGGCAACGGAAGGGTGTTGTCTCTGCAAACTAATGAAGTTCTGTGAGGGGGCTACGAATCTCCTGACAGCTCTCAGCATCCTCAACAAACTACAGCTCCCAGGAAGCCATGACTGTCTGGAGTGGTGTCATAGTGCTTTATAAGTGTATGCCATGGGCACAGGAGCTGAGTAGACCTTTGCTCCCCAAAAGATTCCTTGTGATTGTGCCTTCTGGCAGCCAAGCAAGTACCTGTGTTGCAGCTCTGAGCTTCCCATCAGGGTCCACTGCCATCTCCTGAGGTCCGGAGAGGGAGCATCAGGGATCAAAAGAGGGCTCAGAATGTGGTCAGGGTGGTTTTCGGTGGTGGTAAGAACAGCCAAGGCAGTTCAGGTTGCCTTGTGGGGCTTCTGAAGGTTCTTCCAGGTCCTCATTTGTTCTCTGTGGGGTTTCTTGCCTCTTTCATATAGGAGGTCTCCATGAGATCTGGGCTAGGCAGAATCTTGGCCTGTTTGGAAGAACTGAATACCAGGCTGCTTCAAGACCAGCTATTTAGTGAGGCACATCCTGCTTCATTCAATCACTTTACAGGGCATCCACATGTCTGCACAAAATCTGACATTTTTCAGGGGTTTGGGAGTGGAAAAATAAATAGCTCTCCTTTCAGCAGCTCACCCTTTGCTCCAAAAATCGATTCTGTTGCCAAAGGGAATCAAAGGACTCACAGATTTAAAAATGGATCAAAGTAAAATAGAAGTGGACTAAGAGAGAAAAAGATGAATTAGTTCCTATAACTCCAGTCCTCTGCTCTTCCTGCATTCAGTGGTATTCTTGTCAGGGACTTTTTTTATTAATGTATTTGTTTGTTTGTTTGGGTTTTTTTTGTTTATTAAACTTCTATCCCAAAGTTGCCCAAGGCAGCAAACGTGATAAAATGATAAAAACCTCTTAAAAACATACCATTCCAGTAGAGATGCAGACTGGGAAATATTTAATCTTAAAAGGCTTGTTGGAAGAGGAAGGTCTTCAACTGGTACCAAAAAGAGGTGGCACCTCTCCAGTCATAGAATCACAAAATTGTAGAGTCGTCTAGTCCAAGCTCCTGCTAAATGTAATATTCAAGGGAAGGGCATTCCAAAGGCCAGGTGCCACAAAACTAAAGGTGCGACTCCTGTATTTTGCAGAACACACCTCTTAATAAGAGGGTATCTGCAGGAGGCCTTTTCCTGCAGAGCACAGTGATTGACAGTTGGGGGGGGGGTCTAAAACCCTAGGTGCCTAGGGTCAAAACGATCCCTTTGAGTAGTTGTCGAAGCCAGCCTTCGACAATCTTTGGGGTTGGCTAATTTGAGTAGCCAACCCCAAAGATCAAAGTCTGACAGTCCTTCATGTTGAATGTGAACAGCTGGCTTCGCAGATGGTGTAAACAGGAACGGTTTGGATTCTTAGATCACGGACTGCAGTTTCTTGAAGATGGACTTCTGGCAAGCGATGGGCTGCACCTCACAACGGTTGGGAGAAATGTTTTTGCCAAAAATCTCAGAAACCTCATCAGGAGGGCTTTAAACTGACTAATGTGGGGGAGGGAGACAGTGCTCCTGAAGGCAGGAGCCTATCAATTGATGAAGATGATCATCCAAATGTCATAGACCAAATGGAGCAAACAGCACGCGGACCTAGTGGTGGGAGGAAAAAATCCTTAAATAAGAGACACGGGGGAATGATTAATGGACTTCAATGTCTGTACACTAATGCGCAAAGCATGGGAAATAAACAAGATGAGCTTGAGCTCTTGGTACAGCAAACTAAATATGACATAATAGGCATTACTGAAACCTGGTGGGATAAGTCCCACGATTGGAATGTAATAATGGGGGGATACAATCTATTTCAGAGAAACAGACCAGACAAGAAAGGAGGAGGAGTGGCGTTATATGTCAGGGATGTGTATACCTGTGAAGAGATCCAAGATTTAGAACCTCAATGCCAAAGTGAGAGCATTTGGGTCAAAATTAAGGGAGAGAAGAATAACAGGGACCTCATTGTGGGAGTTTACTATAGATCCCCAAGCCAAACTGAGGACATAGATGATGCCTTCCTGGAACAGATGGCCAAGCATGCAAAAGGAAGGGAGATAGTAGTAATGGGGGACTTCAATTACCCGGATATTTGTGGGATGTCAAACTCAGCCAAGAGCATAAGGTCAAACAGATTCCTCACTGGCCTTGCAGACAACTTCATTGTCCAGAAAGTGGGAGAAGCAACAAGAGGAACAGCCATTTTAGATCTGGTCCTAACCAATGTTGATGATCTGGTTAGTGGGGTAGAAGTGGAAGGATCATTAGGCGCGAGTGATCATGCTCTTCTGAAGTTTACTATACAGCGGAAAGGAGCAGCCAAGCATACTAGGACTCAATTTCTTGACTTTAAGAAAGCCGACTTCATAAAACTTAGGGAAGTGCTGGGTGAGATCCCATGGACAGTAATACTAAAAGGAAAGGGAGTTCATGATGGCTGGGAGTTTGTTAAGAGGGAGATACTAAAAGCACAACGTCAGTCAATACCAATGAGACGGAAACATGGAAGGTGCCTAAAGAAGCCAGGGTGGCTATCTAAAGAACTTTTAACTGAGTTAAGATTAAAAAAGGATGTGTACAAAAAATGGAAAAGGGGGGAAACCACCAAAGAGGAATTCAAACAAATAGCCAGCACGTGTAGACACAAAGTCAGAAAAGCTAAAGCACAGAATGAACTCAGGCTTGCTAGAGAGGTTAAAAGCAACAAAAAAGGCTTTTATGGGTATGTTCGTAGCAAAAGGAAGAACAAAGAAACAGTGGGGTCACTCAGAGGAGAAGATGGTGAAATGCAAACAGGGGACACAGAAAGGGCTGAACTCCTCAATGCCTTCTTTGCCTCAGTCTTCTCCGATAAAGAAAACAATGCCCAACCTGAAGAATTTGAAGCAAATGATTCAGCAAAGGAAACACAGCCCAGAATAACTAAGGAGATAATACAAGAATACTTGGCTAGTTTAGATGTATTCAAGTCTCCAGGGCCAGATGAACTGCATCCAAGAGTATTAAAAGAACTGGCAGATGTGATCTCAGAACCACTGGCAGTCATCTTTGAGAATTCCTGGAGAACAGGCGAAGTCCCGGCAGACTGGAGGAGGGCAAATGTTGTCCCTATTTTCAAAAAGGGGAAAAGAGAGGACCCAAATAATTACCGCCCAGTCAGTCTGACATCAATACCAGGGAAGATTCTGGAGCAGATCATTAAGCAAACAGTCTGTGCGCACCTAGAAAGGAATGCTGTGATCACCAATAGTCAGCATGGATTTCTGAAAAACAAGTCATGTCAGACTAACCTGATCTCATTTTTTGACAGAATTACAAGCCTGGTAGATGAAGGGAACGCAGTGGATGTAGCCTACCTTGATTTCAGCAAGGCATTTGACAAGGTGCCCCATGATATTCTTGTAAAGAAACTGGTAAAATGCGGTGTGGACTATGCTACCACTCAGTGGATTTGTAACTGGCTGACTGACCGAACCCAAAGAGTGCTCATCAATGGTTCCTCTTCATCCTGGAGAAGAGTGACTAGTGGGGTGCCACAGGGTTCTGTCTTGGGCCCGGTCTTATTCAACATCTTTATTAATGACTTGGATGATGGACTCAAGGGCATCCTGATCAAATTTGCGGATGACACCAAACTGGGAGGGGTGGCTAACACCCCAGAGGACAGGATCACACTTCAAAACGACCTTGACAGATTAGAGAACTGGGCCAAAACAAACAAGATGAATTTTAACAGGGAGAAATGTAAAGTATTGCACTTGGGCAAAAAAAAATGAGAGGCACAAATACAAGATGGGGGACACCTGGCTTGAGAGCAGTACATGTGAAAAGGATCTAGGAGTCTTGGTTGACCACAAACTTGACATGAGCCAACAGTGTGACGCGGCAGCTAAAAAAGCCAATGCAATTCTGGGCTGCATCAATAGGAGTATAGCATCTAGATCAAGGGAAGTAATAATGCCACTGTATTCTGCTCTGGTCAGACCTCACCTGGAGTACTGTGTCCAGTTCTGGGCACCATAATTCAAGAAGGACACTGACAAACTGGAACGTGTCCAGAGGAGGGCAACCAAAATGGTCAAAGGCCTGGAAACGATGCCTTATGAGGAACGGTTAAGGGAGCTGGGCATGTTTAGCCTGGAGAAGAGGAGGTTAAGGGGTGATATGATAGCCATGTTCAAATATATAAAAGGATGTCACATAGAGGAGGGAGAAAGGTTGTTTTCTGCTGCTCCAGAGAAGCGGACACGGAGCAATGGATCCAAACTACAAGAAAGAAGATTCCACTTAAACATTAGGAAGAACTTCCTGACAGTAAGAGCTTTTTGACAGTGGAATTTGCTGCCAAGGAGTGTGGTGGAGTCTCCTACTTTGGAGGTCTTTAAGCAGAGGCTTGACAACCATATGTCAGGAGTGCTCTGATGGTGTTTCCTGCTTGGCAGGGGGTTGGACTCGATGGCCCTTGTGGTCTCTTCCAACTCTATGATTCTATGATTCTATGATTCTATGATTCTATGATTCTAATGTCAATGAGCCTCCCTGCCAATTCGTGTATGTTATTTAAGTGTCCGGTGATGTTCAAGGATTGGTCAGTCACATATGTGCAACATTCGGCGCCTATCAAAGCACAGGTCCCCCCTTGACTTGACAAAAAAAAGTCTGTAGCAATCCTCGTTTGTAACCTACCTCAGAGAAGTCAGATACCAAAGAGTCTGTTATCTGAGTGGCTTCTTGCATGAACTTCAGGAGGATGTCGGTGAGTCTGAGAATGTTGACGTGGTTAGATCCAGCTCCGTAAGCAGGGAACAGTGCCCGACTCACAGTCTCTCCATTGACAGCGATGTCAGAGAGATCTGACAGGTCCTTTTGTTCCCTTTTATTCCCCTGTCTCCCGGGTGGTAGATGCGGGGTGACCCTAATCCCAGGGACAATGTATCCGACAAAGCAGGACCCAGACATGTGTGGGCTTATCCAGGTGTATGCCCGGTGTCTGCACACCCAGAACAAGCCACTGAGGAACGATTCCATTCTGCCAGATGCAAAGGTCTGCAATAGCATAAGGTCTGAGTGTTGTGGCTTCCAAGTGGGTGGGTGGCCGATTGCGTTGGCCCAGGCGAGGGTGAGGTTTGGAAAGGTCTGGGAACGCGTCGGGTTGGTGACAGTCACTTGTCCTGTGGCTAGAATCTTAAATAATAATAATAATAATAATAATAATAATAATAATAATAATAATAATAATAATAATAATAATAATAATAATTTATTATTTATACCCCGCCCATCTGGCTGAGTTTCCCCAGCCACTCTGGGCGGCTCACAATCAGTGTTAAAAACAGTACAGCGTTACATATTAAAAACTTCCCTGAACAAGGCTGCCTTAAGATGTCTTCTGAATCTCAGGTAATTATTTATCTCTTTGACATCTGATGGGAGGGTGTTCCACAGGGCGGGCGCCACTGCCGAGAAGGCCCTCTGTCTGGTTCCCTGTAGCCTCACTTCTCGCAATGAGGGAACCGCCAGAAGACCCTCGGCGCTGGATCTCAGTGTCTTGAGGTTGACATTGCAGGTGCTAGTTCCGATAGAGGTCCCTTCTCCGGTGAAGCGGCGACAGAGGGGTCCCTTGGTGGGACCTGTGAGGTACAGATATTTGTGGGTAAGGAGGCAACATCTCTTTTTTTTATAACATTTTTATTGGTTTTTCACAGTTTTTATAAACACAAACAATACACACTACAAACAAACAAGTACACAAACAAACATGCATAATTTCATATCCCTTTTTCTTAAACCTTACTTCGCCGACTTCCTCATACCTCCCCTTTCTGCATCCCAATTCCCAAACTTATTTCAGCAAATCCTAACTTTTAGTTTTGTCAAATTTTTCCCTTATTCTTTTCTTTTACTTAATCTTTTACAGCTGTAATCGCCTTTTTTTCTAGAACCTCGACATTTTAGCATTCATTAATTTTATAATATTTCTTAAGATAAATTTTAAATTTCTTCCAATCTTCATCCGCCGTCTCTTTCCCCTGATCACGGATTCTGCCGGTCATTTCAGCCAGTCCCATATAGTCTATCACCTTCATCTGCCATTCTTCCAGAGTGGGTAGATCTTGAGTCTTCCAATGCTTTGCGATGAGTAGTACTCTTGCTGCTGTGGTCGCATACATAAAGAAAGTTCTGTCTTTCTTTGGCACCAATTGGCCGACAATGCCCAAGAGAAAGGCCTCTGGTTTCTTAGGGAAAGTACATTTAAGTACCTTTTTCAATTGATTATATATCATTTCCCAGAAAGCCTTAATCTTCGGGCACATCCACCAAAGGTGATAAAAAGTACCTTCAGTTTCTTTACATTTCCAACACTTATTATCAGGCAAATGGTAGATTTTTGCTAGCTTGACTGGGGTCATGTACCACCTATAGATCATTTTCATAATATTTTCCTTTAAGGCATTACATGCCGTAAATTTCAAACCGGTGGTCCACAACTGTTCCCAGTCAGCAAACATGATGTTATGACCAATGTCCTGTGCCCACTTAATCATAGCTGATTTAACTGTTTCATCTTGTGTATTCCATTTCAGCAACAAGTTATACATTCTTGACAAATTCTTAGCATTGGGTTCTAGCAATTCTGTTTCTAATTTTGATTTCTCCACCTGGAAGCCAATTTTCCTGTCCTGTTTATACACTTCCATTATTTGGTAATAATGGAGCCAATCTCGTACTTTGGTCTTCAATTTCTCATGGCTCTGAAGTTTCAGTTTGTCACCCTGTTGTTCCAAAATTTCCCAATATTTTGGCCATTTAGCCTCCATCTTGAGTTTTTTCACAGCTTTAGCCTCCATTGGCGACAGCCATCTTGGAGTTTTATTTTCCAACAAATCTTTATATCTAGTCCAGACATTATATAATGCTTTCCTATAAGGAGGCAACATCTCCGGAACGGTATTGTTCCAGTGTTATGGCTACTGGAACTAGTGGAAGACTTTGCTGGAGGTGGCTGGGTGCGTGGGCACAGATCCAACAGTTGAAGTAGGGACTTTCTTTAGCCACCTGGCTAAGAAGTTTGATGTAAGAGTTCTGCTCCCAGGACAAAAGGAGATCTTCTCCCGGGAAGGAGAGGTCTGTGCCAAGCTGCCGGGGCGTGATGCCAACTGGGTATAGTGGGTCAGTGGTATTCAGGAGCCGCCTGTCCTTAGCAATCCCGCCACATCTCAAAGGACCGGCGTTGTCCCACACAGGGGTGTGGGAGGGGTGTATAGGATGGTGCCAACCCTCCAGGTACTCTGCCCCTCTCCAGTCATGAGTGAGTCCAAGGCTCCATAGGCAACAGAATTGCCTTAGGCGGAGTCCTTGCAGTTAGGGTTTTCATGGCTCAGGGGTCATAAAAAGGCATTGGAAACCAAAGATCAAATTTTCGGAAGGGTGGTGTGAGTCTGTGTACACGTGTGTAGCCCCTCCGGCTTCGATTTCGGTCCAGTTCAGATTTCTAGAGATCTCTCCCTGGCCATAAAGTAGGTAAGTCCCATTGTTGCATCTCAGGCAGTAATAATAATAATAATAATAATAATAATAATAATAATAATAATAATAATAATAATAATAATATATTTTTATTTATACCCCACCCTCCCCAGCCAAGGCCAGGCTCAGGGCGGCTTACAAGCAATAATAAAAACAAGTTGAATTATTACAACTTAAAAACAAAATTAAAAATACAACAATAAAATATTGAAACATTAAAATATTAAAATGTAGTCTCCTCGCAGGAGGAGAAGGAAAAGAAAAAAAAAGAAAGAGAGGGAGGGAATCAAATTGGCTCCAAGCCAATGGCCAGGTGGAACAACTCTGTCTTACAGGCCCTGCGGAAAGAAATCAGATCCTGCAGGGCCCTGGTCTCATGAGGCAGAGCGTTCCACCAGCCAGAGTTGAAAAGGCCCTGGCACTGGTTGAAGCCAATCTAACTTCCTTAGGGCCCAGGACCACTAGAGTGTTACTATTTATGGACCGTGGGGCATACCGGGAGAGGCGGTCCCATAGGTACGAGGGTCCTAGGCCGTGAAGGGCTTTAAAGGTCAAAAGCAGCACCTTAAATCTGACCCTGTATTCCACCGGGAGCCAGTGCAGCTTGAAAAGCACTGGGTGAATATATGTCCCCATGGTACATATCAGTACCAATACTGATGGTTGAGAGTGAGGACGGCTGACCCTATACGTTGGAGATTTTGGTCTCGTATAAAGAGTTCCCAGTACTGGTTATTGGTAAGTCTGGGTACTAATGAATGGTGCAACAGAGTCAGTGACACAGAGAGACAGAAGTCCAAGTCCCCCATTCAGTCAGGGTTGGATTTCCCCCCAGATTCGATACTGTGAAAGTCCAAGAAATGGTAGTTTGTTTGTAATCCAGTGCAGTGGCTCGACGCGAAAGCGGAGATCCTGGTCAGGGAGGAGAGGATAAAAAGGGTGGGCAATATTCCATGTTCAGCAGCGGGGTGGTAAACAGGATGAACGGAGGGCTGGGTTGGCGCTCGGAAAAGAGGAGTTGGGCTATGAAGTGGTGAGCTGTCAGTGGAGCTGTCGGTTGAGCTGTCAAACGGAGCGCTGAAGGAAAGCGACGAAGCAATGAGCTGTCAGTGGAGCTGTCAGTTGAGCTGTCAAACATGTTTGAGGTGTAGTTTGATGGCGGTTGTGTCCAGGACAACTTCGGAGGTCCAGATGGGCTCAGAGGTGGTATCTGGTCCAGTCTGTTGGGCCCAATCCTGACTCTGATCTGGTCCGGTCTGTTGGGCCCGATCCTGACCCCGATCTGGTCCGGTCTGTTGGGCCTCGTCCTCGTTGATGTAGGAGGTTGCGGCAGGAGGCGGGGCATCAAAGGTGTAGTCCTCTCCCTGGCTCTCCTGCGCCTCCTGGGGCAGTGGTGCTGCCTTGCACCTAGTGTGATGTAGTTCGGCGTTCTTTTCTCCCACCTTCACAGCAGTAGGCGAGGTTAGAAGTACTTGGTACGGGCCCTCCCAGGCAGGTTGAAGGGGCAGCTTCTGGTACACTTTAACCAGGATCCAGTCCCCCAGGTGGAAGGAGTGTGCTGGGACGTTGATTGGTAGATTCTGTCCCTCTATGGCAGCATACTTGTGGAGATGTTGTAGCTGTTTTTGGAGCTGAATGACATAATTAGTAAGTTCTGCTTCCCCCACCTCAAGTTCCAAGAGGGGAAATAAAGTGTTATAAACAGAGGGAGGGGGTCTCCCAAACAGAAGTTCAAAGGGGGACAGTTTTAACGGTCCAGTGGGGGCACTCCGAATATTATGGAGAACTAGTGGGAGTGCATTTACCCATTTTAGTCCGGTGGTACTACAAAGTTTCCCTAGCTGTACCTTTACCTCTTGATTCATGCTCTCTACTTGTCCTGATGAGGCTGGGTGGTAGGGTGTATGGAATTCCCACTTTATTCGAAGAGCTTGGGCCTCCTGTTGGACTGCCTCTGCAGTCACTGTCCAGTCGACGGGGTACTCCATACCGGGGAATGATATCTTGTAAAAGGGCCCTGGCGAGTACTGAAGCGGTTGCCTTCTTGCAAGGGAATTCCTCCACACAGGAGGAGAATTTGTCCACTATGATTAGGGCATGTTTGAACCCCTGACACTGGGGTAAGTCGATGAAATCCAGCTGTAAACTCTCATGTTATGCAATTCTTTGAGGCTGCTGTGGCTGCAGCCGCTATCCCTGGAGCATACCAGCACCTTTGGACATGGTCTATTAGTCTTCCCTTTCCCCAATGTGTCTGTTGGTGGAGGACCCTCACAAATTTTGGAGTCCAGGCTTTTGGCATGGCGGTTCTGCCGTCTGGGAGGAGCCAGACGCCACCCGTTTTGTTGGCGCCCATGGATTCCCACATTGTTTTTTCCTCTTCAGTGGCCGATTGGTACATTTGTTTGAAGTCAATGTTGGCAGGGAGTTGTATACCTTGGAACTCAGTCTCGTCCTCTGGGGGATGTAGTGAGGCCATTTGGGCTGCCCTGTCGGCTTGCCTGTTACCTTTGGAGACTGAGTCCCTCCCCTTTGTATGTGCTTTGCAATGGACGATGGCTATTGCTTTGGGCATGTGGATGGCTGTTAGTAACCTTTCCACTAGGGCGTCGTGGGAGAGCTGAGAACCAGCTGCGGTCAGGAAGCCTCTTTGGAGCCATATCTGGCCAGTTGTGTGTACTAGTCCGAAGCAATATTTGCTGTCAGTGTTGTCCTTCTTCCTTCGCTAATCTCACAAGCCCTTATGAGGGCAATTAACTCTGCCGCCTGGGCACTATATTGAGGGTTTATAGGGTTGGCTTCTAAGACTTTGAAGTCAGAGACTACGGCATATCCAGTCTTCCTTTCCCCGTTTATGACTTTGGAACTGCCGTCTGTGTAGAGTATTAGATCAGGGTTTTCTAGAGGGAGGTGGTCTAAATCTTCTCGGGGTTTCTCAGCTTGTTGGACTATCTTTGTACAATCATGGTGCAGGGTGCCATCATCTGGGAGGGTGTAGGAGTGCAAATATCCAGAGATGTAGTGATCAGGTGGGATTGCTATGAGGAATTATAACAGATATAGGGTAAGCCATCTGTGTCAGCAATGAAAGCATTGCGTTGACTGGGTTTATGTTGGATTCTTAAGCCTTATCAGAGGGAAAACTGGCCACTCTCCAGGCACTCGGCTTAAGATCCTTGTTGACCTCCCCGTCTGCGTCTCCCGGCAGGATACAGGCTAGGTCACTATCGGCGATCCCACTCAGCGTGAGAGGGACACACCACTCCTCCCTCCTCCCTGCCTCCCTCAGGGAGGGGGAAAGAGACAGACAGAATTCTATTTACATCGCTTTATTTCTGTCTTTGCAGCAGTACAGAGAAACGCGTCTGCACTCATCAGACTCCAACAGTAGAGAGAAAAAACTCCACCCCTGTACTTCCAGTACAGGTCAGATGACACTCTGAGCTAACATCCGGTGCTCAGAACAGTGAATAGACTGCCCCTTCGTTCCCATGGTACAGTCCCAAACATCAACATCCTGTTTTGCTTTGCAGCCACCTGCAGCTCGCTCTCACATTGCTGCTTTTTTCCTGACATATCATATTTTGATATGATTCTTGATCAATCTACACCCCTGCATCCCTGTTCCATTCCTCTCTTCCTCACATGTCACGTACACAGCAGTTGCTTCACCAGGCAGGCATCATGGGCCATAAAGATAGTGGGCAAGTTTCTTTGAAGCAGTTTCTTATATATTAATCTTAGGATGTTAATCTTAGGGCCAGGAAACAGATCTCACATGAAGGTGATAATGATCCGCTGTCCTCCTGGTCATCCTTCTTATCATATGTACTGATTGTTTATTACCTCCGGGGTTGCCATATGCTCTTTGTAGTTCTGTTCTTTGTTTACCCCAGAAATATTTGTGCTTAATTAGTTTTAGTAGTTTAACTTGTCCCCACGTGGGTTTGTGGAAATGCTCAGAAGAAATCTGATTGGTTCTTACGAACACTCTGTAAAAAGTTCTTTTGTGAATAAAACGGCCTGGGCCAGGGGCTGCACATGGACAGGCACAGAGAGAGAGAGAGACGATTTATATGCACCCTTCCCAGAGTCTTGCTGGTTCAAGCCTCTGTGTGTATTCTTATTAATCAGAGTTCAATCCTTCCTTTACTTTGCGAACGCAACAGGAGGGGTAGTAGGGTTGCTGGGTTTAGGGAGTTGACCCGTTTAATAGTGACATTGTATGGAGTTAACAGGAGGGCTTCATAACGGTTTAGACGTGGGTTTGAGAAGTGGTGGCAGCCCCTTAGAGCTAGAAGGGTTGAGACTGCGTGGGGAACATGTATTGTGATCTTATGTCCCAACACTGTCTCTTGAGCCTTTTGAAGGAGGAGTGCAGTGGCAGCAATGGCTCTCAAGCAACTCACTGCTCCCTTTGCAGTATTGAGTTATAGACTGTAATATGCCACTGGCCTTTCTTGATCTCGGAAGGGCTGGGTAAGAACTCCTGAGGCTACCCCCATTTGTTCATGAATGAATAGGTTGAAAGGGATGCGATAGTCCAGGAGGCCCAAGGCGGGGGCAGATCGTAATTCCCTCTTAAGGCTTTCAAAGGTGTTATAGGCTTCCTCTCCCCAAACCAGTTCATCAGGATGATCTTGGCGGGTCATAGTGGACTGGGGTTTAGTTATTTCGCTGTAGCCGGCAATCCAAGCTTGGCAGAAGCCTGCCATACCAAGGAAGCCTGGCAATTGTCTCTTTGTTTTGGGGAGGGGGATTTTGGTGACTGCCTCTATTCTGTCAGTTGCTAGGCTTTGGGTGCCTATCCCCAGGATATGTCCGAGGTATTTTACTTCCTGCTTGCAGTATTGCAGCTTCTTAGGGGACACCTTGTGTCCTTTATATGCTAGCTCGAGAAAGAGGTGTTTTGTGTCTAATTTACACGCCTCCTCGCTGGTAGAACATATTAAAATGTTGTCTACATAGAGCAGATAGGTAGACCAGACAGATGTACATCCTGTAAATCCTGGTGTAATATTGCAGAAAATATAGCAGGTGATTCCGCATAACCCTGGGGTAGCCTGGTCCAGGTTAGTTAACTAGGTCCCCAGGTGAAGGCGAAGAGGAATTGACTCTCAGGGGCTAGAGGGAGACTGAAGAATGCAGAGCATAGATCTGCAGCGCTGTACCATGTAGTTCCTGCCAGGAAGGGAATTTAGAAGGGAATTTGGGTTGCCCACCACTGTCTCAGGTCCTGAACAAATTGTTCATTCACCCACAAATAGCAAAGCGAAGTGTAATAAGGCTAAACAAAGCAAAACAGGTTGTTTTGGGTTCCATCTACATAGAAAGAAGAATCCTCTGTGGGCCTGAGGTGTTTGAGATGGCCTGAGCATTGCTTGCACCTGAAGCAGCTTGCACCTGAAGCAGTCCAGGCAGCTCCGTGGGACACGATTCAAGAGAAGCTCCGCAACCACTACGCGCCAAAGCCATCCAAGATTGCTGCCCGCCATGCGTTTTACCACCGGTAAAGACTCCTGAGAGGCAACGCGATCCCTTACAGGTGGGAGTTTCCCCAAGGCCTATCCTTTAACTATAAAGGAAAGAAAGTTAAAATTAAAACAATAGAAGACAACAAGAAGTTCCTGCACGACTACGGAGAGGACTTGCAGAAGGGAGCAGCAATTCCTTGGCCACCGTCACAGCCTGGTATAGTACCAACTCCCACACCCCCGGGTTCGGACGAAAAGAAGGACACCCCATAAAGAGAAACAACAGATTGATTCAGGATGTCTCTGCAGCTGTATAGTTGGAATATTCATGGAGCAAATTCCCCGGAAAAAAGAAGAAGGATCTTTCATATCTTGAAAAAAGAACACTTGGATATTATTTGTCTGCAGGAAACACATGTGACTAGACTCCACAGGAAAGTGTTAATCAACAAAAGACTAGGCCAAGAATTTATTTCATCAGATAGAGTTAAAAAGAGAGGCGTGGTGATCTATGCTAAGGAGAACTTGTCACCGAAATTTTTGTTTAAAGATGAACAAGGAAGAATTTTGGCAATTGAGATACAAACTCAAGGAGAAAAAGTTTTGATATTAGGAATTTATGCACCAAATGAGGGGAAATCGGAATTTTACAAGAAGCTACATGAGACATTGCTGGACTATCTGGATTATTCCAACATCATTATGATGGGAGATATGAACGGGGTGGTTTCTACCTATATGGATAAGTCACAAAACCAAAACTTAACCAAGGAAGGCAGACTACCAAAAACTTTTTTTGAACTAACCGACAATATGGATTTGATTGATATCTGGAGGACAAGAAACCCCTTAGGTAAAGAAGGAACCTTCTTTTCTGAGGCCCACCTGTCATGGACAAGAATCGACCAAATTTGGACAACTAGAGGGCTGGCTCCTAAGACTAGAAGAGTGGAAATCAGAAAGAACCGGAAATAGATCAATTTTTGAGGATAAATGGACTACCTAAAATAAGTCAAGATAAAAGATCAATTCTTAACAGCAAGATAACTCAACAGGAAATTGAAGGTGCCATCCAGAACATGCAGCTGGGCAAATCTCCAGGCCCGGATGGACTTACCTCCAAATATTATAAGACTCTGAAGGACTTCTTGATACAACCGTTGTTGGAGGTTTGTAACCAGATCATGGAGGGGAGAAAGGCACCGGAAACGTGGAAAGAAGCATTCATCACATTGATTCCCAAGTCAGAAAGGGAAAAGACTCAGCTTAAGAATTACCGTCCCATCTCACTCCTGAATGTGGATTACAAAATATTTGCAGACATTTTAGCAAATAGACTTAAAAATGTACTAAATGAAGTAATTCACAAGGACCAAGCAGGCTTTCTCCCTGGCAGACATATGTCTGACAACACCAGGAACATTATTGATATACTGGAGTTGTTGCGAATTAGAAACACAAGGGCTGCTTTAATCTTTATTGATGCGGAGAAAGCATTTGACAATATTTCTTGGATGTTTATGAAGAAAAACTTGGAAGGGATGGGAGTGGGACGGGGGTTTGAAAATGGACTAGAAGCAATCTACTCAGAACAAAAAGCTAAATTGATAGTGAACAATGTGGTATCGGAGGAACTTCAAATTGAAAAAGGGACACGACAGGGGTGCCCTTTATCCCCTCTCTTATTTATTTCTGTTCTGGAGGTATTGCTGAATATGATCAGAGAGGACCAGTTGGTGCAGGGTATAGTGGTCGGAGCGAAACAATACAAATTGAAAGCTTTTGCAGATGACCTAGTTATTACAGTACAGGAGCCAGAATCTAGCACAAAAAGAGTTCTTGAACTTATTTTGGAGTTTGGTCGGGTGGCGGGATTCAAGCTAAACAAACAAAAAACTAAGGTTTTGGCCAAAAATTTGACGCCTACAGAGATAGAGGGGTACCAGAAAGAGACAGAGTTAAGTGTGGTTAAAAAAGTGAAATACCTGGGGGTATCTTTGTCCACCAAAAATTTAAACCTATTTAAAGATAATTATGAAAAATGTTGGTCGGAGATTAAAAAAGACTTGGATATTTGGTCAAGATTGAAACTTACCTTGTCAGGCCGAATCGCAGCTATAAAGATGTGTGTTCTGCCAAAAATGTTATTTTTATTTCAAACCCTCCAGGTCGTGGACAGAATGGAATGTTTCGGAAAATGGCAGAAGGATATATCTAAGTTTGTCTGGCAGGGCAAAAAGCCCCGAATTAAATTTAAAATACTAACTGACTCAAAAGAAAGAGGGGGGTTTGCCCTGCCGGATCTAAGGTTGTACTATGAGGCTGCAGCCTTCTGCTGGTTGAAGGATTGGTTTTTGTTGGAAAACACCGATGTCCTAGATCTGGAAGGGTTTGACAATGTTTATGGTTGGCATGCATACTTGTGGTATGACAAGGCGAAGGTTCATAAATTGTTTAAAAACCATATTGTCAGAAAATCAATTTTTGCCGTCTGGATGAAGTACAAGGACTTATTAGAAAGCAAGACCCCGAGGTGGTTATCACCAGTGGAAGCCAAGATCTCTAAAAAGAGGCCCAATATGGAGGCCTACTGGCCAAAATATTGGGAACTGATTGAAAGAGTTGGAGATAATTGGAAGCTCCAAAGCCAGGACAAACTAAAAAATAAGGTGCGAGATTGGTTACACTATGCTCAAATTCAAGAGGTATTTAAAATGGATAAAAAAGTGGGTTTCCAGTTGGAGAAATCGAAACTGGAGACGGAGTTACTAGAACTAAAGACTAAGGTACTTTCGAGGATGTATGACTTGCTGCTTAAATGGAACACACAGGATGAGACAGTTAAATCTGCTATGATAAAATGGGCACAGGATGTAGGACACAACATTATGTCTGAGGACTGGGAAAGGTTATGGAACACCGGTATGAAATTCACGGCATGTAGTGCCTTGAAAGAGAACATTATGAAAATGGTATACCGGTGGTACATGACCCCAGTCAAGTTGGCTAAAATATATCATCTTTCTGATAATAAGTGTTGGAAATGTAAGGAGGCAGAAGGGACATTCTTTCACCTCTGGTGGACCTGCCCGAAAGTAAAGGCCTTTTGGGAAATGATACATAATGAGCTGAAAAAGGTATTTAGATATACCTTTTCTAAGAAACCAGAGGCTTTTCTTCTGGGCATGGTGGACCGGAAGGTGCCAAAGAAGGATAGAACCTTGTTTATGTATGCAACCACAGCAGCTAGGATTCTTATCGCAAAGTTCTGGAAGACACCAGATTTACCCACACTGGAGGACTGGCAGACGCAGCTGATGGACTACATGGAGTTGGCAGAAATGACTGGCAGAATTCGAGATCTGAGCGAGGAAACAATGGAGGAGGACTGGAAAAAATTTAAGGACTATTTGCAAAAATATTATAAGTTGTTTGAATGTTAAGATTGTGCACGATTAAGAAACGTTATGCTTCTGCAATTTATTTAAGTAAACGATAAAGTAAGTATTGATGGGGGAAAAAAATGAGACAAATTAGAAACAAAATATTATGTTTATTAAGAGTGTTAAAACTAAATTACAAATTTTCAAAATTGGTAACATAATAAATTTAAAGGTATAATAAGATGGGAAACAAGATAACAAATTGCTGAACTGGCTAGAACAATGAATGCAATGCCGAGAGGATGTGAGGAGGTCCAAAAGCGAATTGTTGAAGGACGTTATGAAAGTTTCTTAATTTTTTCTTCTTTTTCTCTACTTTTCTCTATATATAAAAAATGTTTCTTGCATGTTGCTATGTAAACAAATCTGTTAACCTATGGAAAGAAACGCAATAAAAATTTCTTATAAAAAAAAAAAAAGAAGAGTGGAAATCTGCCCAAAGACTTGCTCCGACCATAACGCTTTGAAAATGGAATTGAGACTTACTCCAGCCGGTTCCTTCAGATGGAAAATGAATGACAACCTACTAAGAGATCAAGAGATTGTAAAGAAGGCCCAAAAAACTTTAAAGGACTATTTTGAAATCAATTTGAACACCTCGGTGGAAAAGAGAACAATCGGGGACGCAAGTAAAGCTGTAATGAGAGGGTTTCTGATACAACAGAATACGATCAAGAAAAAACTCTGGAATGGAAAAAAGGATAAGATATTAGAGAAGATAAGAGACGGAGAGAAAAAATTGAGATTAAAACCAAAATCAAAAGAGATTCTAAGAGAAATTAAATTCCACCACCACCAGAAATTGACAAATCAAGAAGTGGAATGGAAAATTAAACAAATGAAACAAAGATCTTTTGAATCGGCAAATAAATGTGGGAAACTGCTAGCATGGCAGTTGAAAAAGAGACAAAAATTGAACTATGTTACTGTGAGGGTTTGATTAGCTGCTTGTGCGTGAAAACGTGCTCCCTCAGAGTTTGTGCGCCCCCACAAACCTCCGTGTGTGACGGAGCTCCTCAGACATGTCTGCTCTAGTCACTAGTAGAGTCCGACAGTGGCTGTCTGCGGAAGCGTTTCCAACAAAGAAGTTCCTTAACGGAAACGCGTCTCCTGGACTCACGGCGTGACAGTTTCCTGCGAGGTATGGGTCTCCCTATGGGAGACTCCGATACCTCCCCACTGTTTTCGCTGGAAGCCTCCCTGAGCCCTCCCTCCTGCTCGCATTCCCTCAGAGACCCACTCCTCCCCCTGCTGGTCCCTGCTTCAGCAGTTGAGTCTCTTTCATCCTGCCTGAGTCCCTCCACCACCTGATGCTCTGATGGCAGTTCCCTGACATCCACCTCCCCTCCAGGGCCCCCCTCACCCCCTCCCAATTCCTCCCCCCTGGGAGGTGAAGGGCTAAAACCCCGAAACGAATCTTCCTCATCTTCTGACGTCTCGAACAATTCTCTCCATCGATCGTCGTCCTGGCCAGCTGAATCCTCCTCCTCTTCAGAATCTGGGAACCCCTCCAACTCCTCTTCCTCGTCGGTGGTGGCAAAGTATTCCCTTCGGAACCTCGCTACAGGCTGAGGTTTACGTGGGAACCTCTGATGAAAAGTCTCTATTAAAACCTCGTCATTGACATCCTCTGCCCTAACCCAGGTGTTTTCCGACTCCGGTTCCCCTTCCCACATTACCAAATACTCTACTTGATCTCCCTTCCACCTGGAATCGAGGATCTCCGCTACATGGTAGCTGTGTTCCTTCTCCTCCATTGCTGGTCCCCTAGTGACCCTCCCCTCACTGTCTCCTCTATACGGTGACAGCAACGACCTGTGAAAAACTGGGTGCAGCTTCATGTGGTTCGGTAACCGGAGCCTGAAAGCCACTGGATTGACCTGCTGTATGACTTCAAACGGACCCAGCCTTTTGGGTCTTAATTTCTTACAACCTCCTTTGAATGGCAACCCTTGGGTTGACAGCCACACCTGGTCCCCCACCCTGATGCTTTCACCTTCCCTTCTGTTTTTGTCTGCTTGCCTCTTATATTCCTCCTTAGCCCTGTTTAAGTTGAGTTGGAGCTGGCGATGGATTGCTTCCATTTCTTCCACGAACTGTTCTGCAGCTGGAACGCTCCAGTTCTCCCCCTCCCCCCCTGGGAAGGCTCTGGGATGGCACCCGTGATTAGCCAAAAAGGGGCTCATCCCCGTGGACACGTTCTCTGCATTGTTGTAGGCAAATTCTGCCAACGCCAGCTTCTCCACCCAATCATTCTCTCTGTCATTAACATAACACCTCAAATATTGTTGGAGAACCCCATTTGCTCTTTCCGCCTGCCCGTTGGTTTCAGGATGACGGGCCGTCGAGAAATTAACCTCTACATGCAGTAAGCTCATGAGCTTCCTCCAGAACCTGGAAGTAAATTGTTTCCCTCGGTCTGAAACCACCCTCAAGGGGGCGCCATGCAACCTAAACACATTCTCTACAAACAATTTGGCGGTTTCTTCTGCTGTAACCGCATGTGAGCAGGCTATGAAGTGGGCCATTTTAGTTAACAGGTCTACTACAACCATGATGGCTGTTTTCCCTCTAGACCTTGGCAGATCAGTCATGAAATCTATTGCCACTGCTTCCCACGGTCTCTCAGGTGTGGGCAGTGGTTCTAATAAACCAGCCGGCGCCTGCCTCTCCCCCTTGGCTCTTTGGCATTGTTCACACCCTCTCACATACTCCCGCACATCTTCCCTGACCTTGGGCCACCAAAATTCCCTGGTAACCAGCCACATGGTTTTGTGTTGCCCAAAGTGCCCTGCTGTGGGGCTATCGTGCAGCTGCTTGAGTACTTTCTCCCTCAATTCCCCTTCAGGTATATATAACGCTCCCTTATAATACAATGCCCCATTTCTCTCCTCAAAACCACCGGGTTTGTCTTCCTCCCCTCTGAGATCCCTGAGTTTCCCCTGGGCGTATGCATCCTGCACCGTACCCTCTACCAATTCCCTTTGCCCCACCAAAGTCGCCCCACACACCCAGCGGTCCTCTGGAATGATATGGGTTTCTTCGGGTGCTCCCTCCCCCTCCAAATATTCAGGCTTGCGTGAGAGAGCGTCCGCCCTAACATTCTCTGGGCCTGGCACATAACAAATCTCAAAGTTAAATTTGGAGAACTCTTGGGCCCATCTCAACTGCCTTTGGTTGAGCACTCGCGCCGTTCTCCAGTACTCTAGATTTTTATGGTCCGTGCACACTTGCACTTTATGTTGTGCACCAACTAGCAGATGCCTCCATCTCCGGAACGCCTCATGAATAGCAAGCAGTTCTCGGTCGTACACCGTGTAGTTCCTCTCGGATTTGTTCAGCTTCCGCGAGAAGAAGGCACACGGACGCCACTCCGACTCCTCCTTCCCCGGCTGCAGAAGAAGCACCGCCCCTATGGCTCTGTCAGATGCGTCTGTTTCAACCCTTAGCTTCTTTCGTAAATCCACATGCAGAAGTTGTTCTTCAGAGGCGAAGGCCCTTTTCAGTTCCTCAAACGCTCGCCCCGCCTCCGCCGTCCATACAAACTTCTTCTTACTGCTGAGACAGTCAGTGATGGGCGCCGTCAGATGGGCGAAGTTGCGGATGAACTTACGATAAAAGTTTCCAAACCCTAGGAACCTCTGCACATCCTTCTTGGTTTTGGGTGTTTTCCATTCCAGCACTGCCTGTACCTTGCCGGGATCCATGGCCAATCCCTTGTCTGACAGGCGGTACCCCAGGAATTCCACCTCCTTGGTATGGAACCGACACTTCTCCAGTTTGACCCACAGCCTGTTGGCTTGCAGTCTGCTCAACACTTCTCTGACGTCTCTCACATGTTGCTCCTCATTCTCAGAATACACCAACACATCATCTAGAAAGGCAACGCAATTCTTGTAGAGCAAAGGGCCCAGCACGTGGTTCATAAAAGATTGAAAACACGCGGAGCCTGCTTGTAATCCAAATGGCATAACGAGGTATTCAAACGCCCCCAAAGGGGTAAACATGGTGGTTTTCCATTCATCCCCTTTCCTTATGCGTATCAGGTTGTACGCCCCCCTTAGATCCAGCTTTGTGAAAATCTTTCCCTTCCTCACCATGGTCAAAATATCATCAATTCTGGGAATAGGGAACGCCACCGGTTCAGTCACTGCATTCAGCCGCCTAAAATCACATACAAGTCTCGGCTTGTCCGCATTTTTTTTGTCCACAAAGAACACTGGGCTCCCCCCTGCTGCTTTGGACTCTCTGATGAAGCCTCTCTTCAGGTTCTTGTCAATGAACCCTCGCAACTCCTGCATTTCCCTGTCTGACATGGCATACAACTTGCCCACGGGAAGCTGTGCTCCAGGGAGTAAATTGATCTGACAATCAAAGGGTCTATGAGGTGGTAGTTGGTCAGCTTCCTTCTCGCTGAACACGTCGCTGAGATCTGCATACTGTGGTGGTACCTTCACCTTTCCCATTACTTCAGTCCCTGCTAGGGTGGCTTGGGCCCCTACTGAACCCTTCTCCCCTTTGCAGTGTTCTAGGCAATGTGCTGAACCAAAGGACACCACTCTTTGATGCCAGCCAACCAGCGGATCATGTAGAGCTAGCCAGCTCATTCCCAAAATAATGGGAGCGCCTCCCAGGGTGGCCACATTAAACGCTATCAGTTCTGTGTGCCTTGCCACCCTCATTATCATTGGGACAGTCTGCAAGCGGACTCCTCCTCCCAACAACTCCCTGCCATCAATCGTGGTCACCTGCAGGGGGTTGCTTAAAGGGATGGTCTGTATCTGGTGTTCAGCAACAAACTCCTTGCTCATAAAATTGCAGGAGCTGCCTGAGTCCAATAGCGCCTTTATTTTTAGGGGGTGCCCATTCTGCAGCTCTAGCGACACTTCAATCACTAGAGCAGGTCGAGGAGCTTCTGGCACGGGCACTTTCACTGCTCTTTGGCCTGGCTGCAGTGCCCCAATTGTGGCAACCAGGCGTTGGCTTTTACCTGCTCCGCTCCCCCTTCTTCTCCCCCCTCAACAGCTCCCACCATCCCTTGCCATTCCTTCCTCTGGGGGCAGACTCTGGCAAAGTGGCCTGGCTGTTGGCAGAGATAGCATTTCCGGGGGCCCTTTCCCTCCTTCTTAGCTCCCTCGCTGGTTTTTGAAAATGCGCGCGCGCGCGCTGTTCCGATTTCCATCGGCTCTGCCGGCGGGAAAGCTGGCTCAGGAATGTCTGGAATGCGGAACTCCTTCCAACGTTCCCCTCTCCCTTCCCGCCTCTCCAAGGCTCTTGCCTCCTGCCGCGCTCCTATGGTCAGCGCAGATTTGGTCAGCTGATCCATAGACTCCGCCCTGGGGCTCCGTGCCAGCTCGTCTTTCACCCCCGAAGAAAGACCTTCTTCAAATAGCATTTGAACGGGTGCCGCCGATAAATCCCAACTCAGTCTGTGAATCAGCATGGTAAACTCAGTCCAATATTCACGGACAGATCGACTCCCCTGCTTACAAGCCATTAGCTGTCTGCGCACCACCCCTTCCTCAATATCGCTGGAAAACATGATATCCATTGCACGAAAGAACTTCATTGTGTCCTTTAGTATGTCATTGTGCGTTGCCATTAGGGGTCGCACCCAGTCTCTAGCCCCTTTCTCAAGATGCCCAATTACAAAAGCAACTCGCGATTCCTCATCAGGGAACTCATCGAACTGCACATTAAGGGCATATTGCATCTCTGTCCTAAAAGCATGGTAGTCCTTGGGGTCCCCCCCAAATTTCTGCACCAATCCTGGTACCTTTCTGGGGAATTGAGTGGCTCTCCCCTTCTTGTCTGCATCCTGAGCCCTTCTCTCCTCCAGCCTCGCCGTCTGCAGGGCCAGTTGAACCTCCAACGCTCGGTATCTATCTTCCAAGCTTGGACCAGCTCCAGCCCCTGCTCCTCCGGTTCCGGTTGGTTCGCTCATGATGCCTTCTCTTGCACAGGCAGCGTACAAAGACTGTCGGACTGCTGTGAGGGTTTGATTAGCTGCTTGTGCGTGAAAACGTGCTCCCTCAGAGTTTGTGCGCCCCCACAAACCTCCGTGTGTGACGGAGCTCCTCAGACATGTCTGCTCTAGTCACTAGTAGAGTCCGACAGTGGCTGTCTGCGGAAGCGTTTCCAACAAAGAAGTTCCTTAACGGAAACGCGTCTCCTGGACTCACGGCGTGACAGTTTCCTGCGAGGTATGGGTCTCCCTATGGGAGACTCCGATACCTCCCCACTGTTTTCGCTGGAAGCCTCCCTGAGCCCTCCCTCCTGCTCGCATTCCCTCAGAGACCCACTCCTCCCCCTGCTGGTCCCTGCTTCAGCAGTTGAGTCTCTTTCATCCTGCCTGAGTCCCTCCACCACCTGATGCTCTGATGGCAGTTCCCTGACAGTTACCAATCTAGAGGGGGGACGCGGGTGGCGCTGTGGGCTAAAGCCTCAGCGCCTAGGGCTTGCCGATCGAAAGGTCGGCGGTTCGAATCCCCGCGGCGGGGTGCGCTCCCGCTGCTCGGTCCCAGCGCCTGCCAACCTAGCAGTTCGAAAGCACCCCCGGGTGCAAGTAGATAAATAGGTACCGCTTACCAGCGGGAAGGTAAACGGCGTTCCGTGTGCTGCGCTGGCTCGCCAGATGCAGCTTTGTCACGCTGGCCACGTGACCCGGAAGTGTCTCCGGACAGCGCTGGCCCCCGGCCAATAGATGTGAGATGGGCGCACAAACCCCAGAGTCTGTCAAGACTGGCCCGTTCGGGCAGGGGTACCTTTACCTTTACCTTTACCAATCTAGAGGTTGAAGGGAAAAACATTCAGAAACCAGATGAAATTAGAAAGTGTTTCCAGAAATATTTTAAAAAACTGTACACGCAAGGACCCGAGGAAGTGTTTGAGATGGATCAATTTTTAAAAGCAAATGGCCTACCAAAACTATCTCAGGAGAAGAGATCAATCTTGAACTATAGAATAACACAACAGGAAATTGAGGATGCCATTCAAAATATGCAGCTGGGCAAATCTCCAGGCCCAGATGGACTTACCTCCAAGTATTATAAGATATTAAAAAATTATTTGACACAACCACTAATGGAGGTTTGTAATCAGATCATGGAGGGAGGGAGGGCACCGGAAACGTGGAAAGAAGCTTTCATTACATTGATACCTAAAGTGGAAACTGAAAAGAATCAGCTTAAGAACTACCGTCCCATCTCACTCCTAAATGTGGATTACAAAATATTTGCAGACATTTTGGCGAGTAGATTTAAAAAGGTATTAAATGAAGTAATTCACAAGGACCAGGCAGGCTTTCTCCCAGGCAGACATTTGTTTGACAACACTAGGAATATTATTGACATTTTGGAACTTTTACAAACTAACATCAACACTAAAGCAGTGTTAATTTTTATTGATGCGGAGAAGGCCTTTGACAACATTTCCTGGAAGTTTATGAAGAAAAACTTGGAAGGGATGGGAGTGGGACGGGGGTTTGAAAATGGTTTAGAAGCAATTTATTCAGAACAAAAAGCTAAGTTAATAGTGAACAATGTGGTGACAGAAGAGTTCCAAATTGAAAAAGGAACACGGCAGGGGTGCCCTCTCTCCCCCCTATTATTTATCTCAGTCCTGGAGGTGCTCTTGAATATGATTAGGGAGGACCGGCTGGTACAAGGAGTACGGGTCGGAGCGAAACAATATAAACTGAAAGCTTTTGCAGATGATTTGGTTTTAACATTACAGGAGCCAGAATCTAGTACAAAAAGAGTTTTAGAACTGATTCAGGAGTTTGGTCGGGTGGCGGGATTTAAGTTGAATAAACAAAAAACCAAAGTTTTGGGAAAAAACTTGACATCTTCAGAAACAGATGGGTTTCAGAGGGAAACAGAGTTAAATGTGGTTAAAAAAGTGAAATACCTGGGGGTTAACTTGACTTCCAAAAATTTGAATTTATTTAAAGATAACTATGAAAAATGTTGGTCAGAAGTTAAAAAAGACCTAGAAACTTGGTCAAGACTGAAACTTTCCTTGTTGGGCCGAATCGCAGCTATAAAGATGAACGTATTGCCAAAGATGTTGTTTTTGTTTCAAACCCTACAGATCTTGGACAGAGTGGAATGTTTTGGAAAGTGGCAGAAGGATATCTCAAAGTTTGTTTGGCAGGGCAAAAAGCCCCGAATAAAATTTAAAATACTAACTGATGCAAAAGAAAGAGGGGGGTTTGCCCTGCCAGACTTAAGGTTATATTATGAAGCTGCAGCCTTCTGCTGGATGAAAGATTGGTTGCTTTTAGAGAACACTGATGTCCTAGATCTGGAAGGTTTTAATAACTCGTTAGGATGGCATGCGTATTTGTGGTATGACAAGGTAAAAACCCATAAAATGTTCAAAAACCATATTGTCAGAAAAGCAATATTTATGGTCTGGACAAAATATAAAGACTTACTAGAAAGTAAGACCCCGAGGTGGCTATCACCAGTGGAGGCTAAGGCCCGAAAAAAACCCAATATGGAGGCCGGTTGGCTGAAATATTGGGAAATAGTAGAAAAAATTGGAGATAATTGGAGGTTGCAGAGCTATGAAAAACTAAAGAATAAGGTGCAAGATTGGTTCCATTATGCTCAAATTCAAGAGGTTTTTAAGTTGGATAAAAAAATAGGATTCCAGGTGGAAAAATCGAAACTAGAGACAGAACTGTTAGAACCAAGGACCAAGGTATTATCGAGAATGTATAACTTGCTGCTTAAATGGAACACTCAGGATGAGACAGTTAAATCAGCCATGATAAAATGGGCTCAAGACATTGGGTACAACATTATGTTTGAAGACTGGGAAAGGTTATGGACCACCGGTATGAAGTTTACGGCATGTAATGCCTTGAAAGAAAACATTATGAAAATGATATACAGGTGGTACATGACCCCAGTCAAGCTTGCTAAGATATACCATTTGTCTGATAATAAATGCTGGAAATGCAAGGAGGCTGAAGGGACATTTTTTCACCTTTGGTGGACTTGTCCAAAAGTGAAGGCCTTCTGGGAAATGATCTACAATGAGTTAAAAAAGGTGTTTAAGTACACCTTTCCTAAGAAACCAGAGGCCTTCCTCCTGGGCATTGTCGGCCAAAAGGTGTTAAAGAAGGATAGAACGTTTTTTATGTATGCAACCACAGCAGCAAGAATTCTTATCGCCAAATATTGGAAGACTCAAGATTTGCCCACACTGGAAGAGTGGCAAACGCAATTGATGGACTATATGGAGCTGGCTGAGATGACTGCCAGGATCCGAGATTTGGGAGAAGAAGCAATGGAGGAGGATTGGCAAAAATTTAAGGACTATCTGCAAAAACTTTATAAGTTATATGAATTATAAGATTTCGCATGATTTTGAAAGGCTAGCTCCAGCAACGAGATTGGACGGTTTATGAAACTAAATTATATTAATGAAAGGACTAATGTTTAAAATAACATTTGTTTTTAGAGTAAATTGATAATAAGGAATTTAAACACAAAAAGCAACTATCTGAAAGTACAAAAGGAACGCATGAAACAAGGTTATAATTTGCTGATATTTTTATTGTTAAGAATGCATGGTGAGGGAGATGTGGGGAAGTCCGGTAGAAGATTGAAAAAAGTTCTGAAATGACGATTTTTTCTTTTTTCTTTTCTCTTTGTTCTTGTTTCTTTGTATAGCTGACTGTGTCTTTATCTGGAAAAAATTGCAATAAAAAATATTATATAAAAAAATATAATAATTTACACGCCTCCTCGCTGGTAGAACATATTAAAATGTTGTCTACATAGAGCAGATAGGTAGACCAGACAGATGTACATCCTGTAAATCCTGGTGTAATATTGCAGAAAATATAGCGGGTGATTCCGCATAACCCTGGGGTAGTCTGGTCCAGGTTAGTTAACTAGGTCCCCAGGTGAAGGCGAAGAGGAATTGACTCTCAGGGGCTAGAGGGAGACTGAAGAATGCAGAGCATAGATCTGCAGCGCTGTACCATGTAGTTCCTGCCAGGAAGGGAATTTAGAAGGGAATTTGGGTTGCCCACCACTGTCTCAGGTCCTGAACAAATTGTTCATTCACCCACAAATAGCAAAGCGAAGTGTAATAAGGCTAAACAAAGCAAAACAGGTTGTTTTGGGTTCCATCTACATAGAAAGAAGAATCCTCTGTGGGCCTGAGGTGTTTGAGATGGCCTGAGCATTGCTTGCACCTGAAGCAGCTTGCACCTGAAGCAGTCCAGGCAGCTCCGTGGGACACGATTCAAGAGAAGCTCCGCAACCACTACGCGCCAAAGCCATCCAAGATTGCTGCCCGCCATGCGTTTTACCACCGGAACCAGGCAGCGGGGGAGTCAATCAACAACTACACCACCACCCTGCGACAGGCTGCAATGCACTGCAAGTTCTGAGACTTAGACGATGCCCTGATGGATCGATTCGCCTGCGGGGTCTGGGACATCTGTCTGCAACGGTGTCTCCTCGCCAAACCAGACCTCACGCTGCAGAAAGCCATTGAGGAGGCCGTGGCCTCGGAAGCTGCTGATCCTCAAGCCAGCAGCCCACGTCTTGCTAGGAAGCCAGTTCCAGTGCATCATGAAGAGGCCAGCAGTGATGAGGCATCCTCCAGTGAAGACGATGACGTGCACCAGATAAAGCGGGAGCGCAGGAAGTTCCAACAGAAGTCCAAAGGTCAATCGGAATATGCCGGCTGCAGAGGCAACCATTCCCGTGCCAAGTGTCGATTCAGAGATGCCATCTGTCGGAAGTGTTCCAGAAGGGGCCACATTGCTAAGGTCTGCCGATTGGCTCCGTCCGGCACCCCCCCTTCACTGCCTCACAAGTCCAAGTCTTCACTCCAGTCCGCCAAGGAAAGCTGTTTCGCTCTCACCAACTGCCACTGCCCGTCTGGAACCACTATTGGCCAAACCGACTCGCCTACGCGACGCAAGCTAAACGTCACGGTGCTCATTGAAGGAGCTCCATGTGACATGGAGATTGACACTGGGTCTGCCCTGTCCAGATGTTAGGATATTTCCGTTCCACCTTAAAGGGAGCAGGCTTTGGGGAGTCACAGAGTCTGCGCATGTCCTGATCACAGGATGTTTTTGTTCTAATATTCCTTTCGTTTTTGTCAGTCGGCCAGATATGCTGACACAGAACGGTTACGTTTTCTTTTGTTCTGTTAAACGCTAATAAAGTCTGTAAATTATGCTCTTCTGTGATGCAAGCTTTTGACTGTGCTTTCTGCTGAAAGAGGGTGCACCAGCCTAGGAATGCAGCCTGGCTAGGAATTTCTAAGGCTTCGTGTCCCTAACTGTTGGATCTGCGTGACTACGGGAGGCCGATGGATGTCCAGAACTCCGGCTTGGGGGCTCAGATGGACGTTATCTCCCTGGCAGTTTCCCAACAACAAGGTTATGGGCCCAGATTCACGGCACCTACAGGAGAGTAAAGCTGCAACAGACTGCGTTTGAGAGGTATGAAGGGGGGAAAAGCGAAAGGGACGGACGCTTTTCTGTTTTACCTCGCAAGGAGTCTTTCATCTCCGGCAGATTAATTGGCCTGGGAGCCGAGCCAGAAAGGCTTCATGATAAATGAGCTGCCAAGATAACGAGTCTTTGAAGGCATAGGGCTCACGGCTCAAGTAAAAAGCTGAAATGGAGTTTTCCCAAGCTGATGGGGATACTCAGTGTCCTAAGTTACATGGGCAGAATTATGAAACTTGGGCAAAATGGTGTGAATCTTTGCTGCGTCAGTTTGGGGTGTGGCATGTTGTTTCTGAAGCCCCCCCAGTTCCTCTGACAGAGAGATGGAAATCGCAGAATTCGAAAGCGATTGACGTAATTGTCCTATCCGTATCTCTTGAGGAAATTAAGACGCTGGCTGGCAACACCACTGCACGTGGAATGTGGTCTGATTTGTTGAAAGCTCACAAGCCAATAATCCCAGCCCAGAGTTTGACTGCATCGGAGGTCCTAGCTGTTTCCCAGAATGCGATTGAGTCCAGGGATGCTGAGGGCACCGGTTGCAAGCTGCAGGGGGAGCTGACCGTCACGTCATCCCAGGCAGCATTCCAGCCTCCAGGGGGAGCCAAGGAGTCGGCAGCTGAGAGCTCTGGTTCTCGTGAGAACCAAGGCCATCGCCTTTGCAGACGCCGGAAAGGCAAAGGTAAACAGAGCCACAGGCAGACACCTGCAGATGGCCAGGAGCAGAGGGAGGGTGAAGAGCCCGCGTCAGAGAAAAACAAAGCATTGCTTGCTGGCACAGCTTCACCAAAGGCTAAAGGCACGTCTGGTGGCCAGGAGCAGCAGGGGGGCAAGCTGCAAAAGCCCACACCAGTGCAAAACAAGGGTTTGCTTGCTGTAAAGACTGCTCCAACAGCCAAAGGCAGCTTTGTTGTGGATTCAGGCTGTACGCGCCACATTTCGAAGGATCGGCATCTCTTTATCTCCTTCAAGCCTCAGGAAGGTGAGATCCACCTGGCTGATGGAAGGACGTTGCAAATTGCAGGAGAAGGGACTGTGAAACTTGCAAGTTTGCACACAACCATCAGCGGTGTACTGTATGTTCCAGGAGCTGCAAGCAACTTGTTGAGTGTCCCACAGCTTACTGGGCGTGGTTTTCAGATTTCCTTCAAGAGGAGCGTCTGTGTCATCAGTAAAGGCAAAGAGGACTATTTGCATGCAAAGTTTATGGATGGATTGTTCCATATAACTTATGATGACACTGCTGTTGTATCAAATGCTGATTCTTGTTGTGTTGCACAAACTAACAAAGTTCTTCATGCAGGTTGCATTCATGATGCACATCGAAGGTTTTGTCACCTCTCTTGGAAGGCACTGGCCAAGATGCCAGAGGTGGTTGAAGGTTTGAACATCAAACCCTGTAAATTTCACATGAAATGTGTATCTTGTGCAGAGAACAAGGTGAAGGTTGCTCCAAAAGGCAAGGAGTCTAGCAGGCAGGCTTCCAAACCCTACCAGCTAGTGCATGCGGACCTGGTTGGTCCACTTGCGCCCTCTATAGGAGGAGCAAGGTACTTCATGATTCTAATTGATTCCTTTTCCAGGTACATTCATGTGTATTTGCTCGAACAGAAATCACAAGCGTTTCCGAAGTTTAAGGAATTCTGTGCTTGGTTGGAAAATGTGCACGGTAAACGTATTTCTTGCTTGTTTACTGATCGGGGCGGGGAGTTTACTTCTCAGCAGTTTGAAGCTTTCCTGACTGAGAAGGGAATCCAGCATGACATGTCAACGCCCAGATCGCCATGGATGAATGGTCTTGCGGAGAGAGCAAATCAAACATTGCTGCAAGGAATAAAAACCTTGTTGCATGATGCCAATCTCCCTGATAAGTTTTGGGGGGAAGCTTTGGGGAATTTGGTTTACAGTTATAATCGCAGATTGTCATCACCCATTGGTTGTACCCCCTATGAGAAGATGTTTGGCAAGAAACCCAACACCAAACACATGAGAATTTTTGGTTCGGACATGTGGGTACGCACACAACAAACCAACAAGCTTGGGAAGCGTGGGGCACATGGTTTGTTCATGGGGTACGAAAAAGGTGCATACAGGGTATGGATGACTGACTCTAAGTCCATTAAGTTCACAAGGAGTGTTGAGTACAATCCTAAGTGGGGGGGAAATGTGGGAATTTTCCAGAGTTACCCAGAGGAGGATGAAGGTGATGTCAAGCAAGCAGCTAAAGATGAGAAAGCTGCTGCTGATGAGGATGAGGATGAGGATGATGATGATGATGATGATGATGATGATGATGATCAGAGTTCGGATTCCAGTTCAGTGGGCGGCGCTGCTGCTGCTGCTGCTGCTGGTGTCAGTGACAGTGATGACACAGCAGACTACCAGAGTGCAAAGGCCTCAGTCAGACCATCTGATGCGTCTGACAATGAACTGGAAGAACCACTGTTCACCATTGGTCACTTTTCTCCTAAGAAAGAGGAGATGAGTCCAGAAGACTTGCGTCTAGTACGTAGGTCTGAAAGGGCGACCAAGGGCAGACCTCCAAAGAGGTATGCTGATGAGTTTGCTAAGACAGCAACTGCTGTTCTTAGTAGCTCAGAGAAGGTATGGGAACCTTCAAGCTTCAAAGAGGTTCAGGAGTTAACCTCTAAAGATGCTGAGCCTTGGCTTAATGCCATGAAGGCTGAAGTTGATTCCTTGAAC
Source organism: Podarcis bocagei (assembly GCF_964188305.1). NCBI lineage: Eukaryota > Metazoa > Chordata > Lepidosauria > Squamata > Lacertidae > Podarcis > Podarcis bocagei. The sequence continues at coordinate 66,751,655 of NC_138131.1, forward strand.
AGGAACCAAACTTGGGAACTGGTACCGGTAGTCCCAGGAATGAGACTAGTTGGCAGCAAATGGGTCTTCAAGGCCAAGACAGACCAGAATGGCAAGGTAGTCAGACACAAAGCCAGATTGGTTGCCAGAGGTTTTTCACAGGTACCAGGACAGGATTACCACGAGACCTACTCTCCCACAGTCAAATATGAGAGCATTCGGCTGATGCTCAAGGTCGCTGCGGAGGAGAAACTGCATGTTTCCCACCACGACATTAATACAGCTTTTTTGTACGGGATTTTGAATGAACAGCTGTACATGCTTCCACCTGATGGGATGCAGATACAGAAGGGAATGGTCTGTAAACTGCGGAAATCCTTATATGGTCTTAAGCAGAGTGCCAGGTGTTGGAACACAAAACTCACTGAGACATTGCTTTCTCTAGGTTTTCACCAGGGCAAAGCTGATCCATGTGTGTTTGTCAAAGAGGAGGGGCAAAACAAACTGTATTGTTTATGTTTTGTTGATGATCTTCTGATGTTTTGGAAGAATCAGGCTTTTTATCAAAGCACCCTAGCTCAGCTGAAGGAGCACTTTGACACGAAGGATCTTGGTGAGGTATCCAACTATCTTTCTCTGCAGGTGGAGAAGGACCAAGCAGGTAATTTTCTGGTACACCAAACACAGAAAATTGCTGATGTGTTAACCAGGTTGAATTTGGTTGATGCAAACCCAGCAGACACACCGATGGTGACAGGTTACCAGGTAGACAGTACTGCTGAAGCGTTTTCTGACACAACGCTGTACAGATGCATTCTAGGCAAGCTGAATTTCATTGCCAGATGTTCAAGACCTGACATAGCTGTAAGCTGTAATCTGCTTAGCAGACATGCCAACAATCCTACAGTTCAGGATTGGAAAGCTCTGAAGCGCATAGCCCGCTATTTGAAAGGGACTATGCACTACAGGCTGAGGTTCACCAGTCAGAAGACTGGAGGTCTTGAAATCTTTGCTGATGCAAGTTTTGGAAGTGACACCACGGATGGTACAAGCACTTCTGGAGTATGCTACATGTACAACCACTGCCTGTTTGACTGGTTGTGCAAGAAGCAGACAACAGTGAGCCTAAGTTCCTGTGAAGCAGAACTCAATGCTCTGTCATTTTCACTCATGGATTGTGAATGGTTGATGCAACTGTTTAAGGACATCAGGGTGTCTGTGAAATGTCCTATACAAGTGTATCAAGACAATAGATCGTGTTTGGCTTTGCTGAACTCCGAGAGTTGCAAGCAGAGAACCAAGTACTTGCAGATTAAGCTACATCGTGCAAGAGAGTGTATTCAGAAAGGACTGATTCAGGTGTCCTACATGGCAGGAAATGAGATTCCTGCTGATCTGTTGTCTAAGGTTGTTAAGAAAGAACAACTTAAGGTTTATGTACAAAGGTTGCAATTGGGTGAACCACAGGTACAACAGGTTACACGGAAAGGGGGAGGATGTTAGGATATTTCCGTTCCACCTTAAAGGGAGCAGGCTTTGGGGAGTCACAGAGTCTGCGCATGTCCTGATCACAGGATGTTTTTGTTCTAATATTCCTTTCGTTTTTGTCAGTCGGCCAGATATGCTGACACAGAACGGTTACGTTTTCTTTTGTTCTGTTAAACGCTAATAAAGTCTGTAAATTATGCTCTTCTGTGATGCAAGCTTTTGACTGTGCTTTCTGCTGAAAGAGGGTGCACCAGCCTAGGAATGCAGCCTGGCTAGGAATTTCTAAGGCTTCGTGTCCCTAACTGTTGGATCTGCGTGACTACGGGAGGCCGATGGATGTCCAGAACTCCGGCTTGGGGGCTCAGATGGACGTTATCTCCCTGGCAGTTTCCCAACACCATCGTGTCTTGGAGCACCATCAAAAGACTGGTACCCAGAGTGTCTAAAAGGCAACTCGACTCTCACCGTGTACACCTGAGAGACTACCAGGGAAACAACATTCCCGTGGTAGGCGTTGGCCAGTTCCAGATCACCTTCAAGGATTTTTCAGGCCTGCTCTGACTGGTGGTGGTCGAAGGTCAGCGGCCAAGCCTCCTAGGGCTAGACTGGTTTGATGGAAGTCACCAGCATCAACTGCATCTCTAACGCAGAGACTGAGGATCTGGTCAAAGACTTTGCTGAGGTTTTTGACGGCACTTGGGGCAATATACAGGTACGCCCATCTCCTTTAGCCTTGATCCACAAGTCGCCCCCATCAAGCTAAAGCCACGCCGGGTTCCCTTTGCTCTCAAGGCTAAGGTGGATGAACAATTGGACAAGCTGATCGCCCAAGGAGTTTTGGAGCCAGTTGACCACGCCAAGTGGGAAACCCCCATCATCACGCCTGTCAAGCCGGATGGGTTGGTGAGAATCTGCGCCGACTACAAGTGCACAATCAACAAGGCACTTCAGCAGCACGCTTACCCGGTTCCTATTGTTCAACACCTGCTGCGTTCCTTGGATGAGGGTAAGGTCTTTGCTAAGCTGAACCTTGCCCAAGCCCATCAACAACTGCCCGTCGATGATGCCACCGCTGAAGCCCCGACAATCGTCACCCACCGAGGGGCATTCTGTTGCCGCCGTTTGTAGTTTGGAGTAAATGTGGCTCCTGGGATCTTCCAAAGCCTTATGGAGCGTCTCCTGCAAGGGCTTCCGGGCATGGTACCATATTTTGATGATGTCTTGGTGTCCGCAGACTCACACCAGCAGCTGTTCGAGCGCCTCCACACCGTACTGACCAGGTTCCAGGAGGCCGCGCTCAAGGTAAAGAGGGAGAAGTGCCAGATCGCCGTTCGCAGGGCAGCAGTTGAAGAAAGAGCAAAAAGGGTTTTCTTGTGTGTGTGTGTTTCTTTGTGGCTGATTAGCTGTTCTCCCTGTGCAAAGGTCAGAGGGGGCAGGGTTTCTGTTGAGGCAGGTGATTAGCTGTGGGAAGAGCTTATCAGAGCTTGCAGGGCAGCAGCGCGCGCAGTTTGATCCATCGTGTAGATTTAGGGGAGCTAGTCTCAAACGTTCGTTGGGGGAGACCTAGGGTTTTTTTATGGGAGGAGTTATTTGTCCTGTCTTCACGCTTTTTATGATGGAGGACCGCTGTAGCCACCCCCAATGACACATTCTCAAGATGGAGGGGGAGGGAACAGCTGCAGTCGCCTGCGGTTCCTGCGCAATGTTTGCCATCTTGCCAAAGGTTCAGGCAGCTTTACCTGTAGCAATTGCATGTTGATTGCCCTCTTAAAAGACAAAGTCCAGCAACTGGAAGAACGTGTAGCTACGCTCCAAAGAATTAGAGAGCTGGAGCTCTTCTTGGAAGCAACAGAGCACACCGTCTCCACCAAGGAGGAGACAGGGGACTCCCCTGAGAAGGAGGCTAGTTCACCAACACAGGAGCCAGATATATGGAGAAACATGACTCAAAGAAGTAGGAGGCCCAGGGTTCGCTCTGATTGTTTAGAAATACACAATCGCTTTGAGGTCCTCTCCCCTAGCATGGAAGACGAAGAGCAGACTCCATTTGAGGATCTCTCCCTCATTACAGTCGATCAGGTATATGAAGACGAGCAGCAAAGTCAGTCCTCAGGGAATGTGCAGGCGACCTTGGAACGGACAGCTCACGGAAGAACCCCGACCAAACCTAAGAGGAGGCGTGTAGTGGTGATAGGGGATTCCCTACTGAGGGGAACAGAAGCAGTGATCTGTGGGCCTGACAAGATGTCTCGGGAAGTGTGCTGACTCCCCGGGGCTAAGATCCAAGATGTAACTGAACGACTGCAAGGAATCATAAAACCCACTGACAAATACCCCTTCCTCTTGGTTCATGTGGGAACCAATGACACTGCAAGCAATAGCCTCCAGAAGATCAAAAGAGACTACGAGGCCCTCGGCAGGAAATTGAAGCAACTAAATGCACAAATTGTCATCTCATCTGTCCTCCCAGTTGAACGACGTGGCCCAGGGAGAGAGGGAAAAATAGTGGAAGTGAACAGCTGGCTTCGCAAATGGTGTAAACAGGAACGGTTTGGATTCTTAGATCACGGACTGCAGTTTCTTGAAGATGGACTTCTGGCAAGTGATGGGCTGCACCTCACAACGGTTGGGAGAAATGTTTTTGCCAAAAAGCTCAGAAACCTCATCAGGAGGGCTTTAAACTGACTAATGTGGGGGAGGGAGACAGTGCTCCTGAAGGTAGGAGTCTATCAATTGATGAAGATGATCATCCAAATGTCATAGACCAAATGGAGCAAACAGCACGCAGACCTAGTGGTGGGAGGAAAAAATCCTTAAATAAGAGACACGGGGGAATGATTAATGGACTTCAATGTCTGTACACTAATGCGCAAAGCATGGGAAATAAACAAGATGAGCTTGAGCTCTTGGTACAGCAAACTAAATATGACATAATAGGCATCACTGAAACCTGGTGGGATAAGTCCCACGATTGGAATGTAATAATGGGGGGATACAATCTATTTCAGAGAAACAGACCAGACAAGAAAGGAGGAGGAGTGGCGTTATATGTCAGGGATGTGTATACCTGTGAAGAGATCCAAGATTTAGAAGCTCAAAGCCAAAGTGAGAGCATTTGGGTCAAAATTAAGGAAGAGAAGAATAACAGGGACCTCATTGTGGGAGTTTACTATAAATCCCCAAGCCAAACGGAGGACATAGATGATGCCTTCCTGGAACAGATGGCCAAGCATGCAAAAGGAAGGGAGATAGTAGTAATGGGGGACTTCAATTACCCACATATTTGTTGGATGTCAAACTCAGCCAAGAGCATACGGTCAAACAGATTCCTCACTGGCCTTTTTGGGGCCTTTGCTTCCATCGGTGACAACCACCTTGGGGTTTTATTTTCAAGTAAATCTTTATATCTTATCCAGACATTAAACAATGCTCTTCTGACAATATGATTTTTAAATGCTTTATGTGCTTTAACCTTGTCATACCACAAGTATGCATGCCACCCAAAAACGTTATTAAAACCTTCTAAATCCAAAATGTCTGTGTTCTCAAGAAGCAGCCATTCTTTCAGCCAGCAAAATGCCGCTGATTCATAGTAGAGTTTAAAGTCTGGCAGGGCAAATCCACCTCTATCCTTTGCATCAGTTAATATTTTAAATTTTATTCTGGGCTTCTTGCCCTGCCAGACAAATCTAGAAATGTCTCTCTGCCACTTCTTGAAACAGTCCATTTTGTCCAAAATTTGCAATGATTGAAACAAAAATAACATTCTTGGCAATACATTCATCTTTATAACAGCAATTCGACCTAACAAGGAAAGCTTCAAGTTTGACCAAATTTCTAAATCTTTTTTAACTTCCGTCCAGCATTTTTCATAGTTATCTTTAAACAAATTTCCATTTTTAGCTGTCATATTAATCCCCAAGTATTTCACTTTCTTAACCACAGTCAAACCTGTTTCATTCTGGAACTTCTCTCTTTCCAATGATGTTAAGTTTTTCTCCAAAACCTTAGTTTTTAATTTGTTCAATTTAAATCCTGCCACCTGACCAAACTCTTGAATTAATTCTAATACTCTTTTGGTACTAGACTCTGGCTCCTGTAACGTCAAAACTAGGTTACCTGCAAATGCTCTCAATTTATATTGTTTAGCTCCGACCTGTATACCTTTAACCTGCCGGTCTCTTCTGATCATATTGAGCAGAACCTCCAGGACCGATATAAAAAGCAATGGGGAAATTGGGCACCCCTGTCGTGTTCCTTTTTCTATCTTAAATTGTTCCGTAACCACATTATTTACAATTAATTTAGCCTTTTGTTCAGAATATATTGCACCTATACCATTTTCAAAACCTTGGCCTACCCCCATACCCTGCAAGTTCTTTTTCATAAAACTCCAAGATATATTATCAAAGGCTTTCTCTGCATCCACGAATATCAAAACTGCTTTAGTGTTTATATTCACTTCTAACTTTTCCAAAATGTCAATTACGTTCCTCAGATTATCAGATAAATGTCTTCCCGGCAGAAAACCCGCTTGGTCCTTATGAATCTCTTCAATCAGTACTTTTTTCAGCCTCTTAGCCAAAATATCAGCAAAAATTTTGTAATCCACATTTAATAAGGATATGGGACGGTAGTTCTTAAGTTGAGTCTTTTCAGTCTCTGTTTTCGGTATAAGTGGTTCCTCTTCATCCTGGAGAAGAGTGACTAGTGGGGTGCCACAGGGTTCTGTCTTGGGCCCGGTCTTATTCAACATCTTTATCAACGACTTGGATGATGGACTCAAGGGCATCCTGATCAAATTTGCAGATGACACCAAACTGGGAGGGGTGGCTAACACCCCAGAGGACAGGATCACACTTCAAAACGACCTTGACAGATTAGAGAACTGGGCCAAAACAAACAAGATGAACTTTAACAGGGAGAAATGTAAAGTATTGCACTTGGGCAAAAAAAAATGAGAGGCACAAATACAAGATGGGGGACACCTGGCTTGAGAGCAGTACATGTGAAAAGGATCTAGGAGTCTTGGTTGACCACAAACTTGACATGAGCCAACAGTGTGACGCGACAGCTAAAAAAGCCAATGCAATTCTGGGCTGCATCAATAGGAGTATAGCATCTAGATCAAGGGAAGTAATAGTGCCACTGTATTCTGCTCTGGTCAGACCTCACCTGGAGTACTGTGTCCAGTTCTGGGCACCACAATTCAAGAAGGACACTGACAAACTGGAACGTGTCCAGAGGAGGGCAACCAAAATGGTCAAAGGCCTGGAAACGATGCCTTATGAGGAACGGCTAAGGGAGCTGGGCATGTTTAGCCTGGAGAAGAGGAGGTTAAGGGGTGATATGATAGCCATGTTCAAATATATAAAAGGATGTCACATAGAGGAGGGAGAAAGGTTGTTTTCTGCTGCTCCAGAGAAGCGGACACGGAGCAATGGATCCAAACTACAAGAAAGAAGATTCCACCTAAACATTAGGAAGAACTTCCTGACAGTAAGAGCTGTTCGACAGTGGAATTTGCTGCCAAGGAGTGTGGTGGAGTCTCCTACTTTGGAGGTCTTTAAGCAGAGGCTTGACAACCATATGTCAGGAGTGCTCTGATGGTGTTTCCTGCTTGGCAGGGGGTTGGACTCAATGGCCCTTGTGGTCTCTTTCAACTCTATGATTCTATGATTCTATGAAATTTTGGTAGCAATTTCTCCTTTGCATATATCACCAAGCCTCTCTTTTTAACTTTGTCATACGAAATAAATTCTTGTCCCAATCTCTTATTAATAAGCATTTTCCTGTGTAGCCTCATTACATGTGTTTCTTTTAAACAAATCAAGTCCAATTGTTCTTTCCTTAATACATGAAAAACAGATTTCCTCTTCCGAGGGGAATTCAGTCCATTACAATTCCAGGTTAAAAGTTGCAGAGCCATGGTAAGTTACTTAGCTTTCCCTCCAACTGCACCGAGTTGTTGTTGTTCTTCTGTCGGTGGTGTGTCTTTCCCTGGGCCCGGGAATCCAAATGACAAGTTTGCTATGTCTAGAATTCCTTTTCCTGATGCAGTCAGCTCCTCTCCTGATTCCACTTCCTTCTGTAAGTCCTCCTCGTGATCTTTCAGAAACTTGTCTTTATCATTCACTGTCCTTATTCTTATTTTCCTTCCTTTGTATTTAAAAGATAAACCTTGGGGAAATTCCCACCTGAAGAGTATTTTATTTCTTCTAAGTAGGCCGACAAGATCTTTATAATAAGCCCTTATATCCAAAATGTGTTTAGGTATATCCTTGAAGGACTCAACAAATGAGCCTTCAATTTCCAAGGTTCTTTGGTAGTGCAGATTCAAGATTTTATCTCTTTCTTCTTTTGTTCTTAAGGTGATCAAACAATCTCTTGCTCTGTTCTTTCCTTGTCTTTTGCGGAGTCTAAATGCACTCACTATCTTGAATTCATCTTTCCCCAGGTCTTGTTGCCAAAAGTCTGTGAATTCCTTTGTAAGGAAGTCTATCAAGTTGTCTTTCTCACTTTCAGGTACTGCTCTAATTCTTAGGTTTCTCTCCTTTCTTTGTAATTCAATCATAGACAGTGTCAGGTCATGATCCTCTAATTTCTTATATACCGGTGGTATCTTCTCTTGAACAGCAGTTGCAATATCCTTAGCTTCCTCTGCAATCTGTCGAGTCGAGGCCGATTCCTCTAATAGTTTTTCAATGGACTGTGTATTGGAGTTCACCTTGTTCCCCAGTTCATTAATACTTGGAGTGTTCAAATCTATTTTTGCTGAGGCCCCAGCTACTTGTTTATTTGTCTCTGCAACCTGTTTGGCTAATTTTTCCAAAGATGCATCAATTTTGCCAAGTGCCTGAGCCAATAGCTCTTCAGATGACATAGCTTTTGATTTTACTTGCGAAGCAGCAGCTCCTACTGTGCCTGCCGCTCCAGATGTTGAGGCCCTTCTCTGAAAAGTAATATCAGTCTTGTATTGTCTGCCGGATCTGGTAGTTTTATCCTGTATGCCACTCACCAGCTCTATCTTCCCTTTCCCATCTGCCATAACAAGCCCAAGGTCAGTCACACGCTTGGTGAGTTTGTTTTGCAAAGTAATTTTCCAGAGCTTGGTAACTTGATGACAAAATAGTTGTTACAACGTAGTCTCCTCTAGGGGGACACCCTTCCAACTTCACTATGCAACTGTTAAAAACAAGTATAGTTCTTAAAAGTTCCAATATCCCTCAAAAGCCAGAGTTTCAATGCTTTTAGAAAAGTTTCAGTGTCTCTAAAAAGTTACTTTATAGTCAAAGGCAGATCTATAAACACTGTATCTTTCTCAAAGTGTCAATATTCTTTACCCTTAACATGCAGACAATTCTTCCCACTGGTCGACCTTCCCTGTCATAGGCAGTCCGTTCCCAGATTTCCGAGACAGCAGAAATATATTTACACCCTCTTTTCTTGCAGGTAAAATAATGCTCGGTTCTCCCCCCTCCACTCCTGCAAACCGGAGGGGAGTCGTCTTTTTTGGTGCTGGATTTGACCTTTAAAAGTCGTCTTTCAGGGTTACAGCTTTACAGTCTCTTTACTTTAATCTATTTACAAGTCGGAAGAGGCAGACTTCCTGTTTGTGCCTTTCCCGTTTCGGTGCCAAATTAACTAAATTTTTCTTCCAATTACTTGCTTACTCCTACTCACGGGTAGTTGCTTTAGCTTCCAATTGTCCAGAAAGAAATCAGCGCTCTCCGCGCCACACACTCCCTTTCCGTTCCGGAGCCTTTAAAAAGGGGGGCGCAAACGGAGCCCGCCGAGTCTCCAAGTTCTCAGGCTTCCCCGCCTGAGATTTCTTCGGGTCCCGCTTCGCCGCAGCGGTCAGACCCTGTCCCCGTGGAGCCGATTCCCTCCGGAGCTCAGAGGGAATCCGCCATTTGTCGCTGGTGCTGACCGGAAGTCTTTTGCAGGTTTCACCTGGGACTTGGTACGACTTTTGCCTGACGCTTCAGGCTTTGCAGAGTTCCCCTTAGCTCCTTTGTGTTGACATGGCTTCTTACAATTCCGCTGAAGATGCCTAGTCTGTCCACAATTGAAACAATGGACAACGTTCAAAGCAACAGCCTGTTCTTCACTAGCAATAGCAGTGGGGGTGTCAGAACTCCGAGCTTCTCTCCCCCTGTCTTTGACATCTATTGCAGCAAGGCGATCTTTCTCATTGAGAATCACGGCGCAGATTCTCTCCGTCGTGAGTTCTGCGGCAAGTAGAGAACCAAGCTGACTTGCAACCGTTTTATATATAATAATAATAATAATAATAATAATAATAATAATAATAATAATAATAATAATAAAATTTATTTATATCCCGCCCTTCCCCAGCCGAAGCCGGGCTCAGGGCGGCTAACAACAATCAAATAATCAAACAGTAAAATAGTTACACAATCTAAAAATATTTCATTATAAAAATTAATTAAATCAAATTGAAGGCAACCAATTAAGCAAAATTATGTGCAGGTTGCCAGAGGAGGGAGTCAGGCTGCGCCCTGACCAAAGGCCTGGTGGAACAACTCTGTCTTGCAGGCCCTGCGGAAAGATGTCAGGTCCCGCAGGGCCCTAGTCTCTTGTGACAGAGCATTCCACCAGATTGGGGCCACAGCCGAGAAGGCCCTGGCTCTAGTTGAGGCCAGCCTAACCTCTCTGAGGCCTGGGACCTTGAGGATGTTATTATTGGCAGACTTTAGGTTTCTCTGTGGGGCATACCAGGAGAGGCGGTCCCGTAGGTACGAGGGTCCTAGGCCGTATAGGGCTTTAAAGGTTAAAACCAGCACTCTATAAACACTGTATCTTTCTCCTGTACTCCACCGGGAGCCAGTGCAGCTGGTATAGTACCGGGTGAATGTGATCTCGCAGCGAAGACCCCATAAGGAGTCTCGCCACGGCATTCTGCACCCGCTGGAGTTTCTGGGTCAGTCTCAAGGGCAGCCCCACGTAGAGCGAGTTACAATAATCCAGTCTGGAGGTGACCGTCGCATGGATCACAGTGGCTAGGTCAGGGCGAGAGAGATAAAGGGCCAACTGCTTAGCTTGGCGGAGATGAAAAAATGCCGCCTTTGTTATAGCTGTAATCTGCACCTCCATGGAGAGGGAGGTGTCGAAGATTACACCCAAACTCTTAACGGACGATGCTGGCACTAATTGCACCCCCGCAAGAGATGGGAGTTGCCCCCTCAATCCCATATCGCCCCATCCCAGCCAGAGGACCTCTGTCTTCGAAGGATTTCACTTCAACCGGCTCCCACGTAACCATCCAGCCACAGCTTCCAAACATCTGGTCAGTGTGTCTGGGGCCGAGTCAGGATGGCCATCCATCAACAGATAGAGTTGGGTGTCATGAGCATACTGATGGCAACCCAACCCAAAACTCCGGACAAGCTGGGCGAGGGGGCGCATAAAGATGTTAAAAAGCATCGGGGAGAGAATTGCACCCTGAGGCACTCCACACACCAAGGAGTGGCGCGATGACAATTCCCCCCCAAGCGCCACCCTCTGTCCCCGACCAGAGAGAAACGAGCGCAGCCATTGAAGGACTGTGCCCTGGATCCCCACGTCGGCAAGGCGGTGGTCCAGGAGTTCGTGATCGACCATGTCAAAGGCTGCTGACAGATCTAGAAGAATCAGCAGCCCCGACCCGCCTCGATCCAGCTGCCTGCGGAGATCATCTGTTAGGGCGACCAGAGCCGTCTTGGTCCCATGACCAGCGCAGAAGCCGGACTGGAATGGATCCAAAGCAGATGTTTCATCCAGAAACCTACCAAGCTGTTCAGCAACCGCTCTCTCAATCACCTTACCCAGGAATGGAAGATTCGAAACCGGGCGGTAATTGGATAGATCTAAAGGATCTAATGATGTTTTCTTTAAGAGCAGACACACCACTGCCTCCTTCAGTTCCCCTGGGAATATCCCAGTGCCAAGGGACAAATTGATGATATCCCCCAGGGGGGCCCGCACCTCGTCTGGACACGCTCTAATCAGCCAGGACGGGCACGGGTCAAGAGGACAGGTGGTGGGCTTTCCAGCTCGGAGGAGTCTGTCCACATCGGCTGGGGATATCCGGTCAAAGTGGTCCAATACTGGACCCGAGGACAGTCGAGGGGCCTCCAGTTCCTTTATTGTATCCAAATTGGCAGGGAGGTCATGGCGGAGCAACAGGACCTTCTCCGCAAAAAAGCTCGCAAATGCCTCGCAGCTGTGTGTCGAATTGTTATTTAAATTTGGCTGGCCTTCAAGGGACAAAAAATAAAATAAAAATAAAAATAAAAAATAAAAAACCTAAAAGAAAAAGAGAAAGTGCTTTATCCACAAGAGGAGAGCTTTCCCACAGGCACCAGACCAGCGCATGAGGAGTAATAATAATTATTAACAACAGCAACAATAATTTATTATTTATACCCAGCCACTCTGGGCGGCTTCCAGCAAAAGATTAAAATACAGTAAGGAGGAGCTCTTTCAATCTATTTTCCCCATGGCTTTGGAAGCTCACCTGATGGCCTCCTTGTAGTGCATGAGGGCCTCCTGGAGCTTCCCCTGCTGTTGCAAAACACTGGCTAAATTTGAATGCGCAGCTGCAAACTCCGGGAAGACCTGCGGGGAAGAAGCTCACTCTTAGTTTCCCTGAGAAGCATTCTAAAGAGACGGAGGCCGCTCTTTGAGGCTCAAAGGTTGTGGGCGTGAAATAAATCCTCATTTGGATTGACTTGCAAAAATTAAGGAGGAGGAGGAACCTATGGACTGCCTTTTTAGCATGCATAGGAAATACTGTTGGGAGATCAGACTGTCAAATGACCAATGCCGTATTTTAAAGAGCCCCTCTTTGATGCTCAAATGTGGCAGGGGCTGGCTGCAAAATAAATCACCGTTTGGAATGATTTGTGGTAATGATAATAATAATAATAATAATAATAATAATAATAATAATAATAATAATAATAATAATGGGCCTATGAACTGCCTTTTTCGTACGCATAGGAAATACTGTTAGAAAATAAGACTGTCAGGGGATCAAGCTCAGCCGACACAGAGAACAGCATGTGCCCAGCTTTTATTTCAATTTCTGTACCGTTCCTTAACACCTTGCATTGTTCTTCTGATGAAAAAGCAGATTTTTGGTCATTCCAGGAGGCCTAGGAATATAAAAAGGGGGACAGACCCTCTTCCTTCCAAAAGGGACTTATCGGACCATGCTTTGTCGAGCCTCAAAATGCTACTTCACTTTCACTTCTTCACCATTATTTCCGTTATTGATCAAGAAAAATTTGATCGGCGATTTTTAAAAAGACCCAGACTAGGAGTCCAGGGTATGCATGCCTAACCCTTATATGTCAATTTAATTGTTGTAATTCTCCACGCACGTACCTCAAGAGCTTTCCGGTAGAGGCGGACAGCCTCCTCGATATTCCCTTGTTCTCGCTTGATGTTCGCCAGGTTATTAAGAGAATCCGCGTGAGTCGGACATAAACGGAGAGCTGTATTGTAGCATTCCTCGGCTTCGGCAACCTTCGAAACACAAAACAGAGTTTTTACACGAATATTAGTATGTCTTTCACAGGAGCCCAAAAGGCTGCTCTGTGATGTGATGGCTGGATTGAGGTTTGATACGGCCCCTCAGCTCCTGACGGTAACTTGGTATTAGAGCGGTTCATAAAAAACTCTTTTTTTGAAAATGCCTGCTCCAAAGTTCTTCTCTTACCAACAGTAGAGATTATATAGCTATATCTGGAATGGCATGCATATCAGTTAATATCTTTTATATATATATGCCAGCTGTCCTTTGTCAACAACCAATTGTTGCTGTTTTTTATATTGAATATATGCTATATGGTAACTGTTGCACCTCATAGGTAACTCAAGCCTTCTGCACGTCACAAAAGATGTATTTTATCAAAGTCATTGTTGAACTGAAATACAATTAAGAAGTATATTAATAGTGAAATGCAATTAAGAAGAAGCATATTAACAGTAAAACCCCACAATTGTTGAGCCTTTTTTAAGGATTTGACCCCAGAGGTGCTGACCTTTTTTTAGGATTAAAGTTCTTGAGCTTTTTGGGGGGAAGTTTTGCCCTAGTAAATAAACCGCCACGAGGGCCGGATTAAATCGACCAGAGGGCCAGATTAGGCCCCTGAACTGGACTTTGGACATGCCTGGTCTAAAAGAACATTGGGAAAATTTAAAACAATTTATTGAATGTACAGCACTAATTAAAAATTTAACGAAGGTGACGTATAGGTGGTATTTGACGCCGACTAAACTTGCTAAAATATATATAACTCAAGATAAGGCACGCTGTAGCACCCTGCTTGTGGTTAACGCTTAGCTGGAATGAAATATTCAACGCAGCAACAGAGAAATTAAAATAATAATTTATTTGTCAGACAAATAAATGAGAGGCACAGTGGTATATGGTTACCAAGCTCTGGCCTGGCCTCCTGCCATTATGGCCAGCACTTATATTCCCTTAATCCAGCCCCCTTTGCTCCTCCTGTGGCTGCCTCTGTTCAATCAGCCTGGTTGAATTTCCTATTGGCTGATTGCTATAACCAATTCTAAAAGATACACCCATATCCTCCTGTCCTTATATGTCCTTATATGTCCTTATATGGAACACAAAGAGCTATATATTGTTACATCTATAAATGACAAATAAGTAGTAATATATCTTACATGTGTCTCAACAAGGAATCTTAATTACCAGCTCACCTCTTGCCTTCCTTGCCCTCCAAAACAGATGGTTAATAATTTTAAATTTTTATCTTGAACAGATGTCAGAGACCTTGGGTTCATATTCTCATGCATCATCAATGAAATATCTCCTTTTGGAGGTCTTTAAACAAAGGCCTGACAGCCATTTGTCATGAGTGCTCGATTGGCGTCTCCTGTCTGGCAGGGGGCTAGGCTGGTGGCTGACTTAATTTCAGGATAAATACAACTCTTACAACTATATGAAATAAGAATCTAGCATTTCTTAAATCTTTTGCATAATTACATTTAAGCCAGCATATTTCATACATTATCATAGATAGCTTTTTAGAAGGATAAACTTCCTCAAAGTAAAAAGGAAGGAACAGTTTACAGCCTCAAAATAAAATAGGAAAAAAGCCTCTTCCCCTGTTTACACTCCCCCCCTTCTCCAGCCAGTTGCTTTGTTTTCCATGTGCTCTTGGCCTTTTGTCCTGTGGCTCAAGTTTAACGGTTTTATTTTACTATTTACCCATTCCTAATTATGTTTGGTCTATGTAACCTTGTTCTTAACCTGTAATTCCCTTTTTACGACTTTGAGAATTGTTTTCTGCTATAAATCAAGGGGCCCCTTGTCTAGGAGGAAAACATTGCCAAGGTTCTCTAAACAGCTGGCATGAAACATTTGAAAATCTAAGCCCATTTAATTTAGGAACCTGATCAAGATATAATCCAATATATGCCTTGATTAAAAATGCAGTCTATATTCAGATGCCACAACGCTAGAAGTGCAAGGAGAAGGAAGGGAATTTCGTCCATAGGTGGTGGATGTGCACTAAAGTCAAAGTCTACTGGGATATGATTTACAAAGAATTGAAAAAGATCTTTAAATATACTGTTATTAAAAAAACCAGAGGCTATTCTATTGGGTATTGTGGGAGAAGAAATTCCAAAAGTAGACTTATGTATGCTACCATAGCTGTAAGGACATTTTTAGCCCAGAAATGCAAGCGGCAGGAACTTCCAATTTTGGAAGAATGGCAGACAAAAACAATTGAATATGCAGAACTGGCAAAGCTGGCAGTGAAAATCCGAAATCGGCGCGACAAACTGTTTGAAAAGGACTGGAGTAAATTTATAAAAGATGTGAAAGAACATCTGAGAATGTTTGCTGGTTTGATTTAAAATATTTTGTCATGATAATTTTTGAAAGTGATTTACAAATGCTAAAGTAAATTGTTTTAAGTAGAGTAAGAAGGTAAATAGGGCGATATATGTTCAGGTAGGCAGCTGTGGTGGTCTAACGCAATTGAAATATATAAAAAATATATAAATTGTCCAGTAGCACATTGCAGACCAACTCAGTTTGGTCTTGGTAGAAGCTTTTGTATCTGAAGAAGTGGACCTGCATACAAAAAATTATACCAAGAAGAAGCCAAGTTTAGCAAGCCCTGTTTAGGGAAGCTTTTAATGTTTGACGGACTATTGTATTTTAATATTTTGTCGCCAAGAGTGGCTGGGGAAACCCAGCCAGATAGGCGGGGTATAAATTTATTATTATTATTATTATTATTATTATTATTATTATTATTATTATTATTATTATTATTATTATCATCATCATCAGGTGCTACTGGACAATTTTTAAAGGGTGATATAGAAATGCTAAGAGGATCGTGACTGCTTAAGAAAGCCAGGGAGTGGGAGCGGGGGAGGGGGGAGGGGAGTCGACGCTTGGTATGAGCAAAGTTGTATGTGACGATATGACAAAGGAAAAAATAAAAGAGGACTTCTTCTAGGTTCTGTACCCCAAATCCCCCCCCCAAAGAGCCCAATTTCGAGGTCACCATCATCCGGAAGGCTTTTTTCAGCAAACCCTCTGACATACAGAAAGCAAAAGGGACCGGTTTCATTTTCTTTTTTTAATTTTTATTTTATTTATAACATAGTCCACAACAACTCATACATACAAACAGACCCACCACCATTGACTAATTATCAAAATTAAACTCCTATCCCCTTACACAAAGAAAACATAACATAAAAATAAAAGACTTTATTCTGTTAAATGGCCGCCTTATTTACCTCTTGTATACTATTTCTTTTGTATGGGATTATTACAATTTTTCCTAATTATGACTTAAACCACAAAGTCTCCTGTAGAAATTAATTGAAACAAGTCCAAGTGTATATTTTGGGGCACTGTTTGGTAAAGTATTCTCTGCATTTTCCCCATTCCTTTTGGAATTCTTGTCTGGGTTGTGCCCTAATT
The DNA here is from genome assembly GCF_964188305.1 of Podarcis bocagei. Lineage (NCBI taxonomy): Eukaryota > Metazoa > Chordata > Lepidosauria > Squamata > Lacertidae > Podarcis > Podarcis bocagei. The sequence continues at coordinate 66,768,108 of NC_138131.1, forward strand.
GTCTCTGTTAATCTGGCCAATTCAGCATGGGGTAAAAGCCTAAGAAAAAGCTAAACAACTTCAATCCTAAAAAAAGTTCAACAATTTAAACCCTAAGAAAAGAGCTCAACAACTTCAATCCTTAAAAAAAGTAAACAACTTTGGTCGGCCCTTATGGCCCTTCACTTCATCAAATCTGGCCCTCTTTGAAAAAAGTTTGGACACCACTGCCTAATAGGAAAGTTTCTGTATTTTTTTTTCACAGGCCCACCAGAAATGTATAAGTGTCCCTTCTTCTTTACTGCACCTCCAGCACAGTTTTTTTGTTTTATACATTTTAGCTATTTTGGCAGGTGTTAAGTACCATCTATAAAACATCTTTTATATAGATGTTCCCCCCACCCCAAGGCAAAAGGGACCAGTTTCTTACGCTGCCTTTCTCTTTCAGCGCGTTGGCCAGGTTGCAGTAGGCGTCAGGGAAGTGGGGCTGGAGCTCAATGGCCCTCTTGTAGGTATCGATTGCCAGATCGATCAGCCCCTGTTCGTAATACACACATGCCAGGTTGCCGTGGACAACAGCGTGGTTGGGACTCAGGCTCAGGGCCCGTAGGTAGGCTGCAACGGCTCTGAAATGAGATCAAGGACTGGTTCAGTTTCATTGTCACCAGGGTGGATAAAAATCTGTTTTTTAAAAAATAAAATGCTTTGGGAGGACGATTAAGAGGATCGAGGCGGGCCGGGACTGCTGATTCTTTTAGATTTGTTAGCGGCCTTCGACATGGTCGATCACAAACTTTTGGACCACCGCCTTGCCAACGTGGGGATTCAGGGCACAGTCAGACAATGGCTGTGCTCCTTTATCTCAGGTCGGGGACAGAGGGTGGCGCTAGGGAGGGAGTTGTCGCTGCGGCACTCCTTGTTGTGTGGAGTGCCGCAGGGCACAATCCTTTCCCAGATGCTTTTCAATATCTTTATGCGCCCCCTTGCCCAGATTGTCCGGAGTTTAGGGCTGAGTTGTCGTCAATATGCTGATGACACCCAACTTTATCTGTCAATGGACTCGGCCCCAGACACACTGACCAGATGCTTGGAAGCCGTGGCTGGGTGGCTGCGTGGGAGCCAGTTGAAGTTAAATCCTTCGAAGACAGAGGTCCTCTGGCTGGGTCAGGACAACATGGGGTTGGGGGGCCAACTCCCATCTCTTGTGGGGGCGCAATTAGTGCCAGAGCCTTCTGTCAAGAGCTTGGGTGTAACCTTCGATGCCTCTCTTTCCATGGAGGCACAGGTTGCAGCCACAGCAAAGGTGGCATTTTTCCACCTCCGCCGTATTAAGGAATTGGTTCCTTACCTTTCTCGCCCTGATCTGGCCAGTGATCCATGCGATGGTCACCTCCAGGCTTGATTATTTTAACTCGCTCTATGCTTAGACTCACTCTGACACCCTATATGGGATTTGGTATATAAATTTTCCCGTGGCTTTTTTGCTGGCCCATGTAGCACCAGCATGGATAGCTGGCTTGGGTGAATAGCTGATGTTTCCTCCCTTTGTAGTCTTGATGAGGCTGCATTTTAAGCTGTATTTTAATTAACTGGGGTTTTTTTCTATTCTATTTTATTGTAATTTATATTTGGTGTTAGCCGCCCTGAGCCCGGCCCTGGCCAGTGAGAGCGGGGTAGAAATAAATAAATAAATAAATAATTCGGGGAAGAATTATTTGTTTTAAGTTTTTCATGTGTGCGAAAACTCAGTCCAAGTTTTTCTTGGGGAAAAAATGTTTCAGCACATCAGTTAAGCAACATGGATACATATGCTACCATGTTACTGTTTTAGTGAAATAAATTGCTTAAATTGTTATGAAGGAAATGTTTCTTTTCTCCTTCCAATCAAGTGCAGCAGAAAAGTTGTTCAAATAAAAAGTGTTCACTTATTAAAACTCACCATCATTTCGTCACAATCGGGCTGTATATAGCAGAACCAAATCATTTTGATATAACTGTAGAAAAGACTCTGAAGTTAGGATTCCAAAAAGGAAACCTGCCTCCGTTTGTCAATATTAAGAGGATGCCAGCAAGGCTGAACCTTCCGGTAAAAGGGGGATTTAAATCAAGTCTTATGGATTTGGGATTTAAATCAATTTGCTTTAAATAAAATCAACCCTCTAGGCATCAATGGGAGTTAGTTTGGGTATGGGTGCAACCACTAAACTGAGAATATAAGACGTAATGTGATTATACGCAAAACCAATAAAAAACATTTATATAAAAAAGAGAATATAAGCTCTATGCCTATTTGCTTACCTGTCAAATATACGCGCCTCCTTCAAGACGTTCCCCAGATTAATGTAAGCATCCAGGAAGTTGGGGTCCAGGGTCACCGCCTGAAAATATTTAAGATAATAGATTTTTGTTACTAATACAGTCATACCTCAGGTTGAAGTAGCTGCGGGTTAAGCATTTTCGGGTTGTGCTCCGTGGCGACCTAGAAGTAACAGAGCCCGTTACTTCCGGGTTCTGCAGCTTGCGCACGTGCAGACACTCAAAATGATGCCACACGCATCTACGGAAGCAGCAAATTGTGACCCGAGCATGTTCGCTTCAGGATGCGAACGGGGCCCCGGAACGGATCCCGTTCGCATCCAGAGGTACCACTGTATAACAGCATGGTTACTTTTAAATAAGTGGGTCAACTTTGACCTAGGCTGCCTCCTACCTACCTTCCTACCTTATCGATCTACCGACTTTATCTTATTATCTATCTACTTGCCTACCTATCTTATCTATCTATCTATCTATCTATCTATCTATCTATCTATCTATCTACCTACCCTATCTATCAAATCTATCTACCTACCTACCATCTAATCCAGGTGTGGCCCAACTTGGTCCTCCAACCCCCATCATCCCTACCTAACAGGACCAGTGGTCAGGGACAATGTGAGTTGTAGTCCCAAAACAGCTGGAGGGCCAGGTTTGGCCATGCCTGAATCTATCTACCTACTCAATCAATCAATCTAACTAATCTATCTATCCATCTACCAACCTTTCTTATATATGTATCTATCTAATCTACCTACCTAATCTATCTATCTAATCTAATCTAATCTAATCTAATCTAACTATCTATCATCTATCTAATCCAGTGTTTCCCAACCTTTTTTGGGCAAAGGCACACTTGTTTGATGAAAAAAATCTCGAGGCACACCACCATTACAGCCCCGTGACGTCAGCGCGCAGCGTCACTTGAGCTCCTTCTCCTGCTCGTTCAGGGCCGCAGTGGCGTAGCGTGGGTTGTCAGCACCCGGGACAATGCAAGTAATTTGCGCCCCCTAACCCGTGGATTTGCGCCCCCTAACACTAACCCCCAGATGTTGCGCCCGGTGTGGCCGGCCCCCCCTGCACCCCCCACGCTAGGCCACTGATCCATAGCTAAAAGCAGAAGTCGACAAATGTGTCCTGTTTTTTGCTCTTCAAAATGTGGCAACCCGAAGACCCCCAGGGACCGTCCAACCAGCCTAGGAAGTGTGCTCTGGTCGCGGGGGAGGAGACACGAGGCATTGCCATCCACACCTGGAATTGAGGAGGAGCTGGAAAGGTCCTTTGGTTTCACACCCAGGACCCATTTTTTCTCTCTTCTTTTGAGAAAGGGGTGGGAAACGGGATTTGGAGGGCGCATGTGTGCGTGTAGCTGAGCTCCAGTTGCTCTGGGCATTTCTGGACGGGGCCGGTAGCGTCTCTCCTAACCCCTCCCCACCCCGGTCTCCAGCCCCCCCCCCCGCCCAAAGGCTTCCCCCTACCTGGCCAAAGTTCCACCCGAAGCTGGAGATGCGGTTCGCGCTGCCCACGAAGAGGACGCCGAACTCGGAGAGGACGTATTCCTTGCGCTCAGCGCAGCGGCGCAGCTAGCCGCTCAGGGGCCCGGGGCGGCGCGCGCGTCCTGCAGCCAGGGGCGAGTGCCATGGGGGCGAGCCATGGCAGGGCGCGCTGCGTGGAGCCTCGCTGCAGCCTCCCCCTCAGCTGTAGGGAGGCTGAGGCGGTGGGCAGAGGCCAGAGCGGAGCTTGCGGGCAGTTCGCCCGCAGACGCATGGCTCAGGCACGCTGCAGGCACCGAGGTGTGGCGCCCAGTGCCCCCCGCCTCGCCTAGCTACCAGTGGCATAGGAAGGGGTCTGCGGTGGGTGCGGGGCTGAAAGGACAGACAAGGCTCCAGCAACCACCCCCACCGCCAAGTCCGCCGGTCCTGCAATCCCTTGCACGCTGACTTGGAAGTACAGTGGTACCTCGGGTTACATACGCTTCAGGTTACAGACTCCGCTAACCCAGAAATAGTACCTCGGGAGGGGCAGAGAGCTGCGAGTGCGCCCCCCGCAGATGTTGCGCCCAGTGCGGCCGGCCCCCCCTGCACCCCCCACGCTACGCCACTGCAGGGCCGGGTCGCCGCCGTGAGGGAAGGGCGCCGGGGCGCTGCTGCTGCTGCTGCTGCCGCCGCCGCTCCCGGCAGGCATGGGCCCAGCTGAGGCGGCGGCGGCTGTTGTGGTGGTGGCGGCGATAGCGGGCGGAGGAGGGAGCGGCGGCGGGGCCGAGGTAGCCGGCGGCGGCGGGGGAGGCGGCGGCGGTGGAGCAGGAGGGCGGCCGAGGCCGGTGAGGGAGTAGGGTTGCCCGGGGCTTGAGGAGCAGTCGCCGGGAGTTGCTGCTGCTGTTGCTGCTGCTGCCCGGACATGCCGGCCACCTCCTTGTCCGCTGTCTCGCGCTCCTCCCTTTTGCGCGCGCTGCCCCACCGCTGCCCCATTGGCCGGGTCCTGTCAGCTGATCCTGTGTTATTTCCTATGTGTGTGTGTGAGGGGAGAATGGAGAGAGAAACCTCGGCACCACCACCGCGGAGCCGCCCCCGGCTCGACGCGGATCCTCGCCGCCGCCGCCCCGCCTCTCGCCGCCCGACTCGCCCGCCTCCCTCCCACGGCACACCAGGCAATCTCTCGCGGCACACTAGTGTGCCGCGGAACACCGGTTGGGAAACACTGATCTAATCTATCTATGCAAGGAATATCAACTGTACGAGAAATGGTACCAACTAATGGTACTAACAGGACACCGGAGGCCCATTGCAGCTGAAAAAATGCCTCCAGTTTTAATATAAAAAAGAATGGGAAACGTTTATTGCATATTGACAAAAGCAGTGCACACAGGTTAATACATTAGCAGGATTAATTTTTTTAAAAAACCCCACCTGTAATGGTTAAATTTAAAGTAGAATCATAGAATCATACAGCTGGAATAGACCACAAGGGCCATCGAGTCCAACCCTCTGCCAAGCAGGAAACACCATCAGAGCACTCCTGACATATGGTTGTCAAGCCTCTGCTAACTGGGACTTTTCTCTTGCTTTTCTTTTGTGCAAATACCCCCTTCCCCCTGTACCTACCTACCTCTCGACCCTCCCAAGGCCTGCTACCTGAAAGCCATCGAGACCCAACCCAACTTTGCTGTGGCATGGAGTAACCTCGGCTGTGTGTTCAATGCGCAAGGGGAAATCTGGCTGGCGATTCATCACTTTGAGAAGGTAACTGTTACAGAGTTTCTGGGCTCTAGATGGGAAGGCCTGGAAAAATAATGATAATGATAACAATCCAATATAAGCCCCATTAATTGGGCTAGTAGCGTTCTCTCTTCTTCTGTTAAATAATGTTTTATTAATTTTTCATTAATCACAATCCATTAGAAGCCCCATTAATTGGGTTAGTAGCGTTCTCTCTTCTTCTTTTAAAGAATTTATTATTTTCATTCATAGCAATCTGATTTAAGCCCTATTAATTGGGCAAGTGGCATTCTCTTTGTAAATTATTTTTTCATTAATTTTTTCATTAATAACAATCCCATATGAGCCCCATTAATTGGGCTAGTGACATTCTCTTTTTAAATTATTTTTTATTAATTTTTTTATTAATAACAATCAAATATAAGCCACATTAATTGGGCTAGTAGCATTCTCTCTTCTTTTAAATATTTTTTTATCATTTCTTTCATGAATAACCTGATCTAAGCCCCATTAATTGGGCAAGTAGCATTCTCTTTTGAAATATTTTTTTACTAATTTTTTTCATTCATAACAATCCAATTTAAGCCCCATTGGGCTAGTTGCATTCTTGCTGCCGTCGTTGCAGACATAAGAAGTCTTATACCTAGTGAGAAGGCTTCTGGCTTTTTTGACAAATGTATTTTCAAACATTTTCTTTAAATTCATCATATATTATTTCCCAGAAAGCCTTGACCAATGTCACATAATAACAGATGCATATTAGTATATCGCTGCTTCGCAAGATGTTGCAGGGCTGAATGAAGTGGTTTGTAATAACACTGTCAAAATTGGATGCAATTTTTAAATATATACAGTGGTACCTCGTTTTACATAGACTTCAGGTTATACACTCCGCTAACCCAGAAATCGTGCTTCAGGTTAAGAACTTTGCTTCAGGATGAGAACAGAAATCGTGCTCTGGCGGCTCAATGGTAGCAGGAGGCCCCATTAGCTAAAGTTCAGGTTAAGAACAATTTCAGGTTAGCAAAGAAGGAAAACTACCCAAGACTTTCTTTTCAATGACGAAAAACTGTAATCTAATTGATGTTTGGAGACTTAGACATCCACTGGAGAAACAGTTTACATTTTATTCGGAACCAAATCAGTCAATGTCAAGAATAGATCAAATTTGGGTCTCGAATGAACTAACTCCAAGAATTCGGCAAATTGAAATTCAGCCAAGAGTAATTTCAGACCACAGTCCAATAAAATTGGAAATTAAAGGTTATGAAGAAAGATCATTTAGATGGAGAATTAACGATTACCTCTTGGGTGATCAAAAAATCATACAAGAGGCGCAAAAGAAGTTGATGGAATATTTTATGGACAATGCCAATAAGTCAGGTAAATGGCTCGCGTGGCAAATTAAGAAAAGAAAGGAACAAAACATAATCAACAAAATTATTGTGGATGGAGAAGAGATTGAGAACCCGAAAGGCATTAGAAAAGGATTCTTGGACTTTTATAATCATTTGTACAGCAACAGAGAAAAGAACAATTTGAAGAGAATAGAAAGATATTTAAAAGAAAAAAAGGTGCAAAAGATCCCGACAGAAAAGAAAGACAGACTGAATGCCCCAATTGAGAATGAGGAAATAATAGAGGTCATAAAAGAATTGAAAAAAGGAAAGGCTCCAGGACCAGATGGATTTACAGCCAGTTATTACAAAGAATTGAGGCACACCCTGACGGTACCACTGAAAGAAGTTATGAATAATATTTTGAAGGAAAAAGATATTCTGGAAACTTGGAAAGAAGCCTTCATCATACTTATTCCCAAGCAAGATTCTGATTTAACACACGATCTCATTGTTAAACACAGACTATAAGATTTTTGCTGGAATATTAGCAAAAAGATTAAAAAAGGTATTGAGAGAATTTATTCACGATGATCAAGCAGGGTTTCTTCCAGGCAGGCAGATGAAACATAATGTGAGAAATATAATAAATGTTTTGTAATATCTGTCTGCTAGGAATGAGAAACAAGCTATACTAATGTTTGTAGATGCGGAGAAGGCATTTGATAATACAGTGGTGCCTCGCAAGACGAAATTAATTCATTCCGCAAGTTTTTTCTTCTTGCGAGTTTTTCGTCTTGCGAAGCACCGTTTCCCATAGGAATGCATTGAAAATCAATTAATGCGTTCCTATGGAAACCGCTTTCAAGGCTGGCGGTGCGGAGAAGGGCTTTTCTCCCCACCGCAAGCCTTCAGGACAGATACGGGAACAGAGGGGAAGGGGCGCAGCGCTTCTCCTCTGTTCCCGGGGCTTGCGGTGGGAGGAGGGTTTTTCCTCCCCACCGCCAACATTCAGAACAGCATTCTGAATGTTGGCGGTGGGAAGGAAAACCCTCCTCCCACCGCAAGTCTTCAGGACAGCCACCCGAAGGCTGGCGCGGGGAGAAGGTCTCTCCGCCCCACCGCCAGCCTTCGGAGAGCCTTCCGAAGCCTGGCGGCGGGAGGAGGTCTCTCCGCCCCACCGCCAGGCTTCGGAGCAGCCTTCTGAAGGCTGGCGGTGGGGCGGAGAGACCTTCTCCCGCCGCCAGGCTTCGGAGCAGCCTTCTGAAGGCTGGCGGTGGGGCAGAGAGACCTCCTCCCGCCGCCAGGCTTCGGAGCATCCTTCCGAAGCCTGGCGGCGGGAGGAGGTTTCTCCACCCCACCGCCAGGCTTCAGAGCAGCCTTCCAAAGGCTGGCGGCGGGAGGAGGTCTCCACACCACCGCCAGCCTTCGGAGGAGGTCCGAGGACAGTGGGGAAGACGTGCTGCGCTTCCCCGCTGTCCCGGAGATTTCCCTATGGGCTTTCGTCTTGCGAAGGAAGCCCATAGGGAAATTCGTTTTGCGAAGCGCCTCCAAAACGGAAAACCCTTTCGTCTAGCGGGTTTTCCGTCTTGCGAGGCATTCGTCTTGCGAGGCACCACTGTATATCATGGGAATTTGTGTTAAAAAATTTAGAATTTATGGAAGTGGGGAACGATTTCTATAATGGAATAAGGGCGATTTATACAGAGCAAAGAGCTAAATTGATTGTGAATAATGTAATAACAGAAGAAGTGAAGATATGGAAGGGTATAAGACAGGGTTGTCCTCTCTCGCCACTGTTATTCATAATGGTTCTGGAAGTCCTCTTGAGTGCAATTAGACGAAATGAATTAATAAAAGGGGTGACAGTAGGTCAAAACGAATATAAAGTTAAAGCCTTTGCTGATGACCTGGTAATAACGATAGAAGATCCTTTAAAGAGTTTAAATGTGGAGATGGAATTTGGCAAGGTGGCCGGGTTTATATTAAATGTGGGAACCAGTTGACGGAAACCAGCCGTCATTTTGGGGTGCAAGGCAAAGAAAAAACACACACAAAGGCAAATGTCTCCATGGACGGAGGGCAAAAAAGCTCCTTCCTCTCTCTCCTCCGATTTTATTATCCTTTGTTCTCTCCAGCCGCATGGCAGCATTCCAATGTCTCACGTTACCTCATCCGGTCAAGCTTTAACCCACCCACAAACCATATAGGGTTACAGTGCCCAGAGGGGAGAACCTAACTCCTTATAGGGTCAATACATTCTAATACATTGTAAGCTCAGAGTGCTGGTCACCGAGGTCAGCAAGGCACCAGGTGGCACTACAAGCCTTTTCCATGACTTCCTGGCTCCCACATGCCCTCTTTCTTTATTTATTTAATCAGAGTCATATATGTCAGTACCAATACGGTTATATCGAGCGCGATAGGCGACTCTTGTGAGACCGGAAGCGGGCCGCGGACTGGAGAACCATGCAGTACATACAGAAATTAAAGAAGGAATACATTGTATACAGCAACACAAAATAATGCAAATAACTACTATAATGATCACTAAAATCAATAAATGTCGAAGCCAACTTCCATCCGGAAGCCAAGAATATAACCATGCCCATGGATCAACGGAAGGAGGGGGGGCAAACGGATTGTGGGCTACCATGGTTTCCATATGGTCGATTGTCGCAGATATGCTGACATTATTATCAGGAATAAACATGCAACAGTGAGAATGAACAAGCGCACAAACTCCTCCTTTTGAAGCTAAAATCACATTCAAAGTATAACGATTCTGTAAAACCACTTCTCTCATTGCAGACACCTCCTGGTTGAGTTCCTTCAAAGCTTTTATGGTATCATTGAATAATCCTTCAGTCCAATTTGCTAGCCGATGGAGGTCCCTATAGTTCATTGCTGCACCCACCGAGGGCAGCAAGGCCCGAGAGACCTGGGTACCGATATATTGATTTATGGGTGAATTTACCTCCCGACGATTTCGTAGTCTAAGAGAAGATGGTAACTTATCAACCTTATACAACAACGGAACCACGAGACCCAATGTACATGTGCCTGTGAGGTTTCGAGGAATGGCTTTGTATGCTTTTTCGCCACAAAGCAACCATAACTCTCTTTGGAGTAAATAGCTGATATTACTACTCTGTTGGGACCAATTAAAGGCTTCAGTAAATAAGGAACTGATATGAAATTGCTCATCTGTGGCATTTGCTAAGCCAGGGATAGAAGAATTCAGACTCCAATTTGCATGGTAGGTTTCTTTCCTAGTTTTTAGCCATGCACTGCTATCGCTTCTAAAGCACTGAGATTGGTCACTGTATGTTCCTGTAAGAGAACAAGAGCTATTAAACATGAATTTCAATGTATATTGACAGTTTGGATATATGCCCCATGATTCTTTCCCCTCTTTAATTTGAAAACAAATGGGGGCAGGCTCATGGAGGGTCAATTGTACTGGAGGCCAAAAAGTTTGCTTAGGGGATATAATATCAGTAAATTGAAAAGATCCATTGACAGGCACGCCATGAAGCATTATGCCTGAATGACTGGCAAAGGGCGGCATGTGCATACATAACCAACATTTAGAAGCATGCAATAAACTGGTAAACTTAATCATATCTTGTACAAAAATATTATTCCTCCATATCTTATGATAATTTTCTCCCCTAAAAGTCTTATTCAACAATGCTGTTCTTATAGTTCGAGAGTGGCTGAGCCGTGGATACTGCCAGCCAGAGTAGGATTCAGGCGACAGCTGCTTGCCAGCCGATAAGGTGAAATATGGTGGCTGCAACTGGATTGTGTCGTCTGCTTCTCATCCTTGTATAATGATGCAGCAAAAGATGGCAAGGCAAATGGTTAGGAAGGCACTTCTGTAGTTGAAGGGACTCGCCATGGCCGCACGCATCGAGCTGGAACCCACAAAGGCTTGTCCTCGACGTCCACTGCCGCGTACCCTCGTCCCCACGTGATCAGCGGAACAGGTCCATGCCACGCGGGATCAGGCAAGCGTCGGTACACCACCAAGGGGCGGGGGAGTGCCTCCTCCTTCCTAAAATGCAATTCCGCGGGAGTATGGGTCCTATTATGTGGATATAAAAGATGGTTAAGTACAAAAAGAACTTGGTGAACAGCCGAAGGGATATCTGCCGTTGGTATGCTTCGGCCGCCAAGCTGTTTAAGCAATAGTGTTTTGAACGTCAGGTGTGCTCTTTCCACTATAGCTTGACCTGTGGAGTTAAAGGGTATGCCATGAGTTAATTTCACATTCCACAACATACAAAATTCCGAAAATGTTTTAGAAATATATGCTGGACCATTATCAGTTTTGATACGCGCAGGTTTACCCATGACTGAGAAACAGCGGATAGTGTGCTGAATGACATGCCGAGCTGTTTCCCCCCTCATGGGCGTAGCCCATATGAATCCAGAGTGGGTGTCCACCGTGAGGTGAACCTTGGAGAGTGGAGCCAACACAGGTGTGTGTGTGACATCCATCTGCCAACACGCCAATGCAGACGTGCCCCTAGGATTGACAGCATCAAAAGGAATGGCCAGCTGAGATTTAGAACAAGAAGCACATTGGGAAACTATATCCCTTGCTTGGGCCAAAGGAATAGAAAAATGCTTTGCCAATGCTTTCGCAGGAAGGTGAAAGGTGTTATGACCTAGTATAGGGTCAGAAAAGAGAGAAAAGGTAGAAATGTCCCTCAGAGCCACATCTGCTCTTGCATTGCCCTCTGCTAAATACCCTGGGTGTGATGTGTGGGAGCGAAGATGTGCAACATAATAAGATAACTCTCTGTGCTGAAGTAAGGCCTGCAGGCCAAGAAACAAGGAAAACAAGTCAGAATCCAAGGAAGGAGTTATATAAGATATTGGTAAACTAGCAAAAAGGCGATATACATACTGAGTATCCACAATAAGATTGAAAGGTTGAGTAGGAAAGGATTGAAAGGCAAGAATCACAGCTGCTAGCTCAGCTCACTGGGCAGAAGACTGTGGAGGGGTATATAAACATTTCCATTTTCCTCCCTCCTCCCATGTCACCACCCCCCTACTTCTTGTTCTATCCATGAAGAGGGTTAGTGCAGAGGGGAGAGGTGTGAGAGACAAGGGGGTAGCCAAACATAGGTGACCTGTGTCAGAAATGTCAAACGGTCATCCTTTGGAGGGTTAAAAATGATGACACCTATAAAATCAGCTAAAGCAATTTGCACGTGAACGTCCTTTGATAACAATGTCTGATGTGGATTCAATTACTGAATAAATGTTCTTCGGTGGGGTATGTGGTAGATGTAACCATTCTATAATGCAGATAGTCTTCTTCTTGTTCCGCCTGAGCATATAAAATTCCTGTTGGCAACGATGTAGCAAATACGGCCAGGTGCAGCTCGTGTGCAGCACCTCTAGGTGGCGCATGTGGAAAGGTTTCAATGCTTCACCCACAAAATGTTGACAAAGTGTAGGGGAGTTCCGCATGCCTTGAGGACAATCCACTGATAACGTTGCGAATCGTGATATACTGGCAATGTAAAAGCAAACTGTTCCTTGTCTGCTGGAGCCAGTGGGATGAAGATGGTTCAATGTGGCCGAAAGTCAATTGTTCAGAGATAAGCTGTTCAGAAACAGGATGGTGCCATTGCTGCGGATTTTTCTTTTGGTGGAGGCCACCGTTCTACCCACATTGAGGTATCGGTGATCCTGGTTCGCCACGCTGGAAACGTTGTATCGGTGGCTACAGGCTGGTTTTCATTGAGCGCTGCTGCTAGCAGATGAATCTTGTGGGTGGCTGTATCACCAGACTGACAAATGCGAAGCATGGCTGCTGTGTCTGTGGCAGGATTGTGTATTATCGGTCTTAACGCAACCTTACAATCCTCTTTGGCATATTCAAAGGCCAATTGTTTGATAATTATTTGTTTGGCTTCAGGATTTTCAATTTGTCTACTCACTGCTGTAATCAGCCTGTCCATAAAGGAAGAATATGATTCTCTTGCCTCTTGCCTGATTGAACCCCACCTTGATTGAATACTGGTGGGTTCTGGGATTTTTCTCATTGCTTGTTGAGCAGCAAGAGCAGTATCCCTCAATAAAATCTGCAGCAGTGTGGCTTGTACTGAAGCCTGAGCAAAGGGCCCACGGCCCATCATAGCATCCATCACATCTGCGAGGGTAATATTAGGATTATTCCCTCTTGCTTGTTGCAGTAAGGCAGGAGCATAACCATGACAGGCGATTTCCCATTCATGAGCAAATAATACACCAGCTGATGGAGGTAAAACTGTACGTGCCAAAAGCTTGATGTCATCTGGAACCAACAGCTGGGCTAATGTGGCTTCCAAAAGAGCCTGTGTGAATGGTGCTTGCAGTCCATTTGTCCTGACTGACAATTGGAGCTCTTTCAAGATTTTAAAGTCAAAAGGTTGGTGCTGGGCTTGAGTTCCTGCTGGAGCACCAGCAGGGGGCACAATAACAGGGAATGCCATGGTATCCTGAGATAAGGAACAGGCAAGGGCTGCACGTTGAAAGGGGGTAGCTGGTTCTGCTGCTGAAAGAGCAGGGTCATTTCCAGCCAGACCACGATATTTTTGCAGGATTGGGTCCTCTAGTGAGGAACTATAATCTGGAGGCTTGGGTTCTGGAGCTGCTGGCAGGGCAAGGATTGGAACAAACTCTAACACAGCAGACTGGATTAAAGAAGCTGGAGGTTGTGATGGCAATGCAGCCAGGGAGATATTTTTTGGTGATAAAGAGCCCATAGCGTAATGAACCTTGCACCATGCATTTAAAATCCGAGTACTGATGCTGGGGAGCTCATGAAAATGTTCACCAATCTTGTCCCAAAGTTTCAGTTCCCAAGTCCCATTTGCAATTACACCCAAGTCCCAGGGAGAATGTTCATCAATGGCCAGAATGAGCTGTATCAAATCACCCTCGGGAACTTCCAGTTTGTTGGAGGAGAGGAGAAATTTTAAGTCTTTTAAAAATTTCTGTTGGGGAGTAGTCAAAGAGCTGCCCATTTTTCAAAAATCAATATAATAGAAGGGATCGAACTCACCGGGATCTTTTTTAAAGATGTAGAGCGCTTTGCAATCCTTGCCGGACGTAGTGAGTCGATGATAACCACTGCTTGGATCAAAAATCCTCTCAGTTTCTTTTAAAATCCTCTTAGTCTGCCTCAGACTGTTTGCTTCCAGTTGCTTCTTTTTTCCCTTTTAAAAACCTCAGCCGTATCCTTTTATTCTGCCTCAGAGAGGGCACCACTTGTGGGAACCAGTTGACGGAAACCAGCCGTCATTTTGGGGTGCAAGGCAAAGAAAAAACACACACAAAGGCAAATGTCTCCATGGACGGAGGGCAAAAAAGCTCCTTCCTCTCTCTCCTCCGATTTTATTATCCTTTGTTCTCTCCAGCCGCATGGCTGCATTCCAATGTCTCACGTTACCTCATCCGGTCAAGCTTTAACCCACCCACAAACCATATAGGGTTACAGTGCCCAGAGGGGGGAACCTAACTCCTTATAGGGTCAATACATTCTAATACATTGTAAGCTCAGAGTGCTGGTCACCGAGGTCAGCAAGGCACCAGGTGGCACTACAAGCCTTTTCCATGACTTCCTGGCTCCCACAATTAAATAAGAAAAAAACCAAAGTAATGATTAAGAATATGGACCAAAGTGCAATAGAAGTAATGCAACGAGAATCAGGGATTGAAGTGGCGAAGAAGGTAAAATATCTGGGAATATGGTTAACTCCAAGAAATATTGATTTATTTCAAAACAACTATATACCGGTGTGGAACAGAATCAAAAAAGTTTTGTAAGTTTGGGGAAGGATGAAACTTTCTTTTTGGGGTAGAATCTCAACGATCAAAATGAGTGTGCTTCCAAAGATGTTATTTTTGTTCCAAATGATTCCTATAATTAGGGGGACAACGACTTTCAAAGAGTGGCAAATTCAAGATATATCTGGCAGGGCAAAAAGCCAAGAATACAATGTAAGTTATTGACAGATGCAAAGGAAAGAGGAGGCTTTGCGCTGCCAGATTTGAAATTATATTATGAAGCGTCTTGTCTCTGCTGGTTAAGGGAATGGATAAAATTAAAAAACAATAAACTGTTAGAGTTAGAAGGATTTGATAATAGATTTGGGTGGCACGTGTATTTGTGGTTGGAGAAGAAGAAAAGTCACAAGGGTTTTGAGAATCACATTTTCAGGAGCTCCATAATAGAAATATGGGATAGGTGTAAAAATATATTAGAACCCAAAGTTCCACACTGGTTGTCTCCATTAGAGGTTATGAGTGTAAAGAAAATCAATATGAGAGGGAATTGGATCACTTACGGAGAGCTAATAATTAAAGAAGGGGGGAAATGGAAAATGAAGCCATATGAACAAGTAAAAGAACATGTGTTTGATTGGTTGCATTATTTTCAGGTAAATGAAATGTTTAAAAAGGATTTAAAAGAGTGGATATACGGAAAAAGAATCGAAATTTCAAATAGAGATGATAAACAATGATTATAAGATATTGTCAAAAATGTATAAAATGTTGTTGGATTGGCAAACGATGGACGAGGAGGTAAAGTCGGTTATGATACATTGGGCCAGAGACTTTGGTTATAATATACAATTGGCTGACTGGGAAAAATATTATGAAAATGGAAAAAGGAAAATATTATGAAAATGGTATATAGATGGTACATAACACCGGTTAAGTTAGCAAAAATGTTCAAAACATGTAATAAGTGTTGGAAATGTAAAGAAAAAGAAGGATCTTTTTTCCATATGTGGTGGGAATGTAAGAAGGTAAAGGGTTTCTGGGAAATGATATATAATGAGTTGAAGAAGATGCTTAAATACACATTTGTAAGGAAACCAGAAGCCTTTTTGTTAGGAATAACTGGAAGAGAGATAAATAGAAAGGATTACAAACTTTTCCAATACGCAGTAACAGCGGCAAGAATATTAATGGCCCAAAAATGGAAACAAGAGGAGCTACCGACCCTTGAAGAGTGGAGAATGAAACTTATGGACTATGCAGAACTGGATAAACTGACTGGGAAGATTAGATATCAATGGGATCACAAGTTCATCGAGGACTCGGGAAAGTTTACAGATTATCGGAAAAGCATATGTGACGAACAGACAACGCTAGTGGGATTTAAAGAGGCTTTGTGAAAGTTAAAGATGTATTGTAAAAAAGAAATAGAACTGAAAGGATAATATTAAATGGCAATATAAATTTAGAGAATGCATAAAAATAGAAAATATGGATTGGTGGAAAAGCTTGTGGAAGTCCAAAAAGTTGAAATTTGTGAATACTGTTTGGGATGGCGAATTTGTAAATAGGAAAATTTAATAAAAATTATTATTATTATTTAAAAAAAGAACAATTTCAGGTTAAGAACAGACCTCCGGAACGAATTAAGTACTTAACCCAAGCTACCACTGTATAATATTTTTTTAGTTTTCACAAAAAACCAAATCATTAAATTAAATAATATTTTTTAAAAAAACAACTGTATACACAATCAATGTTAATCCCACATTATGGGATTATTTGACTTGCCTCCCCTGGTTCCTTTGTATTATCATCATTCATTATCATCACTGGAGAGCCAGTGTGGTGTAGTGGTTAAGAGCGGTAGACTCATAATCTGGGGAACCGGGTTCGCGTCTCCACTCCTCCACATGCAGCTGCTGGGTGACCTTGGGCCAGTCACACTTCTCTGACGTCTCTCAGCCCCACTCACCTCACAGAGTGTTTGTTGTGGGGAAGGAAGGGAAAGGAGAATGTTAGCCGCTTTGAGATTCCTTAAAGGGAGTGAAAGGCGGGATATCAAATCCAAACTCTTCTTCTTCTTCAATAAAATCATCATCACTAATTTAAGGTTATCAGATTTTTTTTCAATGAGTCCGGGGATACTTTTCAACTTAAATGGATTTTGTATGGGGACTGATTTGTAAATCCGGGGACTGTCCTTACTCCAGAGGAGGGCAACCAAAATGGTCAAAGGCCTGGAAACGATGCCTTATGAGGAACGGCTAAGGGAGCTGGGCATGTTTAGCCTGGAGAAGAGGAGGTTAAGGGGTGATATGATAGCCATGTTCAAATATAGAAAAGTATGTCACATAGAGGAGGGAGAAAGGTTGTTTTCTGCTGCTCCAGAGAAGCGGACACGGAGCAATGGATCCAAACTACAAGAAAGAAGATTCCACCTAAACATTAGGAAGAACTTCCTGACAGTAAGAGCTGTTTGACAGTGGAATTTGCTGCCAAGGAGTGTGGTGGAGTCTCCTACTTTGGAGGTCTTTAAGCAGAGGCTTGACAACCATATGTCAGGAGTGCTCTGATGGTGTTTCCTGCTTGGCAGGGGGTTGGACTCGATGGCCCTTGTGGTCTATTCCAGCTGTATGATTCTATGATTCTACTTTAAATTTAACCATTACAGGTGGGTTTTTTTAAAAAAATTAATCCTGCTAATGTATTAACCTGTGTGCACTGCTTTTGTCAATATGCAATAAACGTTTCCCATTCTTTTTTATATTAAAACTGGAGGCATTTTTTCAGCTGCAATGGGCCTCCGGTGTCCTGTTAGTACATTAGTTGGTACCATTTCTCGTACAGTTGATATTCCTTGCATAGATAGATTAGATAGATGATAGATAGTTAGATTAGATTAGATTAGATTAGATTAGATTAGATTAGATTAGATAGATTAGGTAGGTAGATTAGATAGATACATATATAAGAAAGGTTGGTAGATGGATAGATAGATTAGTTAGATTGATTGATTGAGTAGGTAGATAGATTCAGGCATGGCCAAACCTGGCCCTCCAGCTGTTTTGGGACTACAACTCACATTGTCCCTGACCACTGGTCCTGTTAGGTAGGGATGATGGGGGTTGGAGGGCCAAGTTGGGCCACACCTGGATTAGATGGTAGGTAGGTAGATAGATTTGATAGATAGGGTAGGTAGATAGATAGATAGATAGATAGATAGATAGATAAGATAGGTAGGCAAGTAGATAGATAATAAGATAAAGTCGGTAGATCGATAAGGTAGGAAGGTAGGTAGGAGGCAGCCTAGGTCAAAGTTGACCCACTTATTTAAAAGTAACCATGCTGTTATACAGTGGTACCTCTGGATGCGAACGGGATCCGTTCCGGGGCCCCGTTCGCATCCTGAAGCGAACATGCTCGGGTCACAATTTGCTGCTTCCGTAGATGCGTGTGGCATCATTTTGAGTGTCTGCACGTGCGCAAGCTGCAGAACCCGGAAGTAACGGGCTCTGTTACTTCTAGGTCGCCACGGAGCACAACCCGAAAATGCTTAACCCGCAGCTACTTCAACCTGAGGTATGACTGTATTAGTAACAAAAATCTATTATCTTAAATATTTTCAGGCGGTGACCCTGGACCCCAACTTCCTGGATGCTTACATTAATCTGGGGAACGTCTTGAAGGAGGCGCGTATATTTGACAGGTAAGCAAATAGGCATAGAGCTTATATTCTCTTTTTTATATAAATGTTTTTTATTGGTTTTGCGTATAATCACATTACGTCTTATATTCTCAGTTTAGTGGTTGCACCCATACCCAAACTAACTCCCATTGTTGCCTAGAGGGTTGATTTTATTTAAAGCAAACTGATTTAAATCCCAAATCCATAAGACTTGATTTAAATCCCCCTTTTACCGCAAGGTTCAGCCTTGCTGGCATCCTCTTAATATTGACAATCGGAGGCAGGTTTCCTTTTTGGAATCCTAACTTCAGAGTCTTTTCTACAGTTATATCAAAATGATTTGGTTCTGCTATATACAGCCCGATTGTGACGAAATGATGGTGAGTTTTAATAAGTGAACACTTTTTATTTGAACAACTTTTCTGCTGTACTTGATTGGAAGGAGAAAAGAAACATTTCCTTCATAACAATTTAAGCAATTTATTTCACTAAAACAGTAAAATGGTAGCATATGTGTCAGGGGTTCGGAAGCAGAGACGCAGAGAAGGGAGGAGACAGAGAGCGAGGGGGAGGAATACGAAGGAAAGATGAGTGGGGATGACGAACCGAGATCGCCGAGCTTATCCAGTGAGTCCGAGGATTCCCAGAAGGGAGCGCCAGCAGTCAGAGCAAGGGGGGAAAGCAGGGGGACACCCCAGGAAGAAGGGTCCAGAGAGGAATCAGAGAGCAGCAGTTGGAGATCGGGACCCACGTACCCAGCCGGGAGCAGCGGGGAGAAAGGGGACCAGATATCGGGTTCCGGAGGCTTTCAGAAGGAGGGAGGGCATGAGTCAGGAGTAGTCACGCCCACCTCGGGGAGCGACGAAACGATCAAGAGGAAGGTTGAGAGTTGGGCGCGCGCGCCAAGTTCAAATGTAGCGGAAGCTGGCGCAGTAAGCAGCCCAGAGAGTGAACCAGGTCCCAAAGCCCGCCGCAAGGAGGCGGAAGGGTCAGGGGGGTCCGCGTCAGAAGAGAGTAGGAAAGAAGAGACCCCGGGGGGCAGAAGGACCCAGAGACGGAAGGAAAGGCGCAGGAGGTGGAGCAAGGCTAGGGTATTAAGCTGGTGTGCTAGAGGCGGAGACTCAGACGGGTCTTCGCCGGTCTGACCTAGAAGAAGTAGGGCTGCATATTGCAGTTTGGAAATGGAAGCTGTAATCCAATAAAGACTCTTTTAACCTGAACGCTGGCTAACGTGGTCCTATGTGAGCTGGGACTGAGTGGCAGCCCTGACAGTAAGACCCGTCACTTTTAAGCTTCGGACACCTGATACCTCGCAGAGGAGGCAGAAGCAGCGAGAGGAGGAAATTGGTGTTTGGGAGCGAGCTCACAACGGTTGGCAGAGATGACGGAAGCAGAGAAAATTTCAGCGCTGCAACAGGCAGTGACCCAATTGAACGCGGAGGTACAGGCATCCAAGAAAAGGGAGGAGGATGCGGCAGCCGCCTACAGAGATCTCCACGCCAGGTTTGAAGCATTGGTTAAGCATGGGCAGCCAGGACCCAGACCGGAGGGGGTTGGGTTGGCACGGAGAGCAGGAGGGCTTGTGGCTCACTTCGATGGGAATTTACAACAGTACCCCAATTTTCGAGCAGACGTAATGTGCGCACTGCAACTGCTGGCGAAAGACTTTAGGGATGAGGAAGAGAAAGTGGGGTTTATACTATCCCATTTGCATGGGGATGCTAAAGCGTGGCTACGCAATTTGTGGAGGGATAAAGATCCGGCGCTTCAGAATGCAGATGCCTTTATCAAAGCGATGGATGCGTGCTTTTTATCTACCATTGACGTGGATCTTGCCCGACGGGAGATTCATGGACTGAAACAAGGGAGGGCGAGCGTACACCAGTATCACGCCCGCTTTTTTGCGCTGGTCAGTGCCTTGGAATGGGACCGGGATTCGCCCCCAGTCAGAGACCTCTTCTGGGAGGGATTAAGCAGTGCTGTTAAAGACGAAATTGCGAGGGGGGAGAGGCCCCGGAGCACGCAGGAGGTGGTCCAAAGGGCGCTGACTGTGGGGGTGAGGCTGGAAGAACGTCCATGGTGCAGAGACGAAGGACGTGGAGGGCGCGAAGCAGCGAGAAGTTTCTCTTTCGTTCCCAGGGACGCTACGCGTGCGCAATCTACACCTCCGCCAGGAGGGGGAGTGGAACCTATGGAGGTGGGAGGAGCCAGGGCTCAGTCAGCTACCAGAGCCCCTGCACCGGCGGCAGTCAAGACTAAACCTCCTAGAGGGACCAGGAAGTGTTATATATGCGACAGCTCTCAACACTTGGCGAAAGAGTGTCCCCAGAGGAGCTCCAAGCACACTGCAGCCTCCGCAACGGTGAAAGCGGCCACGCAACACAGCGAACACCAGCAGGGAAACGACGATGTCTGGCTGGAGACAGAGGCACTGGGGCCCAGCCAGACGCATCACTGAAGCAGTCCCCAGCGATCTTGCAACCCACAGACCCCCTCCCACCCAAACCAGTAGTGCAACTCACAGCATCTCTCCAGCTGCCCGATGGCGTCACTATCGAAGTCCCGCTTTCTGTGGATTCTGGAAGCAACGCAGACTTTATAGCACAGGATTTTGTGGAGCAGCACGCTATACAGCTATTGCCGGCCACTCTGCCCCTGCAAGTCGTCACAGTGGATGGCAGAGAGTTGCTGGGGGGGCAGGTGGTGAAGCAAACGCCGCCAATGGTGATGCGCCTTGGCAACCACAGGGAAGTCATCAGTTTTAACGTCACACGACTGTCGGACACACCCATTGTGTTGGGCATGAGTTGGCTGGACAGGCACAGTCCGACACTGGCTTGGTACCAGCGACAGCTGATCTTCGGCTCCTCTTACTGCGCAGAACACTGCATCCTGCCCGGACAGGAGGGAGAGGAGGAGGAATCACAACTGCAGTTGGGAACGTTGCAAGCAGTCCCCCACAAATACGCGGACTTTCTGGAGGTCTTCTGCGAGAAGGAGGCAGACAAGTTACCACCGCACAGGCAATATGACTGCAAGATTGACCTCCTACCAGGGGCGACGCTACCGAAGGGGAGGCTGTATTCCATGTCTGAGGATGAACTACAGGAACTCAAACAGTTCATAGATCACAATTTGGAGCGCGGTTTCATCCGGGAGTCCAGGGCAGTAGGGGGCAGTCCTGTTTTCTTTGTGAAGAAGAAGGACACGCCCCAAAAGAGGCTGGTGGTGGATTTTCGCCTCTTGAACAAGATGACCAAGCCCTCTGATTTCCCCATGCCCAGGATTGACGACCTACTGGCGACGGTGCGCAAGGGACGCGTGTTTACCAAGTTGGACCTGCGAGGGGCGTACAATCTCATCCGCATGAGGGAGGGCGATGAGTGGAAGACAGCCATGTTCACGCCTCTGGGCACCTACGAGTACAGAGTGATGCCGTTTGGATTGCAAAACGGTTCTCACTGTTTTCAAGCTTTCATGCATCATGTGTTGGCGGGACTCCTCTACAAGAAGTGCGTCTGCTTTCTGGATGACATCCTGATATTCTCCGAGTCGCAGCAAGCGCATGACCAAGACGTTCGGGAGGTGCTGGAGAGGTTGCAGCAGCATAGACTGTACGCCAAACTGGAGAAGTGCCAGTTCGACACGACGGAGGTGGATTTCTTGGGTTACAAGTTGTCGGACAAGGGGCTAGCCATGGACAGCACCAAGGTGCGAGCGGTGTTGGATTGGAAGAGCCCGCGCAACCGGAAGGAGGTGCAGCGGTTTGTCGGCTTCGCCAACTTCTATCGCAAGTTTATCAAAGGGTTCGCGATGCAGACGGCGGCTATTACGGACACGCTAAGCTCCAAGAAAAAGAAATTCATCTGGACGGAGCAGGCAGAGCAGTCTTTTCAGGCACTCAAGCGTCTCTTCGCGTCGGAAGAGCAACTGCTGCATATCGACCCCAGCAGACCGATGCGGGTAGAGACAGACGCGTCCGATAGAGCAGTGGGAGCTGTCCTGCTGCAGAGGGACCCACAGGGGGTCTGGAGACCGGGAGCGTTCTACTCCAGAAAGCTCAGCAAGTCGGAGCAGAACTACACCATCTGGGACAGGGAGTTGCTTGCCATTCATGCAGCATTCAAAGCATGGAGGCACTTCCTGATCGGCGCCAAGCACACGGTGCAGGTCTGCACGGACCACAAGAATCTGGAGCACTGGCGCACGGCGAAGTTCCTGAACCAGAGGCAGATACGTTGGGCGGAGTTCTTTGCTGACTTCGATTTCCGAATAGAGTACGTCCCAGGCGACACCAACATCATGGCGGATGCACTGTCCCGAAAACCGCAATACCTCGAAGAGGCGACGCCAGCGGCAGCCATGCACATCTTCGCGCCAACAGCGTGGGCGTGCGCTTCAGCCACAGTAGACCTGGAGGCGGTGCGGCGGGCGTTGCAGGACGACTCATTCGCGCAGGCGAAGATGGCCGAGGTGCACAAGGGCACGGCGAAGAGCGACGAGTTCCAGATACGGGACGGCTTGCTCTTACGTAAAGGGGCCATCTACGTGCCTGGAGATGACCTTCGCGCCAAGGTACTGCAGCAGTTGCACGACGCACCCACGGCCGGGCACTTTGGCACGGAAAAAACGGTGGAATTAGTCGCAAGGGACTTTTGGTGGCCCAGACTGAGAGGGGAAGTCGCGGACTACGTCGCGAGGTGCGACACCTGCCAGAGGGCCAAGCCGGTGCACAAACCACCGGCGGGACTGCTCGAACCGCTGCAAACGCCGTTTGAACCGTGGGAGAGGGTGGCCCTGGACTTTGTCACGGATCTACCCAGCTCGAGAGGCAAGACGGCTGTACTAGTGGTGGTGGACTTGTTCACCAAGATGGCACACTTCATACCGTGTGCGAAGGTGGCCACGGCAGAACAAACAGCCAAACTGTTCATAGATCACGTGTTCAAAGTGCACGGGCTGCCGCGGTCTATACTGTCCGACCGCGGTCGCCAGTTCATCTCGAATTTCTGGCAGAAGCTGATGGGCTTCCTGAACGTCAAAATCAACCTGACATCAGCGAGACACCCGCAGACCAACGGGCAAGCGGAGAGGGTCAATGCCATCATGCAGCAGTACCTGAGATGCTATGCCAATCAACAGCCTGCGACGTGGGTGGATTACCTGCCGCTCGCCGAGTTCGCCTACAACAACACGAAGCACGTGTCCACAGGGGTGACACCGTTCTTCGCCAACAATGGGAGGAATCCCAGAACCTTCCCGGGACTGGACAGAGTGGGGGAAGGGGAACCGCAGACGGCGGACGCTTTCGCGTCTGAGTTGCAGGAGGTCCACGATCAACTCCGACGGCAGCTGGAGCTAGCGAAGCACGCATACAAGGTGCAAGCGGACAAGCACAGGCGGGTTGGCGAAGAGATCCGAGTGGGAGACTGGGTCTGGTTGGCAGCCCACGCAGTGCCGACCAGATCGTTAGCCAAAAAGAAGTTGGGGCACAAGCAACTTGGTCCATACCAAGTCGAAGCGCAGATCAACCCAGTAGCTTTCAGGCTGGTGCTCCCGGAGGGTTCCAGGATGCATCCGGTGTTCCACAGGTCGGTGCTCACTCCCTACAGGACACCTCACAGGTTCCAGGAACCAGGAACAGCACCGAGTCCGTCTCAGGAGCGGTCGGAGGCGGGAAGATTGCCACAGCAGGACCCCATCAACGAAGTCACGGAGATTTTGGACTCCAGATGGGGGGAAGACGGAGTGGAATACCTCCTAGCCAGAGAGGGCACCCGGGCTAGTGCTAATAGCTGGGTGCCAGACTACGCTTTGGAGGAACCCCTGCTCAAGGACGAGTTTCATGCCCTTTTCCCACACAGACCCATGCCAGCAGGCTTCTTCGACGACTGGTTG
The DNA here is from genome assembly GCF_964188305.1 of Podarcis bocagei. Taxonomy (NCBI): domain Eukaryota; kingdom Metazoa; phylum Chordata; class Lepidosauria; order Squamata; family Lacertidae; genus Podarcis; species Podarcis bocagei. The sequence goes on from NC_138131.1 coordinate 66,792,332, forward strand.
TTCACGCCCACACTTTCCTCCAGCACGTTCCATGGCTTCGACTCGGACGGGGAGCCCGCACAGCGCACACATTCCCCAGAGGGGTCACCGGAGGGTTCGGCGTCCGACACCTCGTATTGGTGGGACGATCGGCCAGAGGAGCAGTGGCGCCGGAGGTGGCTGGAGATGCCAGGTCAAGCGACCGACGCAGAGACTGACATGGACGTGTGCGGGGAGGATCTCGGTTTCGAGCACGGCGGCACTGAAATGGAGGCGGAGCAGCTCACCGTTGACGAACGCGAGGAGGAAGACTCGGAGGTCTTCAGTTGGCGGCCAGCAACGAGGAGCGAACTGTATCCGGCATTCACTCCTGTGATGATGGAGCACCCTGCAACCACCCTTGAAAGTGGGGAGGGGGGAAGGGGGGGCTTCGAGGGGGGGATGGATGTCAGGGGTTCAGAAGCAGAGACGCAGAGAAGGGAGGAGACAGAGAGCGAGGGGGAGGAATACGAAGGAAAGATGAGTGGGGATGACGAACCGAGATCGCCGAGCTTATCCAGTGAGTCCGAGGATTCCCAGAAGGGAGCGCCAGCAGTCAGAGCAAGGGGGGAAAGCAGGGGGACACCCCAGGAAGAAGGGTCCAGAGAGGAATCAGAGAGCAGCAGTTGGAGATCGGGACCCACGTACCCAGCCGGGAGCAGCGGGGAGAAAGGGGACCAGATATCGGGTTCCGGAGGCTTTCAGAAGGAGGGAGGGCATGAGTCAGGAGTAGTCACGCCCACCTCGGGGAGCGACGAAACGATCAAGAGGAAGGTTGAGAGTTGGGCGCGCGCGCCAAGTTCAAATGTAGCGGAAGCTGGCGCAGTAAGCAGCCCAGAGAGTGAACCAGGTCCCAAAGCCCGCCGCAAGGAGGCGGAAGGGTCAGGGGGGTCCGCGTCAGAAGAGAGTAGGAAAGAAGAGACCCCGGGGGGCAGAAGGACCCAGAGACGGAAGGAAAGGCGCAGGAGGTGGAGCAAGGCTAGGGTATTAAGCTGGTGTGCTAGAGGCGGAGACTCAGACGGGTCTTCGCCGGTCTGACCTAGAAGAAGTAGGGCTGCATATTGCAGTTTGGAAATGGAAGCTGTAATCCAATAAAGACTCTTTTAACCTGAACGCTGGCTAACGTGGTCCTATGTGAGCTGGGACTGAGTGGCAGCCCTGACAATATGTATCCATGTTGCTTAACTGATGTGCTGAAACATTTTTTCCCCAAGAAAAACTTGGACTGAGTTTTCGCACACATGAAAAACTTAAAACAAATAATTCTTCCCCGAATTATTTATTTATTTATTTATTTCTACCCCGCTCTCACTGGCCAGGGCCTGGCTCAGGGCGGCTAACACCAAATATAAATTACAATAAAATAGAATAGAAAAAAACCCCAGTTAATTAAAATACAGCTTAAAATGCAGCCTCATCAAGACTACAAAGGGAGGAAACATCAGCTATTCACCCAAGCCAGCTATCCATGCTGGTGCTACATGGGCCAGCAAAAAAGCCACGGGAAAATTTATATACCAAATCCCATATAGGGTGTCAGAGTGAGTCTAAGCATAGAGCGAGTTAAAATAATCAAGCCTGGAGGTGACCATCGCATGGATCACTGGCCAGATCAGGGCGAGAAAGGTAAGGAACCAATTCCTTAATACGGCGGAGGTGGAAAAATGCCACCTTTGCTGTGGCTGCAACCTGTGCCTCCATGGAAAGAGAGGCATCGAAGGTTACACCCAAGCTCTTGACAGAAGGCTCTGGCACTAATTGCGCCCCCACAAGAGATGGGAGTTGGCCCCCCAACCCCATGTTGTCCTGACCCAGCCAGAGGACCTCTGTCTTCGAAGGATTTAACTTCAACTGGCTCCCACGCAGCCACCCAGCCACGGCTTCCAAGCATCTGGTCAGTGTGTCTGGGGCCGAGTCCATTGACAGATAAAGTTGGGTGTCATCAGCATATTGACGACAACTCAGCCCTAAACTCCGGACAATCTGGGCAAGGGGGTGCATAAAGATATTGAAAAGCATCTGGGAAAGGATTGTGCCCTGCGGCACTCCACACAACAAGGAGTGCCGCAGCGACAACTCCCTCCCTAGCGCCACCCTCTGTCCCCGACCTGAGATAAAGGAGCACAGCCATTGTCTGACTGTGCCCTGAATCCCCACGTTGGCAAGGCGGTGGTCCAAAAGTTTGTGATCGACCATGTCGAAGGCCGCTAACAAATCTAAAAGAATCAGCAGTCCCGGCCCGCCTCGATCCTCTTAATCGTCCTCCCAAAGCATTTTATTTTTTAAAAAACAGATTTTTATCCACCCTGGTGACAATGAAACTGAACCAGTCCTTGATCTCATTTCAGAGCCGTTGCAGCCTACCTACGGGCCCTGAGCCTGAGTCCCAACCACGCTGTTGTCCACGGCAACCTGGCATGTGTGTATTACGAACAGGGGCTGATCGATCTGGCAATCGATACCTACAAGAGGGCCATTGAGCTCCAGCCCCACTTCCCTGACGCCTACTGCAACCTGGCCAACGCGCTGAAAGAGAAAGGCAGCGTAAGAAACTGGTCCCTTTTGCCTTGGGGTGGGGGGAACATCTATATAAAAGATGTTTTATAGATGGTACTTAACACCTGCCAAAATAGCTAAAATGTATAAAACAAAAAAACTGTGCTGGAGGTGCAGTAAAGAAGAAGGGACACTTATACATTTCTGGTGGGCCTGTGAAAAAAAAATACAGAAACTTTCCTATTAGGCAGTGGTGTCCAAACTTTTTTCAAAGAGGGCCAGATTTGATGAAGTGAAGGGCCATAAGGGCCGACCAAAGTTGTTTACTTTTTTTAAGGATTGAAGTTGTTGAGCTCTTTTCTTAGGGTTTAAATTGTTGAACTTTTTTTAGGATTGAAGTTGTTTAGCTTTTTCTTAGGCTTTTACCCCATGCTGAATTGGCCAGATTAACAGAGACAATTAGGGCACAACCCAGACAAGAATTCCAAAAGGAATGGGGAAAATGCAGAGAATACTTTACCAAACAGTGCCCCAAAATATACACTTGGACTTGTTTCAATTAATTTCTACAGGAGACTTTGTGGTTTAAGTCATAATTAGGAAAAATTGTAATAATCCCATACAAAAGAAATAGTATACAAGAGGTAAATAAGGCGGCCATTTAACAGAATAAAGTCTTTTATTTTTATGTTATGTTTTCTTTGTGTAAGGGGATAGGAGTTTAATTTTGATAATTAGTCAATGGTGGTGGGTCTGTTTGTATGTATGAGTTGTTGTGGACTATGTTATAAATAAAATAAAAATTAAAAAAAGAAAATGAAACCGGTCCCTTTTGCTTTCTGTATGTCAGAGGGTTTGCTGAAAAAAGCCTTCCGGATGATGGTGACCTCGAAATTGGGCTCTTTGGGGGGGGATTTGGGGTACAGAACCTAGAAGAAGTCCTCTTTTATTTTTTCCTTTGTCATATCGTCACATACAACTTTGCTCATACCAAGCGTCGACTCCCCTCCCCCTTCCCCCGCTCCCACTCCCTGGCTTTCTTAAGCAGTCACGATCCTCTTAGCATTTCTATATCACCCTTTAAAAATTGTCCAGTAGCACCTGATAATAATAATAATAATAATAATAATAATAATAATAATAATAATAATAATAATAATAATTATACCCCGCCTATCTGGCTGGGTTTCCCCAGCCACTCTTGGCGACAAAATATTAAAATACAATAGTCCGTCAAACATTAAAAGAAGAAGAAGAAGAAGAGTTTGGATTTGATATCCCGCCTTTCACTCCCCTTCAGGAGTCTCAAAGCGGCTAACAATCTCCTTTCCCTTCCTCCCCCACAACAAACACTCTGTGAGGTGAGTGGGGCTGAGAGACTTCAGAGAAGTGTGACTAGCCCAAGGTCACCCAGCAGCTGCAGGTGGAGGAGCGGAGACACGAACCCGGTTACCCAGATTACGTGACTACCGCTCTTAACCACTACACCACACTGGCTTCCCTAAACAGGGCTTGCTAAACTTGGCTTCTTCTTGGTATAATTTTTTGTATGCAGGTCCACTTCTTCAGATACAAAAGCTTCTACCAAGACCAAACTGAGTTGGTCTGCAATGTGCTACTGGACAATTTATATATTTTTTATATATTTCAACTGCGTTAGACCACCACAGCTGCCTACCTGAACATATATCGCCCTATTTACCTTCTTACTCTACTTAAAACAATTTACTTTAGCATTTGTAAATCACTTTCAAAAATTAGCCTCTGGTTTTTTTAATAACAGTATATTTAAAGATCTTTTTCAATTCTTTGTAAATCATATCCCAGTAGACTTTGACTTTAGTGCACATCCACCACCTATGGACGAAATTCCCTTCCTTCTCCTTGCATTTCTAGCGTGCCTTATCTTGAGTTATATATATTTTAGCAAGTTTAGTCGGCGTCAAATACCACCTATACGTCACCTTCATTAAATTTTTAATTAGTGCTGTACATTCAATAAATTGTTTTTGCCCATAATCTTTCCCACTTATCTAATTCAATGTTATGACCAAAATCTTGAGCCCATTTAATCATAACCGACTTAACTTCTTCATCCTTTGTATGCCATTCTTATACGTTTTTGGCAATGATTTTCTTTTACTATCTAGCAACTCTGTCTCTTAATTTTGATTTAGTATGACCAAAACCATTTCCCTTACTGTCTTCCTTAAATACATCTTGCAAAAGACGGTAAGTGTGCGGGAAAGAGAGTTTGAATCGGATTAGTCTGCTCTTGTATTTATGTTCCCCTAAACCAAGCATGTCCAAAGTCCACTTTGGGGGCCTTCCACCCATCTCTCCTAGATCTCAAAATGCATTGGTTTTGTCATATTTCCTGCTATCCTGCCAAAGAATTTAAATTTTCCCAATGTTCTTTTAGACCAGGCATGTCCAAAGTCCAGTTCAGGGGCCTAATCTGGCCCTCTGGTCGATTTAATCCGGCCCTCGTGGCGGTTTATTTACTAGGGCAAAACTTCCCCCCAAAAAGCTCAAGAACTTTAATCCTAAAAAAAGGTCAGCACCTCTGGGGTCAAATCCTTAAAAAAGGCTCAACAATTGTGGGGTTTTACTGTTAATATGCTTCTTCTTAATTGCATTTCACTATTAATATACTTCTTAATTGTATTTCAGTTCAACAATGACTTTGATAAAATACATCTTTTGTGACGTGCAGAAGGCTTGAGTTACCTATGAGGTGCAACAGTTACCATATAGCATATATTCAATATAAAAAACAGCAACAATTGGTTGTTGACAAAGGACAGCTGGCATATATATATAAAAGATATTAACTGATATGCATGCCATTCCAGATATAGCTATATAATCTCTACTGTTGGTAAGAGAAGAACTTTGGAGCAGGCATTTTCAAAAAAAGAGTTTTTTATGAACCGCTCTAATACCAAGTTACCGTCAGGAGCTGAGGGGCCGTATCAAACCTCAATCCAGCCATCACATCACAGAGCAGCCTTTTGGGCTCCTGTGAAAGACATACTAATATTCGTGTAAAAACTCTGTTTTGTGTTTCGAAGGTTGCCGAAGCCGAGGAATGCTACAATACAGCTCTCCGTTTATGTCCGACTCACGCGGATTCTCTTAATAACCTGGCGAACATCAAGCGAGAACAAGGGAATATCGAGGAGGCTGTCCGCCTCTACCGGAAAGCTCTTGAGGTACGTGCGTGGAGAATTACAACAATTAAATTGACATATAAGGGTTAGGCATGCGTACCCTGGACTCCTAGTCTGGGTCTTTTTAAAAATCGCCGATCAAATTTTTCTTGATCAATAACGGAAATAATGGTGAAGAAGTGAAAGTGAAGTAGCATTTTGAGGCTCGACAAAGCATGGTCCGATAAGTCCCTTTTGGAAGGAAGAGGGTCTGTCCCCCTTTTTATATTCCTAGGCCTCCTGGAATGACCAAAAATCTGCTTTTTCATCAGAAGAACAATGCAAGGTGTTAAGGAACGGTACAGAAATTGAAATAAAAGCTGGGCACATGCTGTTCTCTGTGTCGGCTGAGCTTGATCCCCTGACAGTCTTATTTTCTAACAGTATTTCCTATGCGTACGAAAAAGGCAGTTCATAGGCCCATTATTATTATTATTATTATTATTATTATTATTATTATTATTATTATTATTATTATTATCATTACCACAAATCATTCCAAACGGTGATTTATTTTGCAGCCAGCCCCTGCCACATTTGAGCATCAAAGAGGGGCTCTTTAAAATATGGCATTGGTCATTTGACAGTCTGATCTCCCAACAGTATTTCCTATGCATGCTAAAAAGGCAGTCCATAGGTTCCTCCTCCTCCTTAATTTTTGCAAGTCAATCCAAATGAGGATTTATTTCACGCCCACAACCTTTGAGCCTCAAAGAGCAGCCTCCGTCTCTTTAGAATGCTTCTCAGGGAAACTAAGAGTGAGCTTCTTCCCCGCAGGTCTTCCCGGAGTTTGCAGCTGCGCATTCAAATTTAGCCAGTGTTTTGCAACAGCAGGGGAAGCTCCAGGAGGCCCTCATGCACTACAAGGAGGCCATCAGGTGAGCTTCCAAAGCCATGGGGAAAATAGATTGAAAGAGCTCCTCCTTACTGTATTTTAATCTTTTGCTGGAAGCCGCCCAGAGTGGCTGGGTATAAATAATAAATTATTGTTGCTGTTGTTAATAATTATTATTACTCCTCATGCGCTGGTCTGGTGCCTGTGGGAAAGCTCTCCTCTTGTGGATAAAGCACTTTCTCTTTTTCTTTTAGGTTTTTTTATTTTTTATTTTTATTTTTATTTTATTTTTTGTCCCTTGAAGGACAGCCAAATTTAAATAACAATTCGACACACAGCTGCGAGGCATTTGCGAGCTTTTTTGCGGAGAAGGTCCTGTTGCTCCGCCATGACCTCCCTGCCAATTTGGATACAATAAAGGAACTGGAGGCCCCTCGACTGTCCTCGGGTCCAGTATTGGACCACTTTGACCGGATATCCCCAGCCGATGTGGACAGACTCCTCCGAGCTGGAAAGCCCACCACCTGTCCTCTTGACCTGTGCCCGTCCTGGCTGATTAGAGCGTGCCCAGACGAGGTGTGGGCCCCCCTGGGGGATATCATCAATTTGTCCCTTGGCACTGGGATATTCCCAGGGGAACTGAAGGAGGCAGTGGTGTGTCTGCTCTTAAAGAAAACATCATTAGATCCTTTAGATCTATCCAATTACCGCCCGGTTTCGAATCTTCCATTCCTGGGTAAGGTGATTGAGAGAGCGGTTGCTGAACAGCTTGGTAGGTTTCTGGATGAAACATCTGCTCTCGATCCATTCCAGTCCGGCTTCCGCGCTGGTCATGGGACCGAGACGGCTCTGGTCGCCCTAACAGATGATCTCCGCAGGCAGCTGGATCGAGGCGGGTCGGGGCTGCTGATTCTTCTAGACCTGTCAGCAGCCTTCGACATGGTCGATCACGAACTTCTGGACCACTGCCTTGCCGACGTGGGGATCCAGGGCACAGTCCTTCAATGGCTGCGCTCGTTTCTCTCCGGTCGGGGACAGAGGGTGGCGCTTGGGGGGGGGGAATTGTCATCGCGCCACTCCTTGGTGTGTGGAGTGCCTCAGAGTGCGATACTCTCCCCGATGCTTTTTAACATCTTTATGCGCCCCCTCGCCCAGCTTGTCCGGAGTTTTTGGCTGGGTTGCCATCAGTATGCCGATGACACCCAACTCTATCTGTTGATGGATGGCCATCCTTACTCGGCCCCAGATACACTGACCAGATGTCTGGAAGCTGTGGCTGGATGGTTACGTGGGAGCCGGTTGAAGTTAAATCCTTCGAAGACAGAGGTCCTCTGGCTGGGACGGAGCGATATGGGATTGAGGGGGCAACTCCCATCTCTTGCATGGGTGCAATTAGTGCCAGCATCGTCCGTTAAGAGTTTGGGTGTAATCTTCGACACCTCCCTTTCCATGGAGGCGCAGATTACAGCTATAACAAAGGCGGCATTTTTTCATCTCCGCCAAGCTAAGCAGTTGGCTCCTTATCTCTCTCACCCTGACCTAGCCACTGTGATCCACGCGACGGTCACCTCCAGACTGGATTATTGTAACTCGCTCTACGTGGGGCTGCCCTTGAGACTGACCCAGAAACTCCAGCGGGTGCAGAATGCCGCGGCGAGACTCCTTACGGGGTCTTTGCTGCGAGATCATATCCATCCGGTGCTGTACCAGCTGCACTGGCTCCCGGTGGAGTACAGGATCAGGTTTAAGGTGCTGGTTTTAACCTTTAAAGCCCTATACGGCCTAGGACCCTCGTACCTATGGGACTGCCTCTCCTGGTATGTCCCACAGAGAAATTTACGGTCTGCAAATAAAAACACCCTAAAGATCCCAGGTCACAGAGAGGTTAGGTTGGCCTCAACTAGAGCCAGGGCTTTCTCGGCTGCGGCTCCAATCTGGTGGAACGCTCTGTCACAAGAGACTAGGGCCCTGTGGGACCTGACATCCTTCCGTAGGGCCTGCAAGACAGAGCTGTTCCACCAGGCCTTTGGTCAGGGCGCAGACTGACTCCCTCCTCTGGCAACCTGCACAGAATTTTGCTTGATGGTTGCCATTAATTTGATTTTAATTTGATTTAATTAATTTTATAATGAATGTTTTAAAATGTTGGACTATTTTGATTGTTGTTAGCCGCCCTGAGCCCGGCTTCGGCTGGGGAGGGCAGGATATAAATATTATTATTATTATTATTATTATTATTATTATTATTATTATTATTATTATTATTATTATTATTATTCAGTTTTTTTATTTTATCATTTTATTTCCATACACTCCAAACATTTTCAATATATACAATACTGGGATTATACAAACCCCTTGGACTCTCCCCCACCCCCCACCCCCCGTTTCCATATTTTGCCATCTTTTCTTGCATGTAATTACAATGATTCGTTCTATTCCATTTCCTTATTTGCTACTTTGGCTTCATCAATGTTATATCAATCCTGCCTGTGGAAAACCATCTAATTCGATTTTAATTTGATCCTGATTTGTTTTTAGGAGGTAATTTAATTATTGTTTGATTTTATACTAATGTTATATATTTGATGTTAGCTGCCCTAAGACCGGTTTCGGCCAGGGAGGGCGGGATACAATTATTATTATTATTATTATTATTATTATTATTATTATTATTATTATTATTATTATTATTATTTCTAAATATGTATCTTTAAGGTATTCAATAAATTTTTCCCATTCTTGTTTAATTTTTTTATATATATAAATAGTTTTTATTAAGTTTTAGCATTTTATATTCAACACAAACATCATTCTTGCAGACAGCATAGATGAATCCCAATCTCCCCCAGCTTCCCTCTTCTGGTTTTTTAAATATTTACTTCTCCTGCCTATCTCATTCTCCCTTAATTTTGCCATCTTTGAACTAACGATGGTTATATCCTTAAGGTTTTTGCACCATGCTTTTTCACATTTCATCTTCATTATTTTCCCCATTTTGTCCTTTTAACTTTTTTCTTTGCTTAAATTTCCTATCATCTTGATGTCTGATCTTCACAGTCATTTTGATAATCCACTCTTCTTTTGTTGGGACCTTCTCTTCCTTCCACATCCGGGCTAAGAACATTCTGGCATAAATAGAATACACTGTCTTTTTAGGTCTCTTGGTATTTCTTCACCCGTTAAACCTATTAGAAAGGCTTCTGGTTTTTACACAAATGTTCTCTCCCCCCCCCCCCAGTTAATTATACAGTGGTACCTTGGTTCTCAAACTGAATGTGTTCCAAAACCAAGGTGCATTTTCCCATAGAAAGTCATGCAAAACGGATTAATCCGTACCAGACTTTGAAAAACAATCCCTAAAACAGCCATTTAACATGAATTTTACTATCTAACGAGACCACTGATCCCTAAAATGAAAGCAGTCATCCATGTACTGTACTCTAAAATAAATACAACAGTCTTGTAAATGATAAAAATGAAAATTATTTTTTTTCCTCACCTGCACTGATGATAGTCATTGTTCGGATGGGGACCGGGGCTTCTATCCGTTTCTGCAATCACACAATCAATCAATCAATCAATCAATCAGTAACTAAACTGGGATCCGCACAGTCGCAAAAACAAATGAACCAAAAAAGCCTCCGAAACAAAAACACCACATAAATTGCAAAAACCAAAGCACCAAACTTAATCTGTTCCCGAAGTCTGTTTGATTGGTGCAGGCGCCCCAGAAAGAATAGCTGACAGCCAAATTTGATGTTTGGCTTCCGAAAAACGCCTGGAAACTGGAACACTTTTTCTGGGTTTTCGGCATTTGGGAACCAAAGCGTTTGAGTAGTAGTAATAATAATAATAATAATTTGTTTTTGTTTGTATCCCACCCTCGCCGGCCAAGGCTGGGCTCAGAGCAGCTAACATCATAAAAACAACACAACGAGCCTAAAAGCAGACATCAAGTAATTCAAATAAAAATTAATTCAGACAAGTTAAAATCCGGGCAGGTGGCAATTATTAGGGTGGAATTGAGAGTGATTAATAATTGCCAGAATTGAGGAGCATGGAATTTCCCAAAAGGAAAGTGCTGCTTGTCCGTATGAAGAGGATGCCACAATGCTGAACCTTTCTGTATAAAAAACCTTCTGTATAAAGAAACCTGTATAAAAAACATTTGAGAACCAAGGTCTCACTGTCTCACATGACCACTAGGGTGGTTCATAAAAAAACACTTTTTTGAAGATGCCTGCTCCCAAGGTCTTATCTTACTACACTAGGGATTATATAGCTATATCTGAAATTTTGTGCATATCAGTTAATATCTCAACCCTCCATGAAAATAGCTGTTTTCTTGGACGTTTTCCTATTTTGTGAAGGCTTTGGAGAAGGCATTTTTAAAAAAAGTTTTTTTAATGAACTGCCCTAAAGACCACCGTATAGGATAGAAAGAGCCTTCTTGACCCTTACATTTCCAGCGTAACTTCAGAGTATTTTTGTACCAAAATGGCACTTTTTCTCTCCCCCTCCATGTCAGAATCAGCCCCACTTTTGCAGACGCCTATTCCAACATGGGGAACACCTTGAAGGAAATGCAAGACGTCCAGGGAGCTCTGCAATGCTACACAAGAGCAATCCAGATAAATCCTGCGTTTGCCGATGCCCACAGCAACCTCGCTTCCATCCATAAGGTAAGCTTTGTGTCTCTGCTAAATCTATTTAAAAAAAACAACTGGGGGGGGGGGCAGCAGGGGAATCTTAGTTTTTACAAAAGGAAAACAACTGGCAAAAGCCGTCCCAAACCGAGATGGGGCACAAAAAGAAAAAGGGGAGAATTGGAATTTATGCTGGAAGTGTGAGGAGGCAGAGGGCACACCGATACTGTCAGAGCTGCTTCAAGATCCTAGCTCACAGAGGATCGCGCTAGCCAGCGGTCACTAAGTAAAAGTCTTTATTGAATTACAGTTTCCATTCTCACGCTGCTGTCTGCAACTCTACGTCTACTAGCTAGATCGGCGAGGCTCCGTCTGAGTCTCCGCCCCGTGCGCACCAACTTAATATCCTAGCCTTGCTCCACCTTTTCCTCCTGACTGTCCTCCTCTGGGTCCCTCTACCCCCCGGGGCTTCTTCCTTCCGGGATTCTTCTGACGCTGACCCGGACCCTTCTGCCTCCTTGCGCCGGGCTTTAGGACCTGGTTCCCTTTCGGGGCTGCTCACTGCGCCGCCTTCCTCTGCATTTGAACTTGGCGCGCGCGCCCAACCTTCCACTTTCCTCTTAACCGTTTCTTCGCTCCCCGATGGAGGTGTGGCCACTCCTGACTCCTGCCCTCCCTCCTGTGGTGAGCTGCCAGCGCTTCCCCCCTGGCTCCTTTCCTCTTCCCTGCTTCCTGGCGGTGACGCTGGTCCCGATTTCCAGCTGCTCCCCCCTGAGTCTCCTCTGGCTCTATCTTCCTGGGGTGCCTCTCTAGATTCCCCCCTTGCCCTGGCCACTGGTGCTCCTTTCTGTGAATCCTCTGATTCACTGGAAAGACTGGGAGATCTCGGGTCGTCGTCATCACTTATCCTTTCCTCTGTCTCCTCCCCTTCGCTCTCTGTTTCCTCCCTTGCCCGTGCCTCTGCACCTAAACCCCTGACATCCATCCCCCCCTCGAAGCCCCCCAGTCCCCCCTCCCCTCCTTCCGGTGCTGGAGCTGGGGGCTGCTGTTGCAAAGGGACGAACGTCGGATATCGGTCGCTTCCCGTGGCAGGCCTCCATCGGAACTCTTCCGGGTCTTCCTCCCTGCTCTCGTTGACGACAGTCACCTCCTCTTCCATCTCTGTGCCGCCGTGCTCGAAACCAGGGTCGTCCCCGAAAATGTCCATGTCCGTCTCTCCCGCACTTCCTCCAGGCGGCGTTGCTCGGCCGGAACAGTCCAGCCACTTCCTGCGGAACTGCTCCTCCGGCCTATCGTCCCACCAATACGAGGGTTCTGAGACAGATCCCGAGGGTGACCCCTCCGGGGAACGGACGTCTCGTGTCGGTTCCTCGTCCGAGTCGAACCCCCTGAACGTGCTGTCCGAAAGCGTGGGCGTGAAAAGCCAGTCGTCGAAAAAGTCCGCTGGCATAGGTCTATGTGGGAAGAGGGCATGAAACTCGTCTTTGAGCAGAGGTTCGTCTAAAGCGTAGCCCGGCACCCAGCTGTTCGCACTGGCCGGGGTGCCCTCCCTGGCGAGAAAGTATTCTACTCCCTCTTCCCCCCATCTGGAGTCCAAAATCTCCGTGACTTCGTTGATGCGCTCCTCCTGTGCCACTCCCGCGTGCCCCGTTCCTTCTCTGAGCGGACTCGGCGCCGTTCCGGGTTCCTGGAACCTGTGCGGTGCCTTGTAGGGAGTGAGCACCGATCTGTGGAACACCGGATGCATTCTGGAACCCTCCGGAAGCGCCAGCCTGAAAGCCACCGGGTTGACCTGCTCTTCGACTTGGTAGGGCCCCAGTTGTTTATGCCCTAGTTTCTTCTTGGCCAACGACCTGGCCGGCACTGCGTGGGCTGCTAACCAGACCCAGTCTCCCACGTGGAGCTCTTCGCCAACCCTTCTGTGTTTGTCCGCTTGTACCTTGTATGCGTGTTTAGCCAGCTCCAGGTGGCGCCGCAGCTGATCGTGGACTTCCTGCAGCTCCGACGCGAACGCATCTGCTGACTGCGGCTCCCCTTCTCCCCTGCATTCCAGTCCCGGGAAGGTTCTAGGGTGCCGCCCGTTGTTGGCGAAGAACGGCGTGACGCCCGTGGATACGTGCTTCGTGTTGTTGTAGGCAAACTCTGCAAGCGGCAGGTAATCCACCCACGTCGCAGGCTGTTGGTTCGCATAACATCTCAGGTACTGCTGCATGATGGCATTGGCTCGCTCCGCTTGCCCGTTGGTCTGCGGGTGTCTCGCCGACGCCAGATTGATCTTGACGTTTAGGAAGCCCATCAGCTTCTGCCAGAAGTTCGAGATGAACTGCCGCCCGCGGTCGGACAGAATAGACCGTGGCAGACCGTGAACCTTGAACACGTGGTCTATGAACAGTTTGGCGGTTTGCTCTGCCGTGGCCACCTTAGCACACGGAATGAAATGCGCCATCTTGGAGAACAGGTCCACCACCACCAACACTGCCGTCTTGCCCCTTGAGCTGGGCAGATCCGTGACAAAGTCCAGAGCCACCCTTTCCCAAGGTTCGACCGGAGTTTGCAGCGGCTCCAACAGTCCAGCCGGCGGTTTGTGCACCGTCTTTGCCCTCTGGCAAGTGTCACACCTCGCCACGTAGTCTGCGACCTCCCCTCTCATTCCAGGCCACCAGAAATCCCTGGCTACTAATTCCACCGTCTTCTCCTTGCCAAAGTGCCCGGCCGTGGGTGCGTCGTGCAGCTGCTGAAGCACCTTGGCTCGAAGTTCGTCACCCGGCACGTAGATGGCCCCTTTACGGATGAGCAAGCCATCTCGTAGCTGGAAACCGTCGGCCGCTGCCTTGCCCCCTCGCACCTCTGCCATCTTCGTTTGTGCGAAGGAGTCCCCCTGCAACGCTCGCCGCACCGCCTCTAGGTCCACGGTCGCCGCGGCGCACGCCCACACTGTCGGTGCAAAGATGTGCATGGCGGCCGCTGGTGTTGCGTCCTCCAGATACTGTGGCTTGCGGGAGAGAGCGTCTGCCATGATGTTGGTGTCCCCCGGGACATACTCTATTCGGAAGTCGAAGTCCGCAAAGAACTCAGCCCAACGTATCTGCCTCTGGTTCAGGAACTGTGCCGTGCGCCAGTGTTCCAGATTCTTGTGGTCCGTGCAAACCTGCACCGTGTGCTTGGCGCCGATCAGAAAGTGCCTCCACGCCTTGAACGCTGCATGAATGGCCAGCAACTCCCTGTCCCATATGGTGTAGTTCTGCTCGGACTTGCTGAGCTTCCTGGAGTAAAACGCTCCCGGCCGCCACACGCCCTGCTGGTCCTTCTGCAGCAGGACCGCCCCCACTGCTCTGTCCGAAGCGTCTGTCTCCACCCTCATCGGCATGCTGGGGTTGACATGAAGCAGCTGCTCTTCCGACGCGAAGAGACGCTTGAGGGCCTGAAAGGACTGCTCCGCCTGCTCTGTCCAGATGAACTTCTTCTTCTTGGAGCTAAGGGTGTCAGTGATGGCCGCCGTCTGCATCGCGAAGCCCTTGATAAACTTGCGATAGAAGTTCGCAAAGCCGACAAACCGTTGGACCTCCTTCCGGTTGCGTGGGCTCTTCCAATCCAACACTGCTCTAACCTTGGCGCTGTCCATGGCGAGCCCCTTGTCAGACAGCTTGTAGCCCAGAAAATCCACCTCCGGCACGTCAAATTGGCACTTCTCCAGCTTGGCGTAGAGCCTGTGTTGCTTTAGCCTGCCCAGCACTTCCTTGACGTGCTTGTCATGTTCTTGCTGCGACTCCGAAAAGATCAGGATGTCATCCAAGAAACAGACGCACGTCTTGTAGAGAAGTCCCGCCAACACGTGATGCATAAATGCTTGAAAAACGTGAGCGCCATTTTGCAGTCCAAAAGGCATAACTCTGTATTCGTAGGTACCCAGTGGCGTGAACATGGCTGTCTTCCACTCATCACCCTCCCGCATGCGAATGAGGTTGTACGCCCCCCGCAGGTCCAACTTGGTGAACACCTTTCCCTTCCGTACCTTCGCCAGGAGGTCGTCAATGCGGGGCATGGGGAAGTCCGACGGCTTGGTCACACTGTTCAAAATCCTGTAATCCACTACGAGTCTTTTTTGGGGTGTGTCTCGCTTCTTAACAAAGAATACAGGACTGCCCCCCGCTGCCTTAGACTCTCGGATGAAACCGCGCTCCAAATTATGATCGATGAAGTCTTTGAGTTCCTGCAGTTCGTCCTCAGACATGGAATACAGCTTCCCTTTAGGCAGCGCCGCCCCCGGCAGCAGGTCAATTTTGCAGTCATATGGTCTGTGAGGGGGTAGCCTGTCCGCCTCCTTCTCGCAGAAAACTTCCAGAAATTCTGCGTACTTGTGGGGAATCGCTTGCAGCGTGCCTAGCAGCAGCTGTGACTCCTCTTCCTCTCCTTCCTGCCTGGGTACGATGCAGTGTTCAGCACAAAAGGAAGAGCCGAAAACCAGCTGCCTCTGGAACCAAGCCATCGTTGGGCTGTGCTTGTCCAGCCAACTCATGCCCAATACAACGGGCGTGTCAGACAGTTGAGTGACGTTGAAGCTGATGACTTCCCTGTGATTTCCAAGTCGCATCACCATTGGTGGCGTCTGCTTCACCACTTGCCCCCCTAGCAGCTCCCTGCCATCCACAGTGACAACCTGCAGGGGCAGTGTGGCCGGCAGCAACTGCACAGCGTGCCTGTCGACAAATTCCTGCCCTATAAAGTCCGCGTTGCTGCCGGAGTCGATGGTGATTGGCACGTCCATGGTGATTCCATTGGGCAGCTGGAGAGATGCTGTGAGCCTCACTACTGGTTTGGGCGGGAGGGGGTTCACTGGCTGTAAAATCTCTGGGGACTGCGTCACTAACACGTCTGGCTGGGCCCCAGTGCCTCTTCCTCCAGCCAGACATCGTCGTTTCCCTGCTGTGGTCCTCCCTGCTGCGTTGCTGCAGTCACCATTGCTGAGGCTGCAGTAAGCTTGTGGGGCCTCTGGGGACACTCTTTCGCCATATGCCCTGGCTGCTCACAGACGTAACACTTCCTGGTCCCTCTAGGAGGCTTCGCCTTCACTGCTGCCGGTGCTAGGGCTCTGGTTGCTGACTGAGCCCTTGCACCTCCAACCTCCATAGGTTCGGCTCCTCCTCCTGGCGGAGGCGTGGATTGCGCCCGTGCTGCTTCTCTGGGAAAGAAGGAGGGGCCCCCGGCTGGTTCGCGCCCTCCACGTCCTTCGTCCTTGCTCCACGGACGTCCTTCCAGCCTCACCCCCACAGCCAGTGCCCTCTGAACGACCTCCTGGGTGGTTCGGGGTCTCTCCCCCCTCGCTATCTCATCTTTAATCGAGTTGTGCAGTCCCTCCCAAAAGAGGTCTCTTACAGGAGCCGAATCTCTGTCCCATTCCAGGGCGCTGACCAAGGCGAAAAAGCGGGCATGATACTGTCTGACGCTGGCCCTCCCTTGTCTCAGCCCATGCACCTCCTTCCGTGCAAGATCAATGTCAATACTTGATAAGAAACACCCATCCATCGCTTTAATAAAGGCATCCGCATTCTGGAGCGCCGGATCGTTATCTCTCCATAAATTGCGCAACCATGCTTTCGCCTCCCCATGCAGATGGGACATGATGAACCCCACTCTCTCCTGTTCATCTCTAAAGTCTTTATGCAACAGTTGCAGTGCGCACAGTACGTCGGCTCTAAAGTTGGGATACTGTTGCAGGTTCCCATCGAAGTGAGAGAGCAGTCCGCCTGTCCGTCTCGCCAACCCAATTCCCTCCTGCCGGGGTGTTTGCTTTGCCAGTACGTCTAACCTGACCTGGAGATCCCTGCAGGCGGCAGCTGCCTCGTCCTCTCTCTTCCTGGATGCGAGAACCTCGGCGTTCAGTTGTGCCCCTGCTTTTCTGAGGTCCTCTATCTGCTGCTCAGCCGTCATGTCTCCTGCCGTTCGTGAGCTCGCTAGTGGGCGCCTGTTTCTCTCCCCTCCTCGAGGCTGCAGATGCCCACAATGTGGAGACGGAGCCTACTGTCAGAGCTGCTTCAAGATCCTAGCTCACAGAGGATCGCGCTAGCCAGCGGTCACTAAGTAAAAGTCTTTATTGAATTACAGTTTCCATTCTCACGCTGCTGTCTGCAACTCTACGTCTACTAGCTAGATCGGCGAGGCTCCGTCTGAGTCTCCGCCCCGTGCGCACCAACTTAATATCCTAGCCTTGCTCCACCTTTTCCTCCTGACTGTCCTCCTCTGGGTCCCTCTACCCCCCGGGGCTTCTTCCTTCCGGGATTCTTCTGACGCTGACCCGGACCCTTCTGCCTCCTTGCGCCGGGCTTTAGGACCTGGTTCCCTTTCGGGGCTGCTCACTGCGCCGCCTTCCTCTGCATTTGAACTTGGCGCGCGCGCCCAACCTTCCACTTTCCTCTTAACCGTTTCTTCGCTCCCCGATGGAGGTGTGGCCACTCCTGACTCCTGCCCTCCCTCCTGTGGTGAGCTGCCAGCGCTTCCCCCCTGGCTCCTTTCCTCTTCCCTGCTTCCTGGCGGTGACGCTGGTCCCGATTTCCAGCTGCTCCCCCCTGAGTCTCCTCTGGCTCTATCTTCCTGGGGTGCCTCTCTAGATTCCCCCCTTGCCCTGGCCACTGGTGCTCCTTTCTGTGAATCCTCTGATTCACTGGAAAGACTGGGAGATCTCGGGTCGTCGTCATCACTTATCCTTTCCTCTGTCTCCTCCCCTTCGCTCTCTGTTTCCTCCCTTGCCCGTGCCTCTGCACCTAAACCCCTGACAGATACGTTTATGGTGGGGCTACAGAAACGTTAAAAAATTCATGAGGAAATAAAAAAGATGATCAGAATTAATTTAGAGGGGAAAACCAGAGGCATATTTACTGAGTATAAGAGGTAAAGAAATACCACAAGATGGGAAGATATTATTCTTATACGCGACAGCTGCAGCAAGGCTACTCCTTGCACAAAACTGGAACAGGAAATATATACCCACAAAGGATGACTGGATAAAGAAACTAATTGAATTTATAGAACTGGCAAGGTCAAGTGCAGTAATAAGGTACCAATCAAACTGGAAAATAAAAATATAATGGAAATGGTTTGAAGATTATGTGTTCAAGTACTGCTCAAAAACTAACATGTTGATATGTTTGGTTTAATGTTTGTAAATCTGGTTTATAATAATAATAAATAGTAAGTTAAAAGAGTTAAGAAATATAAATTTAGATAAAAATTGCAATGTGAATGTGAGTGAAGGAAGTCACGTGGGTATTTGGGTAAATGCTGAGTTGTGTATAGGGTTAGATGTGGGGAATCCATATATGTAATGTATAGTGTTGAAAATGTACGGCAACTAGCATGTAAAATGAAATCAAAAATAAATAAATAAATAAATAGGGGGGAAATAAAAATGGCAATGTGAAATATTATATAGGAGGGTGAGGGGCGGTGGAGGGAAGCCACAAGGGTGGTTTTAATGTCTGAAATTTTGGGTGGTAGGGTAATACGAATTTTGTTTTGTGTCTATGTGTTTGTTTGTAAATAATTTTTTTAAAAGGAAAATGAAAAAATTGCTATTTTTACTTTGAAATAAAAATGGGGGGGAGGTCTTATACGGGTGATTGGGTGGGTGAATGGCTCATTTTCTTAAATTTGAGCCCCCCCAAATAGAGGGTGGCTTATATAGACGGAAAGTATGGTGGAGTTCCACACCCAAAAATCTCATTGTGACTTCCAATCACCCCTACGTCACATTTCCGATGGCGCCCTTTTGCTCGTCTCTCCTAGATCTCAAAATGCATTGGTTTTGTCATATTTCCTGCTGTCCTTTGTCAATCCACACCTGCCAAAGAATTTAAATTTTCCCAACATTTTTTTTTAGACCACACATGTCCAGCGTGTGGCCGGGGAGCGTAACCTGGTTTACTTACTGGGGCAACCCCCCCCCCCCAAATGCTCAACAACTTCAATCCTAAAAAGAGCTCAACAACCTTGGGGTTAAATCCTAAAACAGCTCAACAAATTTGCCCCGCCCTCATGTCAAATCTGGCCCTCTTTGGGAAAATTTGGGCACCCCTGTAAATTTAGACAATACAGTCCTATCTCGGGTTAAATATGCTTCAGGATGAATATTTTTGGGTTGCGCTCCGCAGTGACCCAGAAGTAACGGAGCACGTTACTTGCGGGTTTCGCCGCATGCACAGACCCTCAAAATGATGTCATGCGCAGAAGCGGCGAATTGCGACGTGCAGATGCGGGTTGCATTCGCTTCAGGATGCGAACGGGGCTCCGGAACGGATCCCATTCACATCCAGAGGTACCACTGTACTCTGCAAGTGTCCTGTTCTCTATGAAATGTTTCTTCCAAAACCTCTCGTAATTCTGCCTGTATTATAATCTTGCTAATTCTGCGTATTTTAGCCTTTTTGCTAGCTACGCCAACTTAGTAGGGATGGGATTCTCCTTTCCATCCTTTGTCTGTTAAGATTCTCGCTGCGGCTATTGTAGACACTGTGACTTGCCATTGTTTTATAACCATTTATTGTAACATTTATTCTATGATCAATTACAATAATCATTCATTGTAATATTCATTTATTGTACGATTAATTACAATTTATTGTAATTGTTAAGAGTAGGTTTCTATTGAATTTTTACATGCTGATACTCAATATTATTCTATAGCATGGGGAGGCAAACTACGGCCCCATGGCCTTCTCAATCTAGCCGGGAGTCGGCATGTTTTGACACAAGTATAATGTGTCCTTTTATTTAAAATGCACCTCTGGGTTATTTGTGGGACATAGGAATGCGTTCCTTTTTCCCCCTCCCCAAAATCTAGTCTGGCCCCCACAAGGTCTAAGGGACAGTGGACGGCCCCCTGCTGAAAAAGTTTGCCGACCCCTGTTCTATTCCAATGATTGTTGAATGTTACTTTATAAGTCTACCAGGTGTGGATCATCGTGCCTTCTGTCTGTTCTTCATCTTTGGTTTTGATGGTTGAGAAAAAAAGCTAGTGGCAATTGCTGAAATATCCCTCCCTTTCTAGGATTCCGGAAACATCCCAGAGGCAATTGCTTCGTATCGCACCGCCTTGAAACTGAAGCCGGATTTTCCTGACGCTTACTGCAACCTGGCGCACTGTTTGCAGGTGAGGCAGAGTTTTAAGGGCCAACACTCCCAGGGTTTCCGGCATTTGGGAACCGAGGCGTTTGAGTCCCAAGGTACCACGGTAATGGTAAAAGCGTCACCTAATTCAGGAATTGTCCAATGTCACTTTAGAGACCAACTCAGTTTGTTCTGTGTCTAAGCTTTCATGTGCAGGCAGACTTATTCAGATACACTGAAGCGGAAGTCCCCACACCCTGATATTTAGAGGGAGGGTGGGGCGGGGTATTTCTCTGAACGGTAGTAGGACTCAATCGGTATGGTCAACCTGTGGACGACTGTGTCTCATTACATATCCTAAAACTATTTCAGGTCATCTGTGTACCATCCCTTGTTTTTTCAGTCATTCACAGTTGCCAGCAGGTGGACCATACCCATTGACTCCTACTACCCTTCGGAGAAAAACCCCAACTCACCCTCCCACTATATATCAGGGTCTGGGGGCTTCTCCTTACTCTTATATAGCAGGGTCTGGGGACTTCTCCCTCTGTATATCAGGGTCTGGGGACTTCCGCTTCAGTGTATCTGAAGAAGTGTGCATGCACACAAAAGCTTATATCAGGCATCCCCAACCTGCGCCCCCCCCCCGATGTTTTGGCCTACAACTCCCATGATCCCTAGCTAACAGGACCAGTGGTCGGGGATGATGGGAATTGTAGTCTAAAACATCTGGAGGGCCGAAGGCTTGGGGTGCCTGGCTTATACCAAGAACAAACTTTGTTGGTCTCTAAGGCACTACTGGACAATTTTAATATATTTTGACTTCATCAGACCAATACGGCTACCTACCTGAATCTAGAACCCTGGTTTTCTTTGCCCCCTTTCAGATCGTCTGTGATTGGACCGATTATGACGAGAGAATGAAGAAGCTTGTCAGTATTGTGGCTGACCAGCTGGAGAAGAACCGGCTCCCTTCGGTGCACCCGCATCACAGCATGCTGTATCCACTGTCTCACGGCTTCCGAAAGGCTATTGCCGAGAGACATGGGAACCTTTGCCTGGACAAGGTGGGTCTATGCTGTGAAGAGGTGTGCGCCGCTCCGTTCCGTCAGAGTTTGAATGCTTTCATGTTGGCTTTGGATATATAATAATATATAATAATTTATTATTTCTACCCTGCCCATCTGTCTGGGTATCCTCAGCCACTCTGGGTGGCTGCCAACCAAATATTAAAAACACAAGACAGCATTAAATATTTAAAAACTTCCCTAAACAGGGCTGCCTTCAGATGTCTTTTAAAAGTGAGATAATTGCTTATTTCTTTGACATCTGATGGAAGGGCGTTCCACAGGGCGGCCGTCACCACGAGAAGGCCCTCTGCCTGCTTCCCTGTAACTTGGCTTCTTGCAGGGAGGGAAGCGCCAGAAGGCCCTCGGGAGAGGGACCCCGGTGTCCGGGGTGGAGATGCTCCTTCAGGTCTACTGGGCCGAGGCCATTGAGGGCTTTCAAGGTCAGCACCGACACTATGAATTGTGCTTGGAAACGTACTGGGAGCCAAAGCAGATCTCTTGGGACCGGTGGTATGTGGTCTCAGTCAGACTGGATTTAAATCCTTTATTTTACAGAAAGGTTTGATCTTGCTGGCATCCTCTTAATATTGACAACCAGAGGAAAGTTTCATCTGCTGGGCTGTTTAGGGCTTTCAAGGTCAGCACCAACACTTTGAATTGTGCCCGGAAACGTACTGGGAGTCAATGCAGGTCTTTCAAGACTGGTGTTATGTGGTCTCTGCGGCTGTTCACGGCCCCCAGTCTGGCTACCACATTCTGGATTAATTGCAGTAAGGTAGCCCCACATAGAGCGCATTGCAGTCGTCCAAGCTGGAGATAACAAGAGCATGCGTGTCAGGGCTGCCACTCAGTCCCAGCTCACATAGGACCACGTTAGCCAGCGTTCAGGTTAAAAGAGTCTTTATTGGATTACAGGTTCCATTTCCAAACTGCAATGTGCAGCCCTACTTCTTCTAGGTCAGACCGGCGAAGACCCGTCTGAGTCTCCGCCTCTAGCACACCAGCTTAATACCCTAGCCTTGCTCCACCTCCTGCGCCTTTCCTTCCGTCTCTGGGTCCTTCTGCCCCCCGGGGTCTCTTCTTTCCTACTCTCTTCTGACGCGGACCCCCCTGACCCTTCCGCCTCCTTGCGGCGGGCTTTGGGACCTGGCTCACTCTCTGGGCTGCTTACTGCGCCAGCTTCCGCTACATTTGAACTTGGCGCGCGCGCCCAACTCTCTACCTTCCTCTTGATCGTTTCGTCGCTCCCCGAGGTGGGCGTGACTACTCCTGACTCATGCCCTCCCTCCTTCTGAAAGCTTCCGGAACCCGATATCTGGTCCCCTTTCTCCCTGCTGCTCCCGGCTGGGTACGTGGGTCCCGATCTCCAACTGCTGCTCTCTGATCCCTCTCTGGACCCTTCTTCCTGGGGTGTCCCCCTGCTTTCCCCCCTTGCTCTGACCGCTGGCGCTCCCTTCTGGGAATCCTCGGACTCACTGGACAGGCTCGGTGATCTCGGTTCGTCATCCCCACTCATCTTTCCTTCGTATTCCTCCCCCTCGCTCTCTGTCTCCTCCCTTCTCTGCGTCTCTGCTCCTGAACCCCTGACAATGCGCCACTCTGGCAAGAGAGTCCGTGGGCAGGGAGGGTCTTATCCTGCATCCCAGATAGAGCTGCCCTGGACACAGAACAGACCTGTGCCTCCATGGGTCCAAAATGACCCCCAGACTGTGCAGCTGGTCCTTCAGGGGCACAGTTGCCCCGTTCAGGACCAGGGAGTCCCCCCCACCCGCCCACACACCACAGAACTTCAGTCTTGTCAGGATTCAACCTCAACCAGTTAGCTGCCATCCATCCTCCAACCGCCTCGAGGCACCCGCGCAGGAACTCCACCGCCTTTGCCGGCTCTGATTTGAAAGAGAGGTAGAGCTCTCTATCAGGCTTCCTCAACCTTGGCCCTCCTGATGCTTTTGGCCTACAGCTCCATGGTCCCTAGCTAGCAGGTCTAGTGGTCAGGGATGATGGGCACTGTAGTTTGAAAACAGCTGGAGGGCCAAGGTTTAGGAAGCCTGCTCTGTATTGGCGCCAATGGCTGTTAAGCGAAAAAATTCCAGGGTGAGTGACTCCTTGACAGCCTAGCTCACCGGGGCACTTGTCCCCCATGGGTCCATGCTGTCAGTAAAAGGAGGAAGTCCCAGCCCGGTAATTTGGAGCAAAACAGTGGTCAGTAGACCATGATTCTTACTGTTGCACCACAGGTCTGCCCAGGAGTAAGAACCCCGAGCATGGGGCAATGTCAACTTTTAAAACTTCCTTCTTCCCCCCAGAATACACTTCAAGCAGCATCGTTGATACATCATCACTACATCACTAGCACATCACAAATGAGGAGGGGTATACAAGGGTTATGCATTCACTATGAGGTCCCTTTATCAGACCCCTTAAATCTCCATCACTGAAAGAACAATAAAACTCTTGACACGTCCTTTCCCACTGGACTTGTCTGGAGATGGGCATTCAGAACACCTGCCTTGCTAAACTGCCTTGGCAGATGTCTATGGTTGCCCCCTTGGTCCCTCCCTCGGTGGGGTGCCGTGTATGTGCTCTCAGGCTTGGGGAATTCTGGCGGGATGCCCTGTTCCTGCTGCCTACATGACTTCCTGCTTCTTGGCTCATGGAGGGAGGTGGAGCCCAAATTCGTTCAAATGGCGGAATGAGGAGAGTCGGTTAAAGCATAGATTTTCTGCGTGTCTTTCTTGGGCTGTCAAGTCAAAGGTATGTATATTTGTAACATTGGAACAACTTCAAAGATGTGGCCTCATGTCCCCCACCCCCATGTCATTTCCGTAACCCGGCTTTCTTGAATCCCCTTGCTAGATCAACGTGCTCCACAAGCCGCCTTACGAGCACCCCAAGGACCTGAAAGGCAGTGAGGGCCGGCTCCGCGTTGACTACCTGAGCTCTGACTTTGGGAACCACCCCACCTCCCATCTCATGCAGTGAATCCCAGGCATGCACAATTCGGACAAATTTGAGGTGAGGTGCACAAGAGGGCAGCTGTGTGAGTAGCTCAAGCGGCAGAGCGCTGAGACTCTGAATCTTGGGGTCATGGGTACGAGCCCCACGTTGGGCCAAACGAATGAATACAGCCTAGGACCGCCTCTCCACGGAGGATCTAACAGTCTGCAAATAAAAAAAATGTTAGAGGTCCTGGGCTTCAGGGAGATTAGGCTGGCCTCGACCAGGGCCAGGGCCTTTTCAGCCTTGGCCCCGGCCTGGTGGAACTCTCTGCCACAAGAGATCAGAACCCTGTGGGATCTGACATCTTTCTGCAGGGCCTGTAAGATGGAGTTGTTCCGCCGGGCCTTTGGTTCAACCTGACTCCCCTTCTCTTTTTGTGTAAGGACTAGTATGAAAGAGGCCTCCCAGTGTTCTCACAGGCCCATATAAGAGTTGGGCCTGATGAGCGTTTACTGTTCCCAACCCTAATCCTGCGGAAAGCCATCTAATTGGATTTGAATTTGATCCTGGCTTGTTTTCAGGAGGTAATTTCGTTATTGCTTGATTTTATACCAGTGTTACATATTTGGTGTTAGCCTCCTTGAGCCCGGTTTCGGACGGGGAGGGCAGGATACAAATAAAAGTTTTTTTTATTTTTTATTTATTATTATTATTATTATTATTATTATTATTATTATTATTATTATTATTATTATTATTATCATCATCATCATTCTCATTATCCTCTTAATTTGCATCAGCCCTTGGTTGTAGCAATAAAACAACGAGATGATCTGCAAGGAATAGAAATGAAAAATCAATGATATCAAATACATTTGAGGGTTTTGAATCGAGAGTGGACCTTATTCTGACTGCCCCAGCTCAAAACCCGGCCGCCTTTGCCGTCACCTGCTCCTCTTGATCTGCCAAGAGAGGACTCTGGGGTAGTGGTTGGGCAACCCGGAACAGGCAATAAAGGAGGGGTAATCATCTCACGACAAACCTAGACAGCATCTTAAAAAGCAGAGACACCACCTTGCCAACAAGGTCAGTATAGTAAAAGCTATGTTTTCCCAGTAGTGATGTATGGAAGTGAGAGCTGGACCATAAAGAAGGCTGATCGCCGAAGAATTGATGCTTTTGAATTATGATGCTGGAGGAGACTCTTGAGAGTCCCATGGACTGCAAGAAGATCAAACCTATCCATTCTGAAGGAAATCAGCCCAGAGTGCTCACTGGAAGGACACATCCTGAAGCTGAGGCTCCAAGACTTTGGCCACCTCATGAGAAGAGAATCATAGAATCATAGAGTTGGAATAGACCACAAGGGCCATCGAGTCCAACCCCCTGCCAAGCAGGAAACACCATCAGAGCACTCCTGACATATGGTTGTCAAGCCTCTGCTTAAAGACCTCCAAAGTAGGAGACTCCACCACACTCCTTGGCAGCAAATTCCACTGTCAAACAGCTCTTACTGTCAGGAAGTTCTTCCTAATGTTTAGGTGGAATCTTCTTTCTTGTAGTTTGGATCCATTGCTCCGTGTCCGCTTCTCTGGAGCAGCAGAAAACAACCTTTCTCCCTCCTCTATGTGACATCCTTTTATATATTTGAACATGGCTATCATATCACCCCTTAACCTCCTCTTCTCCAGGCTAAACATTCCTCATAAGGCATCGTTTCCAGGCCTTTGACCATTTTGGTTGCCCTCCTCTGGACACGTTCCAGTTTGTCAGTGTCCTTCTTGAATTGTGGTGCCCAGAACTGGACACAATACTCTAGGTGAGGTCTGACCAGAGCAGAATACAGTGGCACTATTACTTCCCTTGATCTAGATGCTATACTCCTATTGATGCAGCCCAGAATTGCATTGGCTTTTTTAGCTGCTGCGTCACACTGTTGGCTCATGTCAAGTTTATGGTCAACCAAGACTCCTAGATCCTTTTCACATGTACTGCTCTCAAGCCAGGTGTCCCCCATCTTGTTTTTGTGCCTCTCATTTTTTTTGCCCAAGTGTAATACTTTACATTTCTCCCTGTTAAAATTCATCTTGTTTGTTTTTGCCCAGTTCTCTAATCTGTCAAGGTCGTTTTGAAGTGTGATCCTGTCCTCTGGGGTGTTAGCCACCCCTCCCACTTTGGTGTCATCTGCAAATTTGATCAGGATGCCCTTGAATCCATCATCCAAGTCGTTGATAAAGATGTTGAATAAGACCGGGCCCAAGACAGAACCCTGTGGCACCCCACTAGTCGCTCTTCTCCAGGATGAAGAGGAACCATTGATGAGAATCCTTTGGGTTCGGTCAGTCAGCCAGTTACAAATCCACTGAGTGGTAGCATAGTCAAGACCGCATTTTACCAGCTTCTTTACAAGAATATCATGGGGCACCTTGTCAAATGCCTTGCTGAAATCAAGGTAGGCTACATCCACTGCGTTCCCTTCATCTACCAGGCTTGTAATTCTGTCAAAAAAGGAGATCAGGTTAGTCTGACATGACTTATTTTTCAGAAATCCATGCTGACTATTGGTATCACAGCATTCCTTTCTAGGTGCTCACAGACTGTTTGCTTAATGATCTGCTCCAGAATCTTCCCTGGTATTGATGTCAGACTGACTGGGCGGTAATTATTTGGGTCCTCTCTTTTCCCCTTTTTGAAAATAGGGACAACATTTTCCCTCCTCCAGTCTGCCGGGACTTCGCCTGTTCTCCAGGAATTCTCAAAGATGACTGCCAGTGGTTCTGAGATCACATCTGCCAGTTCTTTTAATACTCTTGGATGCAGTTCATCTGGCCCTGGAGACTTGAATACATCTAAACTAGCCAAGTATTCTTGTACTATCTCCTTAGTTATTCTGGGCTGTGTTTCCTTTGCTGAATCATTTGCTCCAAATTCTTCAGGTCGGGCATTGTTTTCTTTATCGGAGAAGACTGAGGCAAAGAAGGCATTGAGGAGTTCAGCCCTTTCTGTGTCCCCTGTTTGCATTTCACCATCTTCTCCTCTGAGTGACCCCACTGTTTCTTTGTTCTTCCTTTTGCTACGAACATACCCATAAAAGCCTTTTTTGTTGCTTTTAACCTCTCTAGCCAGCCTGAGTTCATTCTGTGCTTTAGCTTTTCTGACTTTGTGTCTACACGTGCTGGCTATTTGTTTGAATTCCTCTTTGGTGGTTTCCCCCCTTTTCCAGTTTTTGTACACATCCTTTTTTAATCTTAACTCAGTTAAAAGTTCTTTAGATAGCCACCCTGGCTTCTTTAGGCACCTTCCATGTTTCAGTCTCATTGGTATTGCCTGACGTTGTGCTTTTACTATCTCCCTCTTAACAAACTCCCAGCCATCATGAACTCCCTTTCCTTTTAGTATTACTGTCCATGGGATCTCACCCAGCATTTCCTGGATTTCCTGGAAAAGACCCTGGTGTTGGGAAAGATGGAGGGCACAAGGAGAAGGGGACAACGGAGGACGAGATGGTGGGACAGTGTTCTCGAAGCTACCAGCATGAGTTGGACCAAACTGCGGGAGGCAGTGGAAGACAGAAGTGCCTGGCATGCTCTGGTCCAGGGGGTCACGAAGAGTTGGACACGACTAAACAACAACACAATCATCTCCTCAAGGCTTTTTATAAAGCACATGCACTACTGATTTGGTGCTACATGGGACATGAGCGTTTCCCATGTGGAATCTGTCGGAATCGTCCCTCGAGTCCAGTCCAGGGCGAGACATTTGATCTTGCAAGGTTCAAAGCTGTCGGCATTTTGGGATTGCTTGGTGATGCAGATCAGGTGCTGGAGAGTCGAAATGGGACGGTGGGAAATTTCCTGATAGCAGTCAAGTTGTTCTGACACTTGAGATCATTTAGGCACTGACAGATTAGACCAGGCATCCCCAGCCGTCGGCCCTTCAGATGTTTTGGACTACAATTCCCATCATCCCTGACCACTGGTCCTGTGAGGTAGGGATCATGGGAGTTGTAGGACAAAAACATCTGGAGGGCCGCAGGTTGGGAATGCCTGGATTAGACTGTTTGCTTGACTAAAACCCAAAGTCAGTATCTGTTGTGGGGATAAGCCACAAGAGGGAAGCTCTTTGGCAAAGATTCCCACATTGCAGGGGGTAAGCCTAGATGAGCCTCGTGGCCCTTTCAAACTCCCTAGTTCTATGATTATATATTAGCAATTGCTTCATCATTGAGGAAAGCTGTGATGGTTCATGCGCTTCGTAAATTCTGGCCTTTTCCTGCGATGTTTGGGAAAGATGGGCTTTGTCTACTGTTTATCGGCCTGTGTTTTGCTGCGCCTCACGTGCTTCCTGCTCAAGTGACCCTCAAATGTATTTTATACAATGGACTTTTTATTTCCATTCTTGATTGATATTTATTACGGCCATTGGCCCGTCACACGACAGTTTCCCACCAACATATATATACTTAAACCTCCAAATTTAAAACAGCTAAAAACTTACAAGAACAGACAAGAACCAAAGCAAAATAAGCAAAAGACCCAACAACATACATTACAATAAATTTGCAACATAGACATCGTCTTCTGCTCATAAATTAATAAAAGACATCAGTGGTGATATCACCTAGTTACATCCTAAAACATATATCATGGTTTAAAAGGGTCATCTGAGCCGCACAGGAGTCCGTTTTTCTTCTTTAGGGATAGGACGCTGATCAAGAATCTGGCAACCGTGAGTGATCTTAGGGGATCTTCATCATTTAGTAGATATCTCAGTTTGGCTTCATTCCAATCATCGGCGATTCCCTTTAGATATGGATCAAGAAACTTGCTCCTGGCCGATGAGTGAGAAGCACAATCAAAGATTATGTGATGCAACGATTCCGGTGCCCCACAATTACAATCACATAAGAGCGATATCTGTCCATTGGAAAATCTATTTCTCAGCATGTTCGATGGGATGGCGTTGAATCTTGCCTTTATAAAGGCATATCTATGAGTTGAAGAAGTTAAGGAATTCAAATAGTTTGGGAGCCTTAAGAGGGGTAATAAACCAAGGTTTTGAGGTGAGCAGGTACCATTGCCCAACACCATTTTCTGCTGCAAGTCCATCTCCTCTAGTTTACAGGTTACTGTTCTTTTAGCTGGAACTATGTCCTGCTCTAGTAATTTAGATGGGGAGATTCCCATTGCCGTAATTTTCAGTTGTAAATTTTTTACCCATGGGCTCTGGAAATCATCTCTCCACATACATTGTATCAAATACAAGTTTGGGAGATTGTGCCATAGAGATAACCAGTGACAGAGTATGTGCTTCCACAGGGCGTTTTCCAGGGATACAATATTAAGTTCCATGTGTAACGCTGTATTACTTACACAGTTGGGCAGTTTCAATATCCCTCTTAAAAACTGATTTTGAATAACCTGTAGGTGAGATAGGTTGACAAAAGTCCCCCAAGTTGAGATGGCATAAGCAATTGTCGGGATCACCTTGGCCTTGAACACTTTCAACGCCGATGGGATGTGGAGGGCTCCATCGGTGAAGAAGAATCGCAAGATCGCCAAGGAGATAGCTTTGGCTCTGTTTGTAACATAAGCTACATGGGCCTTCCATCTAAGGTTATGTTGTAACCAAACTCCCAAGTATTGGAATCTATAAACTGGTTCGATGACTCTCCCATCAATTCTCCAATTATGGAGTTTCCGGCTCTTTGAGAAAACTAGGATCTTAGATTTTCCATAATTAATTGTAAGGGAATTTGTGTTACAATATGATCCAAAAAATTTTAAGGCCCTCCTGAGACCTACTCTAGAAAAGGAGAGGATGACTGCGTCATCCGCATATAGTAACAGAGGGCAACGATAAAGTGCTAGGCGGGGTGCGTGAATCCTTTCTTGAGCCTCTGTTAGGGGAGTCCTCATGTCGCTTATGAATAAATTAAACAGGAATGGAGCCAATATACAGCCCTGTCGGACACCTCTGTTAATGGGAATTGAATTGGTGAGATCGCCCTCCGGAGTGAGTCTCACTCTGGCCACTGAGTTCTCATGGAGTTTAATTATTAGCCAGAGAAGCCTTCTGTCGATGCCCCAGCGGGTGAGTTTTTCCCAGAGGATGTTCCTGGGGATACTATCGAATGCTGCCTTTAGATCAATGAATGCCACACAGAGTTGGCCACCCTTTGGGGTGGAATATTTCCAGGCAAGATGCTGTAAAATTAGAATATGATTAATTGTTGACTGTTTTGGGCGAAATCCAGCTTGTTCGGGCCCAATTAATTTTTTCTCTTCGGCCCATTGGGTAAGTCTGTTCAACAGGAAGCGGGCATACAGTTTCCCCACTATTGAGAGCAGACTGATATTTCTATAATTTCCTGGGTCGTCTGGTGAGCCCTTTTTGTGGATTGGAACGATAATAGCGTCCTTCCATACTTCCGGGATCATTCCAGAGTTGTTAACGGCATCAAAAATGGTCGCCAGGACTTAAGCCCACCAGTCCGCATGGTATTTTATAGCTTCTGCCGGGATCAGGTCTGGCCCAGGCGCTTTCCCTGTTTTGAGTTTAACGATCAAATCATGGATGTCCTCCGGATCAGTGGGGGGCCAGAGGGGAAGCTGTTCTTGAAATTCATCTCTTGTGTTAGCAGTACAGTCAGTTGTGGCAAA
The DNA here is from genome assembly GCF_964188305.1 of Podarcis bocagei. Lineage (NCBI taxonomy): Eukaryota > Metazoa > Chordata > Lepidosauria > Squamata > Lacertidae > Podarcis > Podarcis bocagei. The sequence goes on from NC_138131.1 coordinate 66,823,313, forward strand.
ATAATTTTTTAAGTATGATTCCCAAACCGGGGCAGGAATAATAGTTAAAGGGTATCTTTTAGTTCTTTTATTTACCAGGAGCCAAAATTGTCTGGAGTTCCGTAATGATGAGGCTTCTATGATTGCCCGCCATTGATTCACTTGCCATTCCTGTCTAGCTCCCTTTTGAATTTGCTTGTAGGCCGATTTTGCTTGGAAATATTCTTTTGGCAGGACCGTTGCTTTATATTCTTTGTAGATGTTACCAAGAAGTTGTCTAGCCTGTTTACAAGCACTATTGAACCACAATGCACCTATCTTCCTTTGTGTTCGATTTATTTTAGGCGTCGGAACAGAGAAGAAGGACGATAGATCTTCTGACAGATTCGAGAATAGTCTTAGAGTTTGGTCATAATCGTAGTAGTCCTCAATTAAGCCTGAATATGCTTGTTTTAGCCCTTGTTGGAAATATGCTGAGTATTTTTGGGCCTGTAATTCGGACCATTTAACACTTTTGATTTGCAATACTGAGTTCGTAATCAGATGTGTTGGGTGCCTGTCTCCATCTGGGGTCCAGTCTATAGTCATTGTGGCGACCAACGGTAGGTGGTCGCTCAGTTGAATATTTTCAACTTTAAAATGGGAAAATTTGGGGAAAATGTCATGAGATACTAACATATAATCCAGGACACTGTTTGCAGAGGAGCTTATGTGTGTAAAATCACCCGGTACGTCTGGTGGGCAGTTCCCGTTTAGAATCACTAAGTTTAGACGTAGTACCAATTGGTAAAGAAGGGTTCCTGCTTCATTTACCCTTTTGTCTTTGGAAAGTCTTTGAGTATGGAGGGCGAGGTCATTAATGAATTCTGGAGTTATCCACCATTTGGCTTTGATTAAAGACTCCCAGTTTGTTGCAATGCGAGCATTGAAGTCCCCTGCTATAACATTGGGTATATTGGGGTATTTGGAGAGACAAAGAGTAAGATGTTCCTCCAAAATTCCCCATTTATTGTATAAGTCTGCAGTGTTGCCTCCAGGAGGAAGATAGACATTTGTTATAACAAGTTCAAATTTTTTCCCCGTAATCAGGGCTGTAATTGCAAAGGTGGAAGCATTTACAAGCGTGAGTTTTGCCTGTATTTTCAAGGAAATTGCTATAACTAATCCTCCACTAGGCCGGCCTCCTTTAGTAGACGGGCATGCCGGTAATGATGTAACATCAAAACCATTAATATCTACTCTCCCCTCTTCCCATGTTTCTTGTAAAAGAATTACTTGGTGTAAGTTTATTAGTTTTACAAGGTCCGGGTCAGATTTTTTCCCCTTCCAACCTGCTATGTTCCAGCTTAAAAAGGAGAACGGGGGGGGGGGGGGAGATTTGACTGGGGTTTGGGTAGTCACAATGGAGAAGGGGGGAACGCTGATCTTGGGTTGTCAGATTTAAAGAAGTCAGTAATTTTCCTTTGACTAATAGTAGATGACTTCTCTCCTTTTGACGCAGGTGTGCCTCTTGAGCTGTTTATAATTTTGCTCTGCTCGCTCGGTCCTATAGGGGTAGTGTCCTGGTTTGGTCTGATCTCCTCTCTGAAATCCCTTGTTTTATCAGAGAGCTTATCACCTAGGGGGGCAGAGATTAGGTCGGTACAAGTTTTAGCTATTATTAGATTTTCCTTCCATGGGTATATCATCTTATTTATATGGCCCAAGGGGTCTTCTGTCCAGTCCGTATCGATAACAGATTGAACTTCTAGATCATCAGCTAGGGATTCTCCGTCCGATAATGATGACTCCAGGTCAGGCATTGAGGAATGTGTCGAAATTTTGTTTACATTTTGCTGTTCTTTAGTAGATATATCCATTCCGGTTGGTACAGGATGAGCTGGTTCCAAATTAACTAATGAAGGTGGCGGGACGATTGTCTGTATCGTTGCCTTGGATTTTATAGACCTATTTTGGGGCTGTGGGCTAAATTGGAGAAGGTCCACCGAGCCTTCAATGGCCCTGTTTGTTTGAATTTCTTTGTTTCCTATTTTACTTTTGGCCTGAAACATCTTCTCTCTTAATTTGTCTAATTTATTTATTATTTTTTCTTTTTCTTGTGATTGTAATTCATCAAATGAATTCATAAGGGCGCTTTCACCACTGGATATTCTGGAACTACCCAAATTCATTCCTAGTTGTGGGCTGCAGACGATCTCCTCCGTTCTCTGTGGGGAGAGCAAGATCTCTTTGTCTGGCGATTTTATAGAGCTTGTTTCTGAATCTAATGTCTCTTTCCCTTTTTCCACAAGTAGTGGATTTACTATGCTGTCCGCAAAAACCCTTGTGGGTATGATTTTTGTTTTTATGAATTTCCATTTTTCTCTTATTATTAATAAGGGTAATCTCAGCGAATGGAAGGCTAAAATAACTTTGTAAGGGCCATTTGATTGAGTTAGCGGAAGTAAAGCACGAAGATCGATATGAACTGTGCTTATTCTCAGGATTTTACTTAGGGCAATTTTAGCTCCTTCTAAGCTTGACCAGTCCCATATCTCTGACCTTATCGTTAGGCACACCTTCTTTGGTTGCAGTGTTAGATTTTGCTTACACATGAGATTGTTTAGTTTGTATTTTCTCATCCCCTTTGCCCCAGATTTTGGTGGGGCTATCCGTGGAGGTCCCCTCTGGTAGTTATTTTTGAGGGCAATTTTGGCATCCATATCCATCACTTTTTCAGTTAGCTTGGAAATTGAGCACGTCAGAAAGTCTATCTTTTTAAATATACAGTCCAGTGTCCTAATGACTAATTGTAAATGGGAGGACTCATTTCCCAGCTGGTTCTCTTTATCCTGGATCTTTTTTCCATCCACGTCGGACCCACCTTTAATGGGAGTGCTCGTTAGATTACAAGTGTGTAAGATGGTATTTTGGGGCTTGGGAATGGCTACATCCAAGTCACTTAGTGGAAGAAATCTATTGTGTGTAGTAACTGCTGCTTGAGGATTTGACTGGACTCTTCTTCCCTTAGCTTGTAGCTTGGGGCTAGGGAGAAGCAGTAATTCCTCTGCTTCTCTGAGGCGTTTCCTCTTGCCCATAGCCACAGTAAATATGAACTAAATAATATAAATAATACAGGAGAGAAGAAGGGAACTTCCTACCACAGTCAGTGATTTAGCTGTGCAGCTGAGTATTTAACTCCAGGGATTTCTCCACAGTTCGTTGAAGAGCTATAATAAGAGTAAAATTCCGATAGAGATTTACTCCTGTTGAGGGCTCTAGTAAATCTTCTCCAGCTCAGCCCTCTTCACGGTTAATTATACAAGTCAAGGGCTCTCAATTTAAATCTTTATCCGGTCCCCCGTCCCTCCCCTATTCGGTCTCTGGGGTAAGTGAAGGCAGGCTTTACTTAAAACAGAAGGGTCTCACCGCTTTGCGAACTTCCAGGCTTTTGTTTTGTTTAATTGGAACTTCTGTCTCCTTTCTTCTCACCTCTCTCTGCCGTAGACTTCTTCTTCGCCTCTCAAAGTGTAATTTCAGCAACCCGAAGCCTCACAGCCTCACAGCTTTCCACACTAGCTGGTAGGATGACGAAGTGCAGCTGGAGAAAGCGGCTCGGGAGGGAGGCTGGGTCCTCAAGCCCGTCGGGTTCAGCTGCTTGTCCAGGCACCTGAGGACTCCTATGGTCTCCTCTGGTCCTCCCCTGGCCTGGCTTCAAAACTTCGGCTTGGCTTCTTTCCCTTCCCCAAGTATTGAGACTCCGCTCAGACCCTGTCTCCAGGCTACAGCTACAGCAGCGGTGATCCAGTGCCCGGGAGTAATTTTAACCAACGCTTGCCTTCTAGTTCCTTGTGTAGCCGGTGATTCAGTGTCCTTCCAACAAGGGAGACAAATTGCTGTGTCACTTGTAGGTTTAAATGCCTTAGCTAGCAATTAAAACAGGTAAAAAGAAATTAATAAAACTGTTAAAAACTAATAAAAAACTGCACGACTAGCATGGAGCTTAGAGCAGGGCTGCCCTTGCCGGCGCCATCTTGGAAGCTCTCCCCCCACCTCTCGGGCGTGGAATTGGCATTTCTCCAGTTTGACCCACAGCTGATGCTCCTGCAGCCTTTTCAGCACTTTCTTGACATCTTTCAGATGCTGCTCCTCGTTCTCTGAGTAGATAAGTACGTCGTCCAGGAAGGCCACACAATTCTTGTACAGCAGGGACCCCAACACGTGGTTCATGAAAGCTTGAAATGTGCTGGAACCCGATTGTAATCCGAAGGGCATCACGAGGTACTCAAAGGCCCCCAGAGGGGTGAACATCGTGGTTTTCCATTCATCCCCCTCCCTCATCCTTATCAAATTGTACGCCCCTTGAAGGTCCAACTTGGTAAAAACCTTCCCTTTCCTTACCCTGGCCAAAATGTCATCAATTCTGGGCATAGGGAAGGTCACTGGTTCCGATACCCGGTTGACCGACCTATAATCTACGACCAAGCGGGGCTCCTTGGAGTCTCTTTTGTCCACAAAGAACACTGGACTGCCCCCCACCGCCCTTGATTCTCGTATAAAGCCCCTCTTCAGGTTCTTGTCAATGAACTTCCTCAACTCCTGCATCTCCCTGTCTGACATGGCGTACAGCTTACCCACTGGTAACTGAGCCCCTGGGAGTAGGTTGATCTGACAGTCAAAGGGCCTGTGAGGGGGTAGTCTATCCGCCTCTTTCTCACTGAAAACTTCTTCCAGGTCTGCATACTGAGGTGGTACTTATGGCAACGGAGAGGCCAAAGTTGCCATGAGTTCCAAGAAAAACAAACATGGAGTCCAGCACGCTTCCCTTTGCGCAGCTCTGCTGTCTGTCCGTGCTGATCCAAAAATCCTTCCTGCCTCTCCCTCTTGCCGGTAGCAGAGATAAACACAGCGGTGAAGCAATTGCAGTAATAAATTCAGACACAAAGGCGTTCCTTATCTTCTTAGCCTTTAATCATGAAGTTTAACAGCATAACTTCAAACCTGGTGAAAGCCACCCATCTTGCGTCCTCTCTCCGCAAAAGCGAAACCAGACTGAAACTCTCAGAGTCAATCCACTCCCATAAGAGTTTCTAACCACGCCTCAGGTAAGAGACGTCACACAGAACTCCTTAACCCTGTGAGTTCTGAAACCAATAACAGTACTCTCACCTTTTCTCCCACCGCTATCCCTGCCATCCTGGCTACTGCCATCCTCGGGGCTTCCCCTTCGTGGCAGTGCTCTACGCAGTGAGCTGACCCAAAGGTGACTGTCCGCTGGTGCCACCCCACTACTGGATCGTGCAGTGCCAGCCAGCTCATTCCCAGTATGATTGGTGGCCCTGCTAATGTGGCAACGTGAAAGGCAATTGTCTCAGTGTGTCTGGAGACCCTCGTTTTCATGGGAGGGGTCTAGTGGGTCACTCCCCCCCCCAAGAGTTCTCTCCCATCAATGGTTGTTACTTGCAGGGGGTGTTCGAGAGGCACCACCTGGAGTTGGTGTTCTAGTGCAAAATCCCTGCTAAAGAAGTTGCAAGAGCTGCCAGAATCCAGCAATGCCTTCACCTTAATAGGGTGTCCGTTGGGGAGTTCTAACACCACCTCTATGGCTATTGCTGCCCGGGGGGGGTCTGGTTTGGGCACCTTCACTGGTTGCTCGCCTGGCTGCTGTGCCCGCTCTCCTGCAGCCAAGCCTTGCCGTTTCCCTGCTCCTGCTCTCCCCCCGCGGCCCCCACCATTCCTTACCACGCTTTTCTCTGAGGGCAGACTCTGGCAAAATGTCCCGGCTGTAGGCAGAGAAAACACTTCCTGGTCGTTTTCCCCTCTTTCTTGCGAACCTCGCCGGAGTTTGAAACCCCGCGCACGCGCGCTCCTCCAATTTCCATTGGTTCCGCGGGCAGCACGGGTGGTGCAGGTGGCCCAGGCACGTCTGGAATGCGATTGTCATGCCAACGCTCCACTCTCCCTTCCCGCCTTTCCAGAGCGCGCGCCTCTTGGCGTACTCCCACAGCAAGCGCCATTTTAGTCAGCTGGTCCATCGATTGCGGGCGGGGCGAGCGGGAAAGTTCATCTTTTACCCAAGAGGCTAAGCCTTCCTCAAATAGCATTTGCACTGGTTCTGAACCCAGTTCCCACCCGAGTTTGTGGATTAGCATTGCAAATCGTGACCAGTACTCTCTCACTGATTGGTTCCCTTGTTTGCACTCCATCAGCTGCTGGCGTGTCACGCTTTGCTCCACATCACTTGAGAACATATGGTCCATGGCGCTAAAAAATTTCCTCAAGTTCTTTAAGGCGGCATTCTCCGATGCCATTAAGGGCCTAATCCATTCTCTGGCCCCGCCTTCCAGGTGCCCTATCACAAAAGCGACCCTCCCCCCATCGTCTGCAAAGTCCTCATACTGCAGGTCCAGCGCATATTGCACATCTGTCTTAAAAGCATTATAGTCTCTGGGGTTGCCTGAAAACTTCTGCACTAGTCCCGGTACCTTCCTTGCGATGGGGTTGGGCTTCCCCTGGGCATCCTGAGTCCGCCTTTCATCCAGCCGCGCCGCTACTATAGCCAGTTGCTGCTCCAACTCTCTGTTTCTCTCTTCGAGCGTTGGTTCCTTCCTGGCCCCTCTCCGGCGCCTGCTCCTCCAGCTTGACTCATGACACTGCCTCTGCTGCTCTCCGCACAAGCAACAAGGGACTGACGGATTGCTGTAATGGGAATTGGGGTTGCTTGTGCGTAAACTGCAAACTGCTGCAAGCTAGTCGTATAGCTAAAACTTTCCCTGGTTTGACAGCCCTTGAAACGCGACTGTCTTAGTCACTGGCAGAATCCGTCAGTGGGTGTGACCTAAATTTCTTCCAACATAAAAGTTGCTTGACTCCAAGTCTCCTCCTAGATTCTCTGCGTGGAAGCCTTCTGCGCAGCGTGGGCGTGCCAAGCGGAGGTCCTGTGCTCTCTCCGCTGATTTCACTGGAAGCGTTATATGTCAGGGATGTGTATACCTGTGAAGAGATCCAAGATTTAGAACCTCAAAGCCAAAGTGAGAGCATTTGGGTCAAAATTAAGGGAGAGAAACATAACAGAGACCTCATTGTGGGAGTTTAGTATAGATCCCCAAGCCAAACGGAGGACATAGATGATGCCTTCCTGGAACAGATGGCCAAGCATGCAAAAGGAAGGGAGATAGTAGTAATGGGGGACTTCAGTTACCCGGATATTTGTTGGATTTCAAACCCGGCCAAGAGCATAAGGTCAAACAGATTCCTCACTGGCCTTGCAGACAACTTCATTGTCCAGAAAGTGGGAGAAGCAACAAGAGGAACAGCCATTTTAGATCTGGTCCTAACCAATGTTGATGACCTGGTTAGTGGGGTAGAAGTGGAAGGATCATTAGGCGCGAGTGATCATGCTCTTCTGAAGTTTTCTATACAGCGGAAAGGAGCAGCCAAGCATACTAGGACTCAATTTCTTGACTTTAAGAAAGCCGACTTCATAAAACTTAGGGAAGTGCTGGGTGAGATCCCATGGACAGTAATACTAAAAGGAAAGGGAGTTCATGATGGCTGGGAGTTTGTTAAGAGGGAGATAGTAAAAGCAAAACGTCAGGCAATACCAATGAGATGGAAACATGGAAGGTGACCTAAAGAAGCCAGGGTGGCTATCTAAATAACTTTTAACTGAGTTAAGATTAAAAAAGGATGTGTACAAAAAATGGAAAAGGGGGGAAACCACCAAAGAGGAATTCAAACAAATAGCCAGCACGTGTAGACACAAAGTCAGAAAAGCTAAAGCACAGAATGAACTCAGGCTTGCTAGAGAGGTTAAAAGCAACAAAAAAGGCTTTTATGGGTATGTTCGTAGCAAAAGGAAGAACAAAGAAACAGTGGGGTCACTCAGAGGAGAAGATGGTGACACAGAAAGGGCTGAACTCCTCAATGCCTTCTTTGCCTCAGTCTTCTCCGATAAAGAAAACAATGCCCGACCTGAAGAATTTGGAGCAAATGATTCAGCAAAGGAAACACAGCCCAGAATAACTAAGGAGATAGTACAAGAATACTTGGCTAGTTTAGATGTATTCAAGTCTCCAGGGCCAGATGAACTTCATCCAAGAGTATTAAAAGAACTGGCAGATGTGATCTCAGAACCACTGGCAGTCATCTTTGAGAATTCCTGGAGAACAGGCGAAGTCCCGGCAGACTGGTGGAGGGCAAATGTTGTCCCTATTTTCAAAAAGGGGAAACGAGAGGACCCAAATAATTACAGCCCAGTCAGTCTGACATCAATACCAGGGAAGATTCTGGAGCAGATCATTAAGCAAACAGTCTGTGAGCACCTAGAAAGGAAAGCTGTGATCACCAATAGTCAGCATGGATTTCTGAAAAATAAGTCATGTCAGACTAACCTGATCTCGTTTTTTGACAGAATTACAAACCTGGTAGATGAAGGGAACGCAGTGGATGTAGCCTACCTTGATTTCAGCAAGGCATTTGACAAGGTGCCCCATGCTATTCTTATAAAGAAGCTGGTAAAATGCGGTCTTGACTATGCTACCACTCAGTGGATTTGTAACTGGCTGACTGACCGAACCCAAAGGGTGCTCATCAATGCTTCCTCTTCATCCTGGAGAAGAGTGACTAGTGGGGTGCCACAGGGTTCTGTCTTGGGCCCGGTCTTATTCAACATCTTTATCAACAACTTGGATGATGGATTCAAGGGCATCCTGATCAAATTTGCAGATGACACCAAAGTGGGAGGGGTGGCTAACACCCCAGAGGACAGGATCACACTTCAAAACGACCTTGACAGATTAGAGAACTGGGCCAAAACAAACAAGATGAATTTTAACAGGGAGAAATGTAAAGTATTGCACTTGGGCAAAAAAAATGAGAGGCACAAATACAAGATGGGTGACACCTGGCTTGAGAGCAGTACATGTGAAAAGGATCTAGGAGTCTTGGTTGACCACAAACTTGACATGAGCCAACAGTGTGACGCGGCAGCTAAAAAAGCCAATGCAATTCTGGGCTGCATCAATAGGAGTATAGCATCTAGATCAAGGGAAGTAATAGTGCCACTGTATTCTGCTCTGGTCAGACCTCACCTGGAGTACTGTGTCCAGTTCTGGGCACCACAGTACAAGAAGGACACTGACAAACTGGAACGTGTCCAGAGGAGGGCAACCAAAATGGTCAAAGGCCTGGAAACGATGCCTTATGAGGAACGGCTAAGGGAGCTGGGCATGTTTAGCTTGGAGAAGAGGAGGTTAAGGGGTTATATGATAGCCATGTTCAAATATAGAAAAGGATGTCATATAGAGGAGAGAGAAAGGTTGTTTTCTGCTGCTCCAGAGAAGCGGACATGGAGCAATGGATCCAAACTACAAGAAAGAAGATTCCACCTAAACATTAGGAAGAACTTCCTGACAGTGAGAGCTGTTCGACAGTGGAATTTGCTGCCAAGGAGTGTGGTGGAGTCTCCTACTTTGGAGGTCTTTAAGCAGAGGCTTGACAACCATATGTCAGGAGTGCTCTGATGGTGTTTCCTGCTTGGCAGGGGGTTGGACTCGATGGCCCTTGTGGTCTCTTCCAATTCTATGATTCTATGATTCTATGATTCAAAGATGATAAAGCTCTGATTGGGCTTTTTTCAAATTGGTGTTTTTGGGGTTAGAATGCACATTCAACCAAAAATCGCAGGTGACATGTTTGTTACCAGCCCAAATCAAGCATAGGTGTTTTGGTTCCATCTCAATAGTAAAAGGACGAATAAGCTTCGATTGCTCTTTCGGTGTTCATTCACCCACAAATAGCAAAGTTGTGCAATAAGCCTAAACAAAGCCAAACAGGTTGTTTTGTTTTCCAACTACATAGAAAAAAGAATTTTGGATTGCGTTTACTTCATTTCGTGTTTTTTGCTTTTAATGCACATTGACACAGAAATCGCAAAGTGTGTGTAATGAGACCAAAATAACACAACACCATCTTTTCGCTTCCATATGCATAGAGAGAAGACATATAAGCTTTGATTGGGCTTTTTTCAATTCACATGGTGTTATTTGGGTGTGCGCCAGAATCACCCCAAACCAATGGAAAAAGGGTATTTTGGGTTCCATCTACATAAAAAGAAGATGATAAAGCTCTGATTGGGCTTATTTCAAATTGGTGTTTTTGTTTGTTTTTTATGTTTTTTTTAAAGATATTTTATTAAATTTTCACAGTAAAAGACAAAAAAAGTACGAAATCACACAAAACAAAAAACAATACGATACAAAAATACAGACATAAAACATACAACATAGTTAAACCAAACTTCCATAACCCTCTTTCTTGACCCCCCTCGCCTCTCCCTTTCCTGTGTTCCCATTTACCAAATCATGTTCAGCAATGCTTCACCTTCTCTCAGAATTTGTTTTAAATTAAACTTTTCAGCTATTATGTCTCCAATTTTACCCTTTGTTATCAAATATTTAGATATTTAAACTTGACATAATATTATTCAAATTTCATCTTTGTTCTTATAGTTCAGTTATTTTCATATTTCGTTCAACTAGGTTACTAATGCCATGTTGTCTTTATATCCTGCATCATTCTAACATTCATACATTTTACAGTACTTTTGCAAATAGTCCTTAAATTTTTTCCAGTCCTCTTCCACTGTCTCTTCTCCCAGGTCTCGCATTCTGCCAGTCATTTCTGCCAATTCCACGTAGTCAATCAGTTGCATCTGCCATTCTTCCAGAGTGGGCAAATCTTCTGTCTTCCAGTACTTTGCGATGAGTATTCTTGCTGCTGTTGTCGCATACATAAATAAAATTCTGTCCTTCTTTAGCACCCTCTGGCCAACAATGCCCAAAAGGAAGGCCTCTGGTTTCTTAGGGAAGGTATATTTAAATACCTTTTTTAGTTCATTATTGTCAGAGCTGCCCAGGGTCCCAGCTCACAAAGGACCAACGCCAGTCCGTTGTTATATACAAAAGTCTTTATTGAAGTTCAGTTTGTCTTTCACATCAGGAGCGTGCAGCTCTACGTCTGAGACTCTAGACCGCCGAAGCTCCGTCTGAGTTTCCTCCCTCCAGACACCAGTTTAAGACCCTAGCCTTGCTCCACCTCTTCCTTTGCTCTTTCCTCCTCTGGGTCCGCCTGTCAGCTGGGGTCTCGCCCTTCCTAGACTCTTCTGACGCTGAGTCCCCTGAGTCTTCCCCCTGCCTCCGGCGGGCTTTAGGACCTGGTTCCCCATCCGGGTTTTCTGCTGTCCCGCGCGCCTGTACATTCGAACTTGGCGCGCGCGCCCAGCTGGCAACCCTCCTCCTGACCGTTACACTGCTCCTGTCACTGCTTCCCCCTTCGGGGAGGCCAGCTGGACCTGACCTCCCCTCTGTTCCCCCACTCTCCGACAGAGGCGTGGTCAGTCCCGACTCTTCTTCTCTCCCTGCTGGAGGAGACGCTGCCCCTGACACCTGGGACTCTTCCCCCCCACTATGCTCTGGTGGGGAAGCTGGTCCTGATCTCCAGCTGCTGCTTTGGGAGTCCCCGCTGGCCCCTTGTTTCTGGTGTGTCTCCCCTGGGACCCCCCTTGCCCCCTACGCTGCCCTCAGATCCTTCCCCTTCGCTCTCCATCTCCTCTCTCCCCTGTACCTCTGCTCCTGAGCCCCTGACATCCATCCCGCCATCGAAGCCCCCCTTCCCCCCTTCCCCTCTTCTGGGGCGGGTTCCTGGTGCTCCAGTGCTGTGGGGGTGAGTGCGGGATACAGTTCCTTCCCCCCTGGCGTGCAGCCGACCAGTTGGATCCGGCCAGCCCGTAATGGGCTCGCCGACGTCGATCTCCTCTGCTTCCATCTCTCTGCATTCGTGTTCGAACCCAAGGTCCTCCCCCAACACGTCCATGTCCGTCTCTCCCCGTTACCTCGGGTGATGCTGCGTGCCAGGGCCCCCTTAGCAGTTCCCTGCTCCACCCCACCTCCGGTTGAGTGTCCCACCAATAAGAGCGGTCTGTGGCAGACCCCAAGAGTGATCCCTCCGGGGAGCTTGTGTCTGGCGCCGTTTCCTCAGCAGATGAGAACCCCTGGAACGTGCTGGTTGAAAGTGTGGGTGTGAAAATCTGCCGGCATAGGTCTGTGCGGGAAGAGTGCATGGAACTCGTCTTTGAGGTAGTGCTCCTCCAAGGCATAGTCCGGCACCCACCTGTTGGCGCTGGCCGGGGTACCTTCCCTGGCGAGGAGATATTCAACTCCCTCTTTCCCCCATCTTGAGTCTAAAATCTCCGTGACCTCGTTGAGTGGTGCCGCCCTCGGTGACCCCTCCCCCGTTGGCGACTTTCTAAGTGGGCGAGGTGCGGTCCCTGGCGCGTGAAACCTGTGGGGTTCCTTGTAGGGTGTGAGGACTGACCTATGAAATACCGGGTGCATTCTGGAGCCCTCCGGGAGTGTCAACCGGAAGGCCACTGGGTTGATTTGTGCCTCGACTTGGTATGGCCCTAACTGCTTGTGTTTGAGCTTCTTCTTAGCTAACGTTCTGGCCGGCACTGCCTGGGCCGCTAACCAGACCCAGTCCCCCACCTGGATGTCTTCCCCGACTCTCCTGTGCCTGTCTGCCTGCACTTTGTAGGCGTGTTTTGCTAGTTCCAAGGTCCTTCGGAGTTGCTCGTGGACCTCCTGTAACTCTGCTGCCAAGTGCTCTGCTCCCCGTGGCTCCCCCTCCCCCTTCGTGTCTAACCCCGGGAAGGTTCTGGGATGCCGCCCATTGTTGGCGAAGAACGGTGTCACCCCTGTAGACCCATGCTTCATGTTGTTGTAGGCAAACTCGGCCAGCGGTAGGTAGTCAACCAAGGTCGAGGGCTGTTGATTCGCGTAGCATCGCAGGTACTGCTGCATGATGGCGTTGACCCACTCCGCTTGTCCGTTGGTCTGCGGGTGTCGTGCCGACGCTAAGTTGATCTTGACGTTCAGGATGCCCAGCAGCTTCTGCCAGAAGCTCGAGACGAATTGGCGACCCCGGTCAGACAGGATGGACCGTGGTAAGCCGTGAACTTTGAACACCTGGTCTATGAACAGTTTGGCAGTCTGCTCCACTGTGGCCACCTTCGCGCAAGGAATGAAGTGCGCCATCTTGGTGAACAGGTCTACGACAACGAGTACCACTGTTTTGCCTCGCGAGCTGGGCAGATCTGTGACAAAGTCCAGGGCCACTTTCTCCCACGGTTCGAGCGGCGTCTGTAGTGGTTCCAGCAGTCCCGCCAGCTTCTTGTGCACTGGTTTGGCCCTTTGGCATGTGTCACACCTAGAGACGTAATCCGCGACTTCTCCCCTCATCTGGGGCCACCAAAAGTCTCTGGCCACCAATTCCGCCGTCTTGTCCTTGCCGAAGTGCCCAGCACTGGGCGCGTCGTGTAACTGCTGCAGGACTTTAGCTCGGAGGTCGTCCCCAGGCACGTAGAGAGCTCCTTTGCAGGTGAGCAGTCCGTCGCGTATCTGGAACTCGTCGTCCTTCGCTGTGCCTCTTCGCACCTCCTCCATCTTGGATTGTGCGAAGGCATCCGTCTGCAGTGCGCGACGCACTGCGTCCAGGTCCACGGTGGCTGAAGTGCATGCCCACGCTTTCGGTGCAAAAATGTGTTTGGCCGCCACCAGTGCCGCTTCCTCGAGATACTGCGATTTCCTGGATAGTGCATCTGCCATGACGTTGTTGTCTCCCGGGATGTATTCTATCCGGAAGTCGAAATCCGCAAAGAACTTCGCCCAGCGGATGTGTCTCTGGTTCAGGAACCAGTACCGTGCGCCAGTACTCCAGGTTCTTATGGTCCGTGCGGACCTGCACAGTGTGTCTGGCTCCGATGAGGAAGTGCCGCCACGCCTTGAAGGCTGCATGAATGGCCAGCAACTCCCTGTCCCAGATGGTGTAGTTCTGTTCCGACTTCCTGAGTTTCCTGGAGTAGAATGCGCAGGGCCTCCAGTTCCCTTGAGGATCTCGCTGCAACAGGACCGCCCCCACCGCTCTGTCCGATGCGTCCGTCTCAAGCCTCATTGGTTTGCTGGGGTTTACGTGTAGCAGCTGTTCTTCGGACGCGAAGAGATGCTTGAGTCTCCGAAAAGACTGTTCCGCCTGGTCCGTCCAGGTGAACTTCTTCTTCTTGGAGCTGAGGGTGTCCGTGATAGCCGTCGTCTCCTTTGCGAACCCCTTGATGAACTTGCGGTAAAAGTTGGCGAAGCCGACGAACTTCTGGACCTCCTTCCGATTGCGCGGGCTCTTCCAGTCCAACACCGAGTGGACCTTGGCGCTGTCCATGGCGAGTCCCTTGTCGGACAGCTTGTAGCCCAGGAAATCCACCTCCGTCACGTCGAACTGGCACTTCTCCAGTTTGGCGTAAAGTCTGTGCTCCCGTAGTCTCTGCAGGACCTCCTTGACGTCTCCCTCGTGAGCCTCCTGCGATTCCGAGAAGATCAGGATGTCGTCTAGGAAGCATACGCACTTCTTGTAGAGGAGGCCCGCTAACACGTGGTGCATGAAGGCTTGGAAACAATGGGAGCCATTTTGCAGACCAAACGGCATAACTCTATATTCATAGGTGCCTAAAGGCGTAAACATGGCCGTCTTCCACTCATCGCCCTCCCGCATGCGTATAAGGTTGTACGCCCCTCGTAGATCCAACTTGGTGAAGATCCGTCCCTTCCTCACCGTCGCAAGCAGGTCGTCGATCTTGGGCATGGGGAATGCTGTGGGCTTTGTCCTGGAATTTATGATCCTGGAATCAACTACGATTCTCCGTTGGGGCGTGTCTTTCTTCTTCACGAAAAACAGGGGACTGCCCCCCACTGCTTTGGATTCAAGTTGTGATCTATGAACTCCCTGAGTTCTTGCAGTTCGTCTTCAGACATGGAATATAGTTTTCCAGTCGGCAGTGTCGCCCCCGGTAGGAGGTCAATCGTGCAGTTGTAGGGCAGGTGGGGAGGCAGCTTGTCCGCTTCCTTCTCGCAGAAGACCTCCAAAATTGCCTTGTACTTGTTGGGCACCGCCTGCACCATGCCTAGGTGTAGCTGCTGTTCATCTTCCTGTCCCTCCTCTTCCTGGCCGGTTCGGATGCAGTGTTCTGCGCAGTAGAAGGAGCAGAAGGTCAATTGCCGCTGGTACCATGCTAATGCCGGGCTGTGCCTATCCAGCCAACTCATGCCCAACACTATGGGCGTGTCCGACAGGTGGGTGACATTGAAGCTGATGACTTTGCAGTGATTTCCAATTTGCAGTACCATAGGCGGCGTTTGCTGTACCACCTGTCCACCCAGTAGCTCCCTGCCATCGACCGTGACAACGTTTAGGGGCATCGTGGCTGGTAGGAGCGCTATGCGATGTCGCCTGATGAAGTCCACCCCCACAAAGTCTGCATTACTACCAGAGTCAATGGTAATAGGGACTTCCAGGGTGAATCTATTTGGCAGCTGGAGTGATGCGGTGAGTTGCACCACTGGTTTGGGTGGGAGGGGGTCTGTGGGCTGCAAAATCTCTGGGGACTGCTTCACTGACTCGCCTGGCTGGGCCCCAGTGCCTCTGCCTGCAGCCAGGCTTCGTCGTTTCCCTGCAGCTGTTCCCCCTGCTGAACTGCTCCTCTTACTGTTGCTGAGGCTGCAGTGTGCTTCTGGATCCTCTGGGGACACTCTTTGGCCATGTGCTGTGCACTGTCGCAGATGTAACACTTCCTGCTCCCTCTAGGAGCCTTCGTCTTGACTGCTCCTGGTGTTTGGGCTCTGGTCGCTGTCTGAGCCTTGGCACCACCGATCTCCATCGGCTCTTCTCCCTCCCCCAGTGGAGGCGTGGAGTGCGCGTGCCCTGTTTCTCTGGGTATGAAGGGAGGTGTTTTGGCCGGTGTGCGTGCCAGACGACCCTCATCCCTGCCCCAAGGGCGTTCTTCCAGGCGTACCCCTATCGTCAGCGCTCTCTGGACGACTTCTGTGGTAGTGGTAGGTCTCTCCCCCCTCGCCAGCTCATCTTTCACGGGTCCATTTAGCCCCTCCCAGAACAGATCCCTCACGGCATCAGAGTCCTTCTCCCAGCCCAGCACATTTACCAACGCAAAAAAGTGGGAGTGATATTGTCTCACCATGGCTTTGCCCTGCTGCAGCCCGTGCGTTTCCCTCCTGGCCACATCCACATCTACCGTTGATTTAAAACAAGCGTCCATAGCCTCGATAAATGCGTTTGAATCCTGGAGGGCGGGATCATTTTCGCGCCTGTCAGGGCTGCCTCAGGTCCCAGCTCACAAAGGACCAACGCCAGTCTCTCTTTATATACAGAAACGTTTATTGCAGTTCATTTTTCGTTTCACAGCCGAGGCGCGCAGCCCCACGTCCGTAACGCTAGACCGCTGAAGTCCCCTCTGAATCAGTCCCTCCCCTGCACCAGTTTAAGATGCTTGCTTTGCTCCACCTCCTCCTGTCTTTCCTTTTCCGCAGGGTCTTTCTGCCCGCTGGAGTTTCGCCCCTCCTGGATTCCTCTGACACTGAATCCCCAGATGGCTCTCCCTCCCTCCTGCGGGCTTTGGGACTTGGCTCCTCCCCCGGGCTCTCCGTTTCCCCTCGCGCTTGCACATTTGAACTTGGCGCGCGCGCCCAGCTTCCAACCTTTCTCCTGATCGTTACATCACTCCTCTCACTGCTCCCCTCCCCTTCCGGGAGGATAGCTTATTCTGACCTCCCCTCCGTTCCTGCCGACGGAGCTGCTTCCCCTGACACACTGGAACCTCCCCCCCTTCGCTATGCTCTGGAGGGGAAGCCGGTCCCGATCTCCAGCTGCTGCTTCGGGATTCCCTATTTGCTCCTTCCCCCTGATGAGTCCCCCCTGGGGCTCCTCTTGTCTTGGCTACAGGCGCCCCCTCCTGGGAATCCCCCGATTCGCTGGAAAGGCTCATGGAATCCCTCGGGCCACCGTCCTCCTCTTCCTCGCTGTCCTCGGACTCTTCCCAATAGTCCTCCCTCTCCTGCCTCCCATGTGCCTCTGCTCCTGAACCCCTGACATCCATCCCCCCTCGAAGCCCCCCCTTCCCCCCTCCCGCTGCTTGGGTGCTGGTTCCGGGTGCTCCATTGCCATGGGGGGTAATGCTGGAAACAGTTCATTTCCCCCGGTCTGCCGCCCCCCAACTGGATCCGGCCAGTCCTTGACGACCTCATCTACGTCGATCTCCTCTGCTTCCAATTCAGTGTATGTGTGCTCGAACCCGGGCTCCTCCCCCAACACGTCCATGTCCGCCTCTCCCCCTGTTACCTCGGGCGATGCTGTTTGCCAAGGCCACCTTAGCCACCTCCTGCTCCACCCCACTTCTGGCTGATCGTCCCACCAGTAAGAGCGGTCCGTGTCCACCCCCGAGCACGATCCCCCCCTTGGAGACTTCCAGTCGGCGCCAGCGTTTAATGGCTGTCCTTTCTCCGAGCTCCGGAGAAGGACTGCTCCGTGAGTTCGGGTCTGACCCGCTACGGCAAGCGGGGGACCCCTAAAATCACAGGCGCAGAAGCCTGTGAACAAGGAGACTCGGTGGGAACCAGAAGCGCCCCCCTTTACTGCGAAAGAGCCTTTTTAAAGGCTCCGGAACGGCATCGGGAGTGAGCATGGTGCTGAGAGTCGCAACCCAGCCCGCGGAGTGAAGCCGCGTTGCCATGAACGGAGAGCGCCGATTCCTTCCTGTAAATTGAAATTCGACTGAAAAACCCGTGAGTAGGACTGAAAGATTATTTGGGACTTTAAAACTAAAATTTAAAATTCAGCCGGAAACGGGAAAGGCAAAAAATAAGGAAGTCTGCCTTCCCCCAACTGCATGACAGATTAAGCAACGAAAACACAAAGCTGCATCTGAAGGAAAATAATCTTATGACTGCTTAACCTTGGCATTGGACATGATCTCCTCTCTAGCAGGCAGGGGCAGAGGGGAGAAAAAGTGACTTTATAACCTGCATGACTTTTTAAAAGAGAAAAGTTTTCCGCTGCCTTAATCCCCTGAGACGGACTGTCAAAATAAGATACCAGGAACTGTATTTAGAACTTGATACAACTTGTTACAAAGTTATACTGTGGAAGCTCTGCTTGTTACAGTGTTGGGACTTTGCTGCAACAACTCTTTGGATAGTGTGGACAGAGTAATTATATAGAAAAAGTGTTGCAGCACTTATATTGAGGAATCCTGGTCTCTTTGTTCTTTGTTTCCTTCACTTGGACATTTTGGTTTGCTCCCTCTAGAGGGTTGAGAAGTAACAGTTGCAGAGCAACGGATTAAGACAGTGGGATTTTCCATCAGGAAACTGCTCCTGTGAGAACGTCCTTGGGACATGAGCGGCCCAGCAGATGAGATAACTACCAGAGCTAAAGCAAAACAACAACAACAAAAGAAAAGAGGCTCAATATCAAGCCTAACACCGACAGGAGCAGCTGGGCAAGAAAAAGTGACAGCTGTTTCAATGGATTCAATGACACAGGCGTTACTCAAGTTAAATCAATCTTTAGAAGCTTTGACAAAGCAGAGTACAGAAAATTCACAAAAATTAACAGCAAGGTTGGACTTGAATACGAAAAGTGTGACATCTAACATAGAATCTATAAATAAGCTGATTGAAGAAAACTCTGCAACACGTAAAATCGCAGAGGACGCCAGACATATTGCTGAAGAGACACAGGAAAAACTAGAACCAATCTCCAGAAAAGTGTATGAACATGATGCGACCTTGTCTTTGCTGGAATTACAGAGAAAGGAGAGAAACCTGAAATTAAGACTAGTTCCCGAAAGTGAAGGGGACAGCCTTGTGGAGTTCCTCACACAAGAGTTTTCTGACTTTTGGCAGGAAGAATTGCAGGAGGAAGAATTTAAGATAACAACAGCATTCAGATTGGGCAGGAGACAGAACAGAAAGACTCCGAGGGATTGCCTGATTACTTTTAGATCCAAGGAAGAAAGGGACAAAATATTAAAACTACATTGCCAAAAGGCCTTGGAAATTGAAAACTCTCATATACAAATCTTCAAGGACATCCCTAAATATATTCTTGAGGTGAGAACCTTCTATAAAGATCTGGTCTACCTGCTGAAAAGGAACAACATACTTTTTAGGTGGGAGTTCCCACAAGGACTGTCCTTTAACTACAAGGGAAAGAAGGTGAAAATAAAAACAATTCAAGACAAAGAGAAGTTTTTGGAGAAAAACCACGAGGATTTGCAGAAGGGAACGGTAGACCCAATTCCAGAGGTAAAAGGGGCGGTAGATATCTTGAATCTATCGTTTGGACTTAAACCACCATCAGAGGAAGAGCAGCAACTTGGAGCGGTAGGAGGAGTAAATGACAAATAACAAGATGGCCCTGCAATTCCTTAGCTGGAATTGTAATGGGCTGAACATGCCCAGGAAAAGACGTCAATTTTTTCATATTCTGAAAAGAGAAAAATTGGATTTGATTTGCTTACAAGAAACCCATGTGACAAGGGTACACAGGAAATTACTTATAAATAAAAGACTAGGACAAGAATTCATCTCATCGGATAAAGTTAAGAAAAGAGGAGTGGTGATTTATGCAAAAGAGAAATTGGCCCCAAGAATGATGTTTAAAGACGAACAAGGAAGATATTTGGCAATTGAAATACAAATACAAGGAGAAAAACTGTTAATTGTTGGAATTTATGCACCAAATGAAGGGAAGGCGGAATTTTTTAAGAAGCTGCATGGAACTCTGATGGACTATTTGGACTATAATGTAGTAATCATGGGAGATATGAATGGTGTGGTTTCTACAAATATGGACAAGGCACAAAGACAGACAATCTCTAAGGAAGGGAGACTTCCGAAGACCTTCTTTGAAATGACTGAAAATATGGACTTGATAGATATTTGGAGAACAAGGAACCCACTCGAAAGAGAGGGAACTTTCTTTTCTCAAGCAATGATGACCTGGACCAGAATCGATCAAATCTGGATTACTAGTGGGCTGGCTCCAAAGATCAAGAATATAGAAATCTGCCCCAAGACTTGCTCTGACCATAACGCCGTGAAGATGGAAATGAAATTTATAACAACTGGTCAATTTAGATGGAGGATGAATGACACCCTGTTTCGAGATGAGGAGATCCACAGAAAGGCCCAAAAAACCTTAAAGGACTATTTTGAATTAAACCTAAAAACTGATGTAGAAAAAAGAGTGATCTGGGACGCAAGTAAAGCTGTGATGCGAGGATTCCTAATCCAACAAAATTCAGTAAAAAAGAGAAAGCAAAATGAGAAGAAGGAAAAGATCCTGGAAAAGATAAAAGAAGGAGAGAAGAAATTGAGATCAAAACCAAAGTCCCAGGAGATTTTGAGAGAGATCAAGTTATACCAGACACAATATATGGAACTGATGAACCAAGAGATTGAATGGAAGATAAAGCAAATGAGACAAAAGACATTCGAATCTGCAGATAAATGTGGTAAGCTTCTGGCTTGGCAATTGAAGAAAAGACAGAAACTAAATACAGTTACAAACCTAGAAGTGGATGGAAAGAATATATCCAAACCCAATGAGATTAGAAACTGTTTTTTGAGCTACTTTAAAAAATTATATTCACAAGGACCGCAGAAGGAAGAGGATATAGATGAATTCCTTAAAAAATATGGACTACAAAAAATCTCTCATCAAAGCAAGGTGGATCTAAACCAGAGAATAACAGAACAAGAGATAGAGGGTGCCATTCAGAACATGCAACTGGGCAAATCTCCAGGACCAGATGGACTGACTTCCAGATACTATAAAGCTTTGAAGGAGTGGTTGGTACAACCGTTAAAGGAAGTCTGTAACGAGATTCTAGAGGGGGAAAAGGCGCCAGAATCGTGGAAAGAAGCTTATATTACACTCATACCAAAGACAGAGACTGAAAAGACTCAGCTTAAGAACTACCGCCCAATATCATTACTCAATGTGGATTACAAAATCTTTGCAGACATTTTGGCAAAAAGATTGAAAAGAGTGTTGATGGAGAAGATTCACAAGGACCAAGCAGGCTTTCTCCCAAAAAGGCACTTATCAGACAACGTGAGGAACATAATAGACATTTTGGAACTATTGGAGGTGAATATAAACACTAAAGCAGTGCTGATATTTGTGGATGCGGAGAAAGCCTTCGACAATATTTCTTGGAGTTTTATGAAAAAGAATCTTCATGGGATGGGGGTAGGCCAAGGATTTGAGAATGGTATGGGTGCGATATATTCTGAACAAAAAGCTAAGTTGATTGTAAATAATGTGATAACTGAAGAATTTAAGATAGAAAAAGGGACACGACAAGGGTGCCCAATTTCCCCATTGCTTTTTATATCAGTCCTGGAGGTTTTGCTAAATATGATTAGAGATGACCAGCAGGTTAAAGATGTACAGGTCGGAGCAAAACATTATAAGTTAAGAGTCTTTGCAGATGATTTGGTACTTACTTTACAAGAGCCAGATACTAGTACAAAGAGGGTGTTGGAGATAATTCAAGAATTTGGTCAGGTGGCCGGATTCAAACTGAACAAACAAAAGACTAAAGTTTTGGAGAAAAATTTAACAGGTATGGAGAGGGAGAAATTCCAGAATGAAACAGGTTTGACAGTGGTTAAGAAGGTGAAATACCTAGGGGTTCATCTGACATCTAAAAATCTGAATTTGTATAAAGACAATTATGAAAAATGTTGGTCAGAAATCAAAAAAGATCTAGAAATATGGTCAAATTTGAAACTGTCAATGTTAGGCCGAATTGCAGTTATTAAGATGAATGTATTGCCTAGAATGTTATTCTTGTTTCAAACTTTGCAGGTTCTTGACAAGATGGACTGTTTCAAGAGGTGGCAGAAAGACATTTCAAAATTTGTCTGGCAGGGCAAAAAGCCCAGAATAAAATTTAAAATATTGACAGATGCAAAAGAAAGAGGGGGATTTGCCCTGCCGGATTTAAAATTGTATTATGAAGCAGCAGCGTTTTGCTGGCTGAAAGAGTGGATGCTCCTCGAGAATACAGATATCTTGAATCATAGAATCAGAGTTGGAAGAGACCACAAGGGCCATCGAGTCCAACCCCCTGCCAAGCAGGAAACACCATCAGAGCACTCCTGACATATGGTTGTCAAGCCTCTGCTTAAAGACCTCCAAAGTAGGAGACTCCACGACACTCCTTGGCAGCAAATTCCACTGTCGAACAGCTCTTACTGTCTTGGATTATCTTGGATTTAGAAGGTTTCAATAATGCATTTGGTTGGCATGCATACTTATGGTATGATAAAATTAAAGTGCATAGGGCCTTTAAAAACCATATTGTCAGAAAAGCATTATATAATGTCTGGATAAGATATAAAAACTTGCTGGAAAACAAAACCCCTAGATGGTTGTCACCCTTGGAGGCTAAGGCATTGAAAAAGCTCAATATGGAGGCCGAATGGCCAAAGTATTGGGAAATCTTGGAACAAGACGGAGATAAATTGAAGTTACAGAGTCATGAGAAATTGAAACCCAAAGTACGAGATTGGCTCCATTATTATCAAATAATGGAGGTGTACAAACAAGATAGGAAAATTGGCTTCCAGGTGGAGAAATCAAAATTAGAAACTGAATTGTTAGAACCCAATACTAAGAACTTATCAAGAATGTATAATTTGCTGCTGAAATGGAATACACAAGATGAAACAGTTAAATCAGCTATGATTAAGTGGGCACAGGACATTGGCCATAATATTATGTTTGCTGACTGGGAATGGTTGTGGAACACCGGGATAAAATTTACGGCATGTAATGCTTTAAAGGAAAATATTATGAAAATGATCTATAGGTGGTACATGACCCCAGTCAAGCTAGCAAAGATTTATCATTTGCCTGATAACAAGTGCTGGAAATGTAAAGAATCTGAAGGTACTTTCTACCACCTTTGGTGGACGTGCCCAAAGATTAAGGCATTCTGGGAAATGATATATAATGAAATGAAAAAAGTACTTAAATGTACATTCCCTAAGAAACCAGAGGCCTTTCTCTTGGGCATTGTCGGCCAATTGGTGTTAAAGAAAGATAGAATTTTCTTTATGTATGCTACAACAGCAGCAAGAATACTTATCGCAAAGTATTGGAAGACACAAGATCTACCCACCTTGGAAGAATGGCAGATGAAAGTGATGGACTATATGACATTGGCTGAGATGACTGGCAGAATCCGTGATCAGAGGAAAGAGACGGCGGAAGAGGATTGGAAGAAATTTAAAATTTATCTTAAGAACTATTATAAAATTGATGAATGCTAAAATGTCGAGGTGTTGAGAAAGAAAAAGGGATTACAGTGACATAAGAATAAGTTGAAGAAAAGACTATGAGGACACATATTTGATAAAATTATTTAGAAGCTGCTGAAATAATCTTGGAAATTGGGATGCAGAAAGGGGAGGTATGGAGGAGTCTGAGAAATGAGGGTAATGAAAAAAAGGTTAGGAAATTATACATGTTTGTTTGTCCTTTTATTTGTTTGTATTGTTTAAAAAATGCTGTAAAACCAATAAAAAATTTATATATATATAAAAAAAGAGCACAATCCCCTTGGAGGGCTCGATTCCGGCGTCGTCTCCTCTGCGGAGGAGAACCCCTGGAACGTGCTGGCGGAAAGTGTGGGCGTAAAAAGCCAGCTGTCGAAATAATCCGCTGGCATGGGCCTGTGTGGGAAGAGTGCATGGAACTCGTCTTTGAGAAGCGGTTCCTCCAGAGCATAATCCGGCACCCAACTGTTGGCGCTGGCCGGGGTACCCTCCCTGGCGAGGAGATATTCTACTCCCTCCTCCCCCCCATCTCGAGTCCAGAATCTCCGTGACCTCGTTGAATGTCGTAGCCCTCAGTGACTTCCCCCCCTCTGGTGACTTTCTGCGTGGGTCTGGTGCTGTCCCTGGCTCCTGAAACCTGTGTGGGGCCTTGTAGGGTGTGAGCACCGACCTATGAAAGACCGGGTGCATTCTGGAACCTTCTGGGAGAGTCAACCAAAAAGCTACAGGATTGATCCTGGCCTCAACTTGGTATGGCCCTAGCTGTTTGTGTCCTAGCTTCTTCTTAGCTAACGACTTGGCCGGCACTGCCTGGGCCGCTAACCATACCCAGTCCCCCACCTGGATGTCTTCCCCTGCCCTCCTGTGCCTGTCTGCCTGCTCCTTGTAGGCGTGTTTAGCTAGCTCCAAGTGCCGTCGGAGTTCCTCGTGGACCTCCTGCAATTCTGCTGCTAAGTGCTCAGCTCCCTGCGGCTCCCCCTGTGCCGTCGTCTCCAACCCCGGGAAGGTTCTGGGATGTCGCCCATTGTTGGCGCAGAACGGTGTCACCCCCGTTGACGCGTGCTTCATGTTGTTGTAGGCAAACTCGGCCAGCGGTAGGTAGTCCACCCAAGTCGCAGGCTGTTGATTGGCGTAACATCGCAGGTACTGCTGCATGATGGCGTTGACCCTCTCCGCTTGGCCGTTGGTCTGCGGATGCCTCGCCGACGCTAAGTTGATCTTGACGTTCAGGATACCCAGGAACTTCTGCCAGAAACTGGAAATGAATTGGCGGCCCCGGTCGGACAGGATGGACCGTGGCAAGCCGTGAACCCTGAACACGTGGTCTATGAACAGCTTGGCGGTCTGTTCCGCTGTGGCCACCTTCGCGCAAGGAATGAAATGCGCCATCTTGGTGAACAGGTCTACAACCACAAGTACCGCCGTCTTGCCTCGCGAACTGGGTAGATCAGTAACAAAGTCCAGCGCCACCCTCTCCCACGGCTGTAGTGGCGTCTCCAGCGGTTCCAGTAGTCCCGCTGGCTTCTTGTGCACTGGTTTGGATCTCTGGCAAGTGTCACACCTGGCGACGTAATCCGCGACCTCTCCTCGCATCTGGGGCCACCAAAAGTCCCTGGCTACTAAGTCCGCCGTCTTCTCCTTGCCGAAGTGACCCGCGCTGGGTGCGTCGTGCCACTGCTGCAGGACCTTCGCGCGGAGATCGTCCCCCGGCACGTAGAGAGCACCTTTGCGGGTTAGCAGGCCGTCGCGTATCTGGAAATCGCCGTCCTTTGCTGTGCCCCTCCACAGTTCCTCCATCTTGGATTGCGCGAACGGATCCGTCTGCAGCGTGCGACGCACCGCGTCCAGGTCCACGGCGGCTGAAGCACATGCCCATGCCTGCGGTGCGAAAATGTGCTTGGCCGCCACTGGTGCCGCTTCCTCGAGATACTGGGGTTTCCTGGAGAGCGCATCTGCTATGACATTGTTGTCTCCTGGGATGTACTCTATCCTGAAGTCGAAATCCGCAAAGAACTCCGCCCAGCATATGTGCCTCTGGCTCTGGAGCTTCGCCGTGCGCCAATACTCTAGGTTCTTATGGTCCGTGCGGACCTGCACAGTGTGTCTGGCTCCGAAGAGGAAGTGCCTCCACGCCTTGAAGGCTGCATGAATGGCCAGCAACTCCCTGTCCCAGATGGTGTAGTTCTGCTCCGACTTGCTGAGCTTTCTGGAGTAGAACGCGCAAGGCCTCCAGTTCCCTTGCGGATCTTGCTGCAAGAGGACCGCCCCCACCGCTCTGTCCGATGCGACAGTCTCAACCCGCATGGGCCTGCTGGGATTCACGTGTAGCAGCTGTTCTTCGGACACGAAGAGGCTCTTAAGTCTCCGAAAGGACTGCTCCGCCTGGTCCGTCCAAATGAACTTTTTCTTCTTGGAACTGAGGGTGTCCGTGATAGCCGCCGTCTCTTTCGCGAAACCTTTGATGAACTTGCGGTAAAAGTTGGCGAAGCCGACGAACCTCTGGACTTCCTTCCGATTGTGTGGGCTCTTCCAGTCCAACACCGCGCGGACCTTGGCGCTGTCCATGGCGAGTCCCTTGTCGGACAGCCTGTAGCCCAGAAAATCCACCTCCGTCACGTCGAACTGGCACTTCTCCAGTTTGGCGTAGAGTCTGTGCTCCCTTAGCCTCTGCAGGACCTCCTTTACGTCACTCTCGTGAGCCTCCGGCGATTCCGAGAAGATCAGGATGTCGTCGAGGAAGCATACGCACTTCTTGTAAAGGAGTCCCGCTAGCACGTGGTGCATGAATGCTTGGAAACAGTGGGAGCCATTTTGGAGGCCAAACGGCATAACTTTGTATTCATAGGTGCCCAACGGTGTAAACATGGCCGTCTTCCACTCATCACCCTCCCTCATGCGTATGAGATTGTACGCGCCGCGCAGATCCAGCTTGGTGAAGATCTTCCCCTTTCGCACCGTCGCGAGCAAGTCGTCAATCTTAGGCATGGGAAATGCCTTGGGCTTTGTCATCGAGTTTATGGCCCTAAAGTCTACGATGAGCCTTTTTTGGGGCGTGTCCTTCTTCTTCACGAAAAACACAGGACTGCCCCCCACTGCCTTGGATTCTTGGATGAATCCCCGCTTCAAATTGTGCTCTATGAACTCCCTGAGCTCCTGCATCTCGTCCTCGGACATGGAATACAGCTTCGCAGTCGGCAGCGTCGCTCCTGGCAAGAGGTAAATTGCGCAGTCGTAGGGCCGGTGGGGGGGCAACTGGTCAGCTTCCTTTTCGCAGAAGACCTCCAAAAACCCCCTGTACTTGTGGGGCACCGACTGCACCATGCCCAGGTGCAGCTGCTGCCCTTCCTCCTGGCCCTCCGCTTCCTGGCCGGGCTGGATGCAGTGCTGTGCGCAGTAGGATGAACCAAAGGTGAGTTGTCGCTGGTACCACGCTAATGACGGGCTGTGTCTATCCAGCCAACTCATGCCCAACACTATAGGCGTGTCTGACAGGCGGGTGACGTTGAAACTGATGACCTCGCGGTGATTCCCAATCTGCATCACCATGGGTGGTGTCTGTTGTACCACCTGCCCGCCCAGCAGCTTCCTGCCATCGACTGTGACAACGTTTAAGGGCAGCGTGGCTGGTAGAAGCGCTATGTGATGTTCCTTGATGAACTGCACCCCCATGAAGTCTGCGTTGCTACCGGAGTCAATGCTAACAGGGACTTCCAGGGTGAGTCCATTAGGTAACTGGAGAGTTGCAGTGAGTTGCACCACTGGCTTGGGTGGTAGGGGGTCTGTAGGCTGCAAAATCGCTGGGGACTGCTTTACTGACTTGCCTGTCTGAGCCCCAGCATCTCTGCTTCCAGCCAGGCACTGTCATTTCCCTGAAACTGCTCTCCGTGGTGAGCTGCCTCTGTTACTGTTGCTAAGGCTGCAGTGTGCTTCTGGAGCCTCTGGGGACACTCTTTGGCCATGTGTTGTGCACTGTCACAGATGTAGCACTTCCTGCTCCCTCTAGGAGGCTTAGTCTTGACTGCTCCGGGCGCTGGGGCTCCGGCTGCTGTCTGAGCCTTGGCACCACCAAGCTCCATCGGTTCCTCCCCCTCCCTCAGCGGAGGCGAGGGATGCGTACGTCCCAGGTCCCTGGGAAGAAAAGGAGACGCTCTAGCCGGTGCACGCACCTGGCGACCCTCATCACTGTGCCAAGGGCGTTCTTCGTGGCGCACTCCTATCGTGAGCGCTCTCTGCACGACGTCTGCGAGGGTTTGAGGTCTGTCCCCCCTTGCCAACTCATCCTTTACGGAGCCATTGAGTCCATCCCAGAACAAATCTCTCACTGCCACGGAGTCCTTTTCCCAGCCCAGCACATTCAGCAATGCAAAAAAGCGGGAATGGTACTGTCGTACTGTAGCCTTGCCTTGCCTCAATCCATGCATCTCGCGCCTTGCCACATCAATGTCCACGGTAGATTGGAAACAAGCATCCATGGCCGCGATAAATGCGTCAGAATCCCTGCGGGCAGGACCATCTTCGCGCCATAAATTGCGTAGCCAGGCTTTAGCTTCCCCATGCAAGTGGGATACAATGAAGCCTACTCTCTCCTCCTCATCTCTAAAATCCTTCCGAAGCAAATGCAGCGCATATACGACGTCAGCTCTGAAACTGGGATAATGCTTCAGGTTCCCATCGAAGTGGGCTACTAAACTGCCCCCCTGCCAGCCGAGTCCAATTCCCTCTGACCTGGGCCCCGGGAACCCTTCTTTGCATGCACGCTCCCACCTGGCTTGCAGATCCTGGCATCGCGCTTCTGCTTCCTCTCCTGTCTTTTTGGAGATCAGTACTGCCGTGGAAAGCTCCGCTACTGCGTTTCGCAGTTCTGTTAGTTGCTCCTCCGCAGTCATCTCTGCCAACCTTCGTGAGCTTGCAAAAAAAATTTTTTTGCGTACAGAGAGGGGACTTACTGTCAGGGCTGCCTCAGGTCCCAGCTCACAAAGGACCAACGCCAGTCTCTCTTTATATACAGAAATTTTATTGCAGTTCATTTTTCGTTTCACAGCCGAGGCACGCAGCCCCACGTCCGTAACGCTAGACCGCTGAAGTCCCCTCTGAATCAGTCCCTCCCCTGCACCAGTTTAAGATGCTTGCTTTGCTCCACCTCCTCCTGCCTTTCCTTTTCCGCAGGGTCTTTCTGCCCGCTGGAGTTTCACCCCTCCTGGATTCCTCTGACGCTGAATCCACAGATGGCTCTCCTGCGGGCTTTGGGACCTGGCTCCTCCCCCGGGCTCTCCGTTTCCCCGCGCGCTTGCACATTTGAACTTGGCGCGCGCGCCCAGCTTCCAACCTTTCTCCTGATCGTTACATCACTCCTCTCACTGCTCCCCTCCCCTTCCGGGAGGATAGCTTGTTCTGACCTCCCCTCCGTTCCTGCCGACGGAGCTGCTTCCCCCTTTTTTTTATTATAATTTTTTTTATTGGTTTTACAATTTTTTAAAAAACAATACAAACATATAAAAAGACATACAAACACGTATAGTTTCATAATCTTTTTTTCATAAACCTTGTTTCTCAGACTCCCCCATACCTCCCCTTTCTGCATCCCGATGTCCAAAATTTTTAGCAACTTCTAATTATTTCTCTCAAGCCTCTGTCCTCTTAATCTTTCCTTCAGTCTAATCTTATATCACTGTAACCCTTTCTTTCTCAAAACCTCGACATTCTAACATTCATCAAGTTTATAATAGTCCTTAAGATAGATTTTAAATTTCTTCCATTCTTCTTCCGCCGTCTCCTTTCCCTGGTCACGGATTCTGCCAGTCATCTCAGCCAATGTCATGTAGTCCATCACTTTCATCTGCCATTCTTCCAGGGTGGGTAGATCTTGTGTCTTCCAATACTTTGCGATAAGTATTCTTGCTGCTGTTGTAGCATACATAAAGAAAGTTCTATCTTTCTTTGACACCAATTGGCCGACAATGCCCAAGAGAAAGGCCTCTGGTTTCTTAGGGAAAGTACATTTAAGTACCTTTTTCATTTCATTATATATCATTTCCCAGAAAGCCTTAATCTTCGGGCATGTCCACCAAAGGTGATAGAAAGTACCTTCAGTTTCTTTACATTTCCAACACTTGTTATCAGGCAAATGGTAGATTTTTGCTAGCTTGACTGGGGTCATGTACCACCTATAGATCATTTTCATAATGTTTTCCTTTAAGGCATTACATGCCGTAAATTTAATACCGGTGTTCCACAACCATTCCCAGTCAGCAAACATAATATTATGGCCAATGTCCTGTGCCCACTTAATCATAGCTGATTTAACTGTTTCATCTTGTGTATTCCATTTCAGCAGCAAATTATACATTCTTGATAAGTTCTTAGTATTGGGTTCTAACAATTCAGTTTCTAATTTTGATTTCTCCACCTGGAAGCCAATTTTCCTGTCCTGTTTGTAAACCTCCATTATTTGGTAATATTGGAGCCAATCTCGTACTTTAGGTTTCAATTTCTCATGACTTTGTAATTTCAATTTATCTCCATCCTGTTCCAAAATTTCCCAATACTTTGGCCATCCGACCTCCATATTAAGTTTCTTCAGTGCCTTAGCCTCCAAGGGTGACAACCATCTAGGGGTTTTGTTTTCCAACAAATCTTTATATCTTATCCAAACATTAAACAACGCTTTTCTGACAATGTGATTTTTAAAGGCCTTATGCACTTTGATTTTATCATACCATAGATATGCATGCCAACCAAATGTATTATTAAAGCCTTCTAAATCCAAGATATCTGTATTCTCGAGGAGCATCCACTCTTTCAGCCAGCAAAACGCTGCTGCTTCATAGTACATGTCAGGGAACTGCCATCGGAGGAACAGGTGGGGAAAGGGCTCACGGAGGCTGGGAGGGACTCAACAGTTGAAGCAGGGACCAGCAGGGGGAGAGATGGGTCTCTGGAGGAGAGTCTCACAAAGGCTGAGAGAGACGCAGCAGCTAAAGCAGGAACTAGCAGGGAAAGGGGAGGATCTCTGAGGGAAAGCGAGCAAGAGGGAGGGCTCAGGGACACGTCCAGCGAGAACAGTGGGGAGGTGTCAGAAGCTCCCATAGGGAGACCTATTCCTCGCCGGAAGCTGTCACGCCGCGAATCCCGAAGACGTGTTTCCGTTAAGGAGCTTTTATGCTGGAAGCGCTTCCGAAAACAACCACTGTCGGAATCTGCAAGTGACTAGAGCAGACATGTCTGAGGAGCTCTGTCACACACAGAGGTTTGTGGAGTTGCACAAACTCTGAGGGACTACGATTTTACGCACAAGCAGCTCATCATCCCATCACAGCATTCCGACAGTCTTTGTAAGCTGTTTGTGCAGGAGAAGGCATCATGAGTGACCCAGCCGGAACCGGAGAAGCAGGAGTTGGAGCGGGTCCAAGCTTGGAAGAAAGATACCGAGTGTTGGAAATCCAACTGGCGCTGCAGACGGCGAGGCTTGAGGAGAGAAGGGCTCAGGATGCAGACAAGAAGGGGAGAGCCACCCAGTTCACCAGAAAGGTACCAGGATTGGTGCAGAAGTTTGGGGGGGACCCCAAGGACTACCATGCCTTTAGAACAGAGATGCAATATGCCCTCAATGTGCAGTTTGATGAATTCCCTGACGAGGAATCGCGAGTGGCTTTCGTGATTGGGCATCTTGAAAGGGGGGCGAGGGACTGGGTTAGACCCCTGATGGCAACGCATAATGACGTCCTAAAGGACACCATGAAGTTCTTTCGTGCAATGGATCTCATGTTTTCCAGCGATATTGAGCAGGGAGTGGTGCGCAGACAGCTAATGGCTTGCAAGCAGGGAAGCCGATCTGTCCGTGAGTACTGGACTGAGTTCACCATGCTGGTTCACAGATTGGGGTGGGACTTATCGGCGGCACCCATTCAAATGCTATTTGAAGAAGGCCTTGCTTCGGCTGTGAAAGACGAACTTTCCCGGGGTCCTAGGGCGGATTCTATGGATCAGCTGACTAAATCTGCGCTGACCATAGGAGCGCGCCAGGAGGCGAGAGCTTTGGAGAGGCGGGAAGGGAAGGGGGAACGTTGGAAGGAGTTCCGCATTCCAGACATTCCAGAGACAACTTTCCCGCCGGCAGAGCCGATGGAAATCGGAACAGCGCGCGCGCACGCAGTTTCAAAGCCCAGTGAGGGGGGAAAGAAGGAGGGAAAAGGCGCCCGGAAATGCTATCTCTGCCAACAGCCAGGTCACTTTGCCAGAGTCTGCCCCTAGAGGAAGGAATAGCAAGGGATGATGGGAGCTGTTGAGGGAAGAGAGGAGGAAAAACCGGAGCAGGTAAAAGCCAACGCCTGGTTGCCACAGTCGGGGCACAGCAGCCAGGCCAAAGAGCAGTGAAAGTGCCCATGCCAGAAGCTCCTCAACCTGCCCTAGTGATAGAAGTGTCGCTAGAGCTGCAAAATGGACACCCCCTAAAGATAAAGGCGCTGTTGGACTCAGGCAGCTCCTGCAATTTCATGAGCAAAGAGTTTGCAGCTGAACACCAAATACAGACTATCCCTTTAAGCAACCCCCTGCAGGTGACCACGATCGATGGCAGGGAGTTGTTGGGAGGAGAAGTCAGCTTGCAGACCGTCCCAATGATAATGAAGGTGGCAAGGCACACAGAACTGATAGCGTTTAATGTGGCCACCTTGGGAGGAGCTCCTATTATTTTGGAGATGAGCTGGCTAGCGTTACATGATCCGCTGGTGGGCTGGCATCAGAGAGTGGTTTCCTTTGGTTCAGCACATTGCTTAGAACACTGCAAAGGGGGAAAGGGTTCAGCAGGGGCCCAAGCCACCCTAGCAGGGACGGAAGTAATGGAGAAAGTGAAGGTACCACCACAATACGCAGATCTCAGCGACGTGTTCAGCGAGAAGGAAGCTGACCAACTACCCCCGCATAGACCCTTTGATTGTCAAATCAATTTACTCCCTGGGGCACAGCTTCCTGTAAGCAAGTTGTATGCCATGTCAGACAGAGAAATGCAGGAGCTAAGAGAGTTCATTGACAAGAACCTGAAGAGAGGCTTCATCAGAGAGTCCAAAGCAGTGGGAGGTAGCCCAGTGTTTTTTGTGGATAAAAAACACATGGACAAGCCGAGACTGGTGTGTGACTTCAGGGCGTTAAACGCAGTGTCAGAACCCGTGGCTTTCCCTATGCCCCGGATTGACGACATTTTGACCAGGGTGCGGAAGGGAAATATTTTTACAAAGCTGGACCTAAGGGGGGCGTACAACCTGATACGTATAAGGAAAGGGGATGAATGGAAAACCACCATGTTCACCCCTTTGGGGGCATTTGAATATCTCGTTATGCCATTTGGCTTACAAGCAGGCTCGGCGTGCTTCCAATCGTTTATGAACCACGTACTGGGGCCTTTGCTTTACAAGAATTGTGTGGCCTTCCTAGATGACGTGTTGGTGTATTCTGAGAATGAGGAGCAGCATGTGAGAGACGTCAGAGAAGTGTTGAGCAGGCTGCAAGCCAACCGGCTGTGGGTGAAACTGGAGAAGTGTCAGTTTCATACCAAGGAGGTGGAATTCCTGGGGTACCGCCTGTCAGACAAGGGATTGGCCATGGATCCCGGCAAGGTCCAGGCAGTGCTGGAATGGAAAGCACCCAAAACCAAGAAGGATGTGCAGAGGTTCCTAGGGTTTGGGAACTTTTATCGTAAGTTCATCCGAAACTTTGCACACCTGACGGCGCCCATTACGGACTGTCTCAGCAGTAAGAAGAAATTTGTTTGGACTGAGGAGGCGGAGCGAGCTTTTGAGGAACTGAAAAGGGCCTTCGCCTCTGAAGGACAACTTCTGCATGTGGATTT
Source organism: Podarcis bocagei (assembly GCF_964188305.1). Taxonomy (NCBI): domain Eukaryota; kingdom Metazoa; phylum Chordata; class Lepidosauria; order Squamata; family Lacertidae; genus Podarcis; species Podarcis bocagei. The sequence continues at coordinate 66,856,367 of NC_138131.1, forward strand.
ACAAAAAAAGATGAGAGTCGAAACAGACGCATCAGATAGAGCCATAGGGGCGGTGCTTCTTCTGCAGCCAGGGAAGGAGGAGTCAGAGTGGAGACCGTGTGCCTTTTTTTCGCGAAAGCTGAACAAATCCGAGAGGAACTACACGGTGTACGACCGAGAACTTCTTGCTATTCATGAGGCTTTCCGGAGATGGAGGCATCTGCTAATTGGCGCACAACATAAGGTGCAAGTGTGCACTGACCACAAGAACCTAGAGTATTGGAGAACGGCACGAGTGCTCAACCAACGGCAGTTGAGATGGGCCCAGGAGTTCTCCAAATTTAACTTTGAGATTTGTTACGTGCCAGGCCCAGAGAACGTTAGGGCGGACGCTCTCTCACGCAAACCTGAATATTTGGAGGGGGAGAGAGCACCCGAAGAAAGACATGTCATTCCAGAGGACCGCTGGGTGTGTGGGGCGGCATTGGTGGGGCAAAGGGAACTGGTAGAGGGAACGGTGCATGATGAATACGCCCAGGAGAAACTCAGGGGTCTCAGGAGGGAGGGAGATAAACCCGGGGGTTTTGAGGAGAGAAACGGGGCGTTGTATTACAAGGGAGCGTTATATATACCTGAAGGTGATTTGAGGGAGAAGGTACTCAAGCAACTGCACGATAGCCCCACAGCAGGGCATTTTGGGCAACACAAAACCATGTGGCTGGTTACCAGGGAATTTTGGTGGCCCAAGGTCAGGGAAGATGTGCGGGAGTATGTGAGAGGGTGTGACCAATGCCAGCGAGCCAAGGGGGAGAGGCGGGCACCGGCAGGGTTATTAGAACCGCTACCCACACCTGAAAGACCATGGGAAGCAGTGGCAATAGATTTCATGACTGATCTGCCAAAGTCCAGAGGGAAAACAGCCATCATGGTTGTGGTAGACCTGTTAACCAAAATGGCCCACTTTATAGCATGCTCACATGCTGTCACGGCAGAAGAAACCGCTAAATTGTTTGTAGAAAATGTGTTTAGGTTGCATGGCGCCCCCTTGAGGGTGGTTTCAGACCGAGGGAAACAATTTACTTCCAGGTTCTGGAGGAAGCTCATGAGCTTACTGCATGTAGAGGTCAATTTTTCGACTGCCCGGCATCCTGAAACCAACGGGCAGGCGGAAAGAGCCAATGGCATCCTCCAGCAATATTTGAGGTGTTATGTCAATGACAGAGAGAATGATTGGGTGGAGAAGCTGGCGTTGGCGGAATTTGCCTACAACAATGCGGAGAACGTGTCCACGAGGATGAGCCCCTTTTTGGCTAATTACGGGTGCCATCCCCGGGCTTTCCCGGGGGGGGGGGGAGGGGAGAACTGGTGCGTTCCAGCTGCCGAACAGTTCGTAGAAGAAATGGAAGCGATCCATCGCCAGCTCCAACTTAACTTAGACAGGGCCAAGGAGGAATATAAGAGGCAGGCAGACAAAAACAGAAGAGAAGGTGAAACAATTAGGGTGGGGGATCAGGTGTGGCTGTCAACCCAAGGGTTACCATTCAAAGGAGGTTGTAAGAAGTTAAGACCCAAAAGACTGGGCCCATTTGAAGTCACACAACAGGTCAACCCAGTGGCTTTCAGACTCCGGTTACCGAACCACATGAAGCTGCACCCAGTTTTCCACAGGTCGTTGCTGTCACCGTATAAAGGGGACAGAGAAGGGAGGGTCACTCGGGGACCAGCAATGGAGGAAAGGGAACACAGCTACCATGTAGCGGAGATCCTCGATTCCAGGTGGAAGGGAGATCAAGTAGAGTATTTGGTAACGTGGGAAGGGGAACCGGAGTCGGAAAACTATGGCAACTGATAAGCCAAAGTTGCCATGAGTGCCAAGAAAAACAAACATGGAGTCCAGCGCGCTTCCCTTGCGCGGCTTGCAGACTGTTTGTGCCGATCCAAAAGTCCTCTGGCTCCCTGGCTGTCAGCAGAGCGATCGCAGCAGATAGAAGCAATTGCAGCGTGTGGGTGAATAATTCAGAACAGACACAAAGCGTTCCTTATCTTCTCTAGCCTTTAATCAAGTAGAATAACATCGTAAATTAAACCTGGCGAAAGCTCGCCCATTCTCCCTTTCGCGTAGCGTCCCAAAAGCAGACTGAAACACTCGGCGTCAAACCACTCCCCGTATGTGTTTCTAACCACGCCTCAGGGAAGAGACGTCACACAGAACTCTTTAACCCTGTGAGTTCTGAAACCAATAACAAAAACACCTGGGTCATGGCAGAGGATGTCAAGGACGAGGTTTTAATAGAAACTTTTCATCAGAGGTTCCCACGTAAACCTCAGCCAGTGGCGAGGTTCCGGAGGGAATACTTTGCCACCACAGATGAGGAAGAGGAGTTGGAGGGGTTCACAGATTCCGAGGAGGAGGAGGATTCAGCGAGCCGGAACAGCGACCGATGGAGGGAAATGTTCGAGACGTCTGAAGATGAAGAGGATTCTTTTCGGAGTTTTACCTCCTCACCGCCCAGAGGAGAGGGAACGGGCGGGGGTGAAGGGGGTCCTGGAGGGGAGGTGGATGTCAGGGAACTGCCATCGGAGGAACAGGTGGGGAAAGGGCTCACGGAGGCTGGGAGGGACTCAACAGTTGAAGCAGGGACCAGCAGGGGGAGAGATGGGTCTCTGGAGGAGAGTCTCACAAAGGCTGAGAGAGACGCAGCAGCTAAAGCAGGAACTAGCAGGGAAAGGGGAGGATCTCTGAGGGAAAGCGAGCAAGAGGGAGGGCTCAGGGACACGTCCAGCGAGAACAGTGGGGAGGTGTCAGAAGCTCCCATAGGGAGACCTATTCCTCGCCGGAAGCTGTCACGCCGTGAGTCCCGAAGACGTGTTTCCGTTAAGGAGCTTTTATGCTGGAAGCGCTTCCGAAAACAACCACTGTCGGAATCTGCAAGTGACTAGAGCAGACATGTCTGAGGAGCTCTGTCACACACAGAGGTTTGTGGAGTTGCACAAACTCTGAGGGACTACGATTTTACGCACAAGCAGCTCATCATCCCATCACAGTACAGTTTTAAGTCCGGCAGGGCAAATCCCCCTCTTTCTTTTGCATCTGTAAGTATTTTAAATTTTATTCTGGGCTTTTTGCCCTGCCAGACAAATCTCGCAATGTCTTTCTGCCACCTCTTGAAACAGTCCATCTTGTCAAGAATCTGCAAAGTTTGAAACAAAAATAGCATTCTAGGCAATACATTCATCTTAATAACTGCAATTCGGCCTAACATTGACAATTTTAGATTTGACCATATTTCTAGATCTTTTTTAATTTCTGACCAACATTTTTCATAGTTGTCCTTATACAAGTTCAAATTTTTAGATGTCAAATGAACCCCTAGGTATGTCACCTTCTTAACCACTGTCAAACCTGTCTCTTCTTGAAATTTCTCCTTCTCCATGACTGTCAAATTTTTTTCTAAGACTTTAGTTTTTTGTTTGTTCAGTTTAAGTCTGGCTACCTGGCCAAATTGTTGAATTATCTCCAACACTCTTTTCGTACTAGTGTTTGGCTCTTGTAAGGTCAATACTAAGTCATCTGCGAATGCCCTTAACTTGTAATGTTTAGCTCCGACCTGTACACCTTTAACCTGCTGGTCATTTCTAATCATATTCAGCAACACCTCCAGAACAGAAATGAAAAGCAATGGAGAAATTGGGCACCCCTGTCGTGTTCCTTTTTCTATCTTAAGTTCCTCCGTTATCACATTATTTACAATCAGCTTAGCTTTTTGTTCAGAATATATTGCACCCATACCATTCTCAAAACCTTGGCCTACCCCCATCCCATGAAGATTCTTTTTCATAAAACTCCAAGAAATATTGTCAAAGGCTTTCTCCGCGTCCACAAAAATCAGCACTGCTTTAGTGTTTATGTTCACCTCTAGCAATTCCAGAATGTCTATTATATTCCTTACATTGTCCGATAAGTGCCTTTTTGGGAGAAAGCCTGCTTGGTCCTTATGAATCTTCTCCATCAACACTCTTTTAAGTCTTTTTGCCAAAATGTCTGCAAAAAAATTATAATCCACATTAAGTAATGATATTGGGCGGTAGTTCTTAAGTTGAGTCTTTTCAGTCTCTGTCTTTGGTATGAGTGAAATATACGCTTCTTTCCACGATTCTGGTGCCTTTCCCCCCTCTGAAATCTCATTGCAGACTTCCTTTAACGGTTGAACCAACCACTCCTTCAAAGATTTATAGTATCTGGAAGTCAGTCCATCTGGCCCTGGAGACTTGCCCAATTGCATGTCTTGAATGGCACCCTCTATCTCTTGTTCTGTTATTCTCTGGTTTAAATCCACCTTGCTTTGATGAGAGATTTTTTGTAATCCATATTTTTTAAGGAATTTATCTATGTCCTCTTCATTTTGTGGTCCTTGAGAATAAAGTTTTTTGAAATAACTCAGAAAACAGTTTCTAATCTCATTGGGTTTAGATATGTTCTTTCCATCCACTTCTAGGCTTGTAACTGTATTTAGTTTCTGCCTTTTCTTCAATTGCCATGCCAGAAGTTTGCCACATTTATCTGCCGATTCGAATGTTTTTTGTTTCATTTGCTTTATCTTCCATTCAATCTCTTGATTCATCAATTCCATATATTGTGTTTGATATAACTTAATCTCTCTCAAAATCTCCTGGGACTTTGGTTTTGATCTTAATTTTTTCTCTCCTTCTTTTATCTTTTCCAAAATCTTTTCCTTCTTCTCATTCTGCTTTCTCTTTTTTATTGAATTTTGTTGAATCAAGAATCCTCGCATCACAGCTTTACTTGCGTCCCAGATCACTCTTTTTTCCACATCGGCCTTTAGATTTATTTCAAAATAGTCCTTTAAAGTTTTTTGGGCCTTCATGTGGATCTCCTTATCTCGAAACAGGGTGTCATTCATCCTCCATCTAAATTGACCAGTTGTTGTAAGTTTCATTTCCATCTTCACGGCGTTATGGTCGGAGCAAGTTTTTGGGCAGATTTCTACCCTCCTAATCTTTGGAGCCATCCCACTAGTGATCCAAATTTGATCAATTCTGGTCCAGGTCATCATTGCTTGAGAGAAAAAAGTTCCCTCTCTCTCAAGAGGGTTCCTTGTTCTCCATATGTCTATTAGGTCCATATTTTCCGTCATTTCAAAGGTCTTCGGAAGTCTCCCTTCCTTGGAGATTGTCAGTCTTTGTGCCTTGTCCATATTTGTAGAAACTACACCGTTCATGTCTCCCATAATTATCATATTGTAATCCAAATAGTCCATCAGAGTTTCATGAAGTTTCTTGAAGAATTCCGCCTTGCCTTCATTTGGTGCATAAATTCCAACTATTAAGAATTTTTCTCCTTGTACTTGTATTTCAACTGCCAGATATCTTCCTTGTTCATCTTTAAACATCATTTTTGGAACCCATTTCTCTTTTACATAGATCACGACTCCTCTTTTCTTAACTTTATCCGATGAAATGAATTCTTGTCCTAATCTTTTATTTATGAGTAGTTTCCTGTGTGCTCTGGTTACATGGGTTTCTTGTAAACAAATCAAGTCCAATTGTTCTCTTTTCAAAATATGAAACACTTGACGTCTCTTCAAAGGCATGTTCAGCCCATTACAAGTCCAGCTAAGGAATTGCAGAGCCGTCTTGTTATTTTTCTGTTACTCCTCCAACCGTTCCAAGTTGTTGCTCGTCCTCTGATGGTGATGGGTTAAGTCCAAACGATAGGTTCAGAATGTCTAGTGCTCTCCTTTGTTCTGCAATTGGATCCACAGTTCCCTTCTGTAAGTCCTCTTGGTTTCTTTCCAAGAATCTCTCTTTGTCTTGTATTGTCTTTATTTTCACCTTCTTTCCCTTATAGTCAAAAGACAGTCCTTGTGGGAACTCCCACCTGAAAGGGATGATGTTCTTCTTCAGCAGGTAAACCAAATCCTTATAGAATGTTCTCAACTCCAAGATATGTTTAGGGATGTCTTTAAAAATCTGTATGGATGAATTTTCAATTTGCAAGGCCTTTTGGTAGTGTAATTTTAATATTTTATCTCTTTCTTCCTTAGATCTAAGGGTAATCAAACAGTCCCTCGGGGTCTTTCTGTTCTGTCTTCTGCCCAGTCTAAATGCTGTTGTAATCTTAAATTCTTCCTCCTCCAAGTCTTCCCAGAAACCAGCAAACTCTTGTGTTAAAAACTCCACCAGGTTGTCTCCTTCGCTCTCGGGAATCAGTCTTAATTTCAGATTTCTTTCCTTTCTCTGTAATTCCCACAAAGCCAGAGTTACATCATGTTCATGAACCTTTTTAGCAATCGGTTCTAAGTTCTCTTGAGTCTCTCCAGCAATAGTTCTAGCTTCCTCTGCAATTTTACGTGTTGCAGAATTTTCTTGAACCAGCCTGTTTATAGATTCTGTATTCAAGTCCAATCTTGCTGTTAGTTCTGTTAATTTCTGTGTATTTTCTGTACTCTGCTTTGTCAAGGTCTCCAAAGATTGATTTATCTTGAGTAACGCTTGTGTCACTGACTCCATAGAGGCAGCTGTCACTTTTTCTTGTCCTGTTATTCCTGTAGGAGTTACGCCTGTAATTGAGCCTCTTTTCTTTTGTTGCTGTTGCTGGTGTTGTTGCTGGTGGAGCTGCTGTTGCTGGTGGAGCTGCTTCCCCTGACACACTGGAACCTCCCCCCCCCTCCGCTACGCTCTGGAGGGGAAGCCGGTCCCGATCTCCTGCTGCTGCTTCGGGATTCCCTATTTGCTCCTTCCCCCTGATGAGTCCCCCCTGGGGCTCCTCTTGTCTTGGCTACAGGCGCCCCCTCCTGGGAATCCCCCGATTCGCTGGAAAGGCTCATGGAATCCCTCGGGCCACCGTCCTCCTCTTCCTCGCTGTCCTCGGACTCTTCCCAATAGTCCTCCCTCTCCTGCCTCCCATGTGCCTCTGCTCCTGAACCCCTGACAGCGCCATAAATTGCGCAGCCACGATTTAGCTTCCCCATGCAGATGAGTTATTATGAAGCCTACTTTCTCCTCCTCATCTCTAAAGTCTCCCCTTCGCTCTCCATCACCTCTCTCCCCTGTACCTCTGCTCCTGAGCCCCTGACAATTATATTTCATTTCCCAGAAAGCCTTAACCCTTGGGCACGTCCACCATAGGTGAAAGAATTTTCCTTCAGTTTCTTTACAATTCCAACACTTATTGTCTGGCAAATGATATATTTTTGCAAGCTTGATTAGGGTCATGTACCACCTGTAAATCATTTTCATAATATTTTCTTTCAGGGCATTACATGCCGTAAATTTCACACCAGTGGTCCTCAAATTGGTGTTTTTGGGGTTAGAATGCACATTCACCCCAAAATCGCAGAAATGTTTGTTACCAGCCCAAATCAACCATAGGTAAACATATGGTAACATGTCAATAGAAAAAGGACGAATAAGCTTTGATTGCTCTTTCGGTGTTCATTCACCCACAAATAGCAAAGCGGTGTGTAATGGTTGGGAGTTACTCGTGCGTAATCCTGCTCTGTTTGAGCATCGGGTTGCCTGGTTAAACCCTCCGGACTACGCAGCCCATGGTAGCGTGGCTGCTCTTAGTCACTTGTAGAATCTGACTGTGGGCGTTTCTTAAAGCGTTGCCAACATAAGAGTTGTTTGACGCCCAATCGTTTCCGCCTCTCACTGCGCGGGAGTCTCCTGCGCAGGGTGGGCGTGGGCAGCGGGGTGCTTGGGCTCTCCTCACTAACTTCCAACGAAGAGTCCTGGAGCCCCTGCACCTCCCTGTCCCGTTGCTCTCCTGGATCCCTGGTGTTACACTCATTCTCTTCCCCTTCTTCCTGGCTAAGTCTCCCTCTAGCGCTTGGACCTTCCCCTGCAGAATCAGAGACCCTCTCCTTCTCCCGTGCCTCTGATGGCAGTTCCCTGACATCCACCTCCCTCCCAGGGCCCCCTTCACTCCCCCTCCGACCCGGGGGCTCTGTTGCAGCCTCTTCTCTGGTCGGCGAGCCAAGGAAACCCCTGAAAGAGCTGTCCTCCTCATCTGTGGGTGTGAACACCTCTTCCCACCTGCTAAGGTTCCCACCCAAGGAATGACTCTCCCAATCCGATTCTTCTTCGGATTCTGAAAACCCTTCGAAACTCTCTTCCTCCTCCGTCGTGCCGAACTGTTCTTCCCAGAATCGCTCTAAGGGCTTGGGTTTATCTGGGAACCGTCGGTGGAACACTTCCACCATATGCTCGTCGCCAACTGCCTCTGCCGGCACCCACGTGTTTTCCGACCAGGGCTCTCCTTCCCACGCCACCAAGTACTGCACCTGCCGCCCTCGCCACCTTGAATCCACTATCTCTGCGGCCGAGCTCTGGTGTTCCCTCTCTTCTACCTGTGGTTGTGGCAAGACTTCTACCTCCCGCCCCTCTAATTCCTGCCCCTCTCTGTGCGGTGAGAGCAAGGACCTGTGGAACACGGGATGTATTTTCATGTTGTTGGGCAACCTGAGCTTGAACGCCACTGGGTTTATCTGTTGTATAACTTCAAACGGGCCCAGTCTTCTGGGCTGCAACTTCTTGCACCCTCCCTTAAAGGGTAACCCTTGAGTGGACAACCACACGCGATCCCCCACCCTAATGGTTTCCCCTTCCCTCCGGTGTTTATCTGCTTGCTTCTTGTAACTGGCTTTAGCCCTTTCTAGGTTCATCTTGAGCTGTTGATGTAACGCTTCCATTTCTTCCACAAACTGTTCAGCAGCAGGTACACTCCAGCTCTGTTCCTCATTGCCCGGGAACGCCCTGGGATGACACCCATAATTGGCCAAGAAGGGGCTCATACTGGTGGACACATGTTCAGCATTATTGTACGCAAATTCTGCTAGCGCTAGTTTCTCTACCCAATCATTCTGCCTTTCGCTAACGAAGCAGCGTAAGTATTGCTGGAGTACACTGTTTGCCCTTTCCGCCTGCCCATTGGTTTCTGGGTGTCTCGCTGTCGAGAAGCTTACCTCGACTTGCAGTAGGCTCATGAGCTTCCTCCAGAACCGGGAAGTAAATTGTTTTCTGCGGTCAGATAAAACCCTCAAGGGGGCGCCATGCAGCCTAAAAATGTGTTCTACAAACAACCGTGCCGTTTCTTCCGCCGTCACCGCATGGGAGCAGGCGATAAAGTGGCACATTTTGGTTAGCAAGTCTACTACTACCATCACTGCTGTTTTTCCCCTTGATTTGGGCAAATCCGTCATGAAATCAATTGACACCACCTCCCAGGGTTTGTTTGGCGTGGGTAAGGGTTCCAGCAAACCTGCTGGCATCGTGCGTTCCCCTTTGGCCCTCTGGCAGCGGTCACACCCTCTTACATATTCACGTACACCTTCCCTCACCCGTGGCCACCAAAATTGTCGGGTCACCAGCATCATGGTTTTGTGTTGCCCAAAATGTCCCGCTGTGGGGGTGTCATGTAGTTGTTTGAGTACCCTTCTTCTTAGAGCCTCCCCCGGTACGTACATCACCCCCCTGTAGTACAACACCCCTTCCTTCTCCTCAAACCCCTCTGGTGCTCCCCTCCCCTCTTGGAGTTCCCTGATTTTAGTCCGGGCGAATTCATCGTCCCTAGTGAGTCCTGCCAGTTCTCTCGTGCCCACTAGAGTACCCCCACACACCCATCGGTCCTCAGGTATGACGTGGCGGGTCTCCGGCGGCCCTTCTCCTTCGAAGTACTCTGGTTTCCGCGAAAGAGCGTTTGCTCTCACGTTTTGCTGGCCGGGCACATACTGGATTTCGAAAGAAAACTTGGAAAACTCCTGCGCCCAGCGAATCTGTCTCTGGTTGAGCACCTGTGCTGTCCGCCAATATTCCAAGTTCTTGTGATCTGTGCAGACCTGGATCTTATGCTGCGCCCCTATCAGCAGATGGCGCCACCGACGAAAGGCGGCATAAATTGCTAGCAGTTCTCGGTCGTACACAGTGTAGTTTTGTTCCGACTTGCTCAGCTTCCTCGAGAAGAAGGCGCACGGTTTCCATTCTTGCTGGCTCAGTCCTGGCTGCAACAGAACCGCCCCGATGGCTCTTTCTGACGCGTCCGTCTCCAACCTCATAGGTTTCTCCAAATCCACATGTAGTAATTGTTCCTCCAACGCGAATGCCTTCTTCAATCTTTCAAAGGATTGCTGGGCTTCCTCCGTCCACACAAACTTTCTCTTACTACTGAGACAGTCCGTGATTGGGGCCGTCAAGTGTGCGAAGTTCTTGATGAACGTCCGGTAGAAATTGCCAAAACCTAGGAATCTCTGCACATCCTTTCGTGTCTTTGGGGTCTTCCACTCCAATACTGCTTGCACCTTGCTTGGGTCCATCGCTAAGCCTTTGTCAGATAGCATGTACCCCAGGAACTCCACCTCTCGGGCATGAAACTGACATTTCTCTAGCTTGACCCACAACTGGTGTTTCTGCAAATGTTGTAGCACTTCCCTGACATCTCTCACATGTTGCTCCTCATTTTCCGAATAAATCAAGACGTCGTCCAGGAATGCTACACAGTTCTTGTAAAGCAGAGACCCCAACACGTGGTGCATGAACGCTTGAAAACAGGCGGAGCCTGACTGTAATCCGAAAGGCATAACGAGATATTCAAAGGCCCCCAGGGGTGTGAACATGGTGGTCTTCCATTCATCCCCCTCTCTCATCCGGATTAAGTTGTAAGCCCCCCTCAGATCTAGCTTGGTGAAATTCTTTCCCTTCCTCACTCTTGTCAGATTGTCATCGATTCTGGGCATCGGGAAAGTCACAGGTTCTGACACCAAATTTACCCCCCTGAAGTCCACGACCAGCCTCGGTTTATCAGTGTCCTTTTTGTCCACAAAAAATACTGGACTGCCCCCCACTGCTTTTGACTCTCTTATAAACCCTCTCTTTAGGTTCTTGTCGATAAAGTCCCGTAACTCCTTCATCACTATGGGGGTGGGTTTCCCCTGAGCATCCAGCGACCGTCGTTCTTCCAGCCTCGCTGTCAGGATGGCTATGTGCTCTTCCAAATTGCGGTTTCTCTCCTCCAGCGATTGGCCTCCAGCTGCCCCTCCCCTGGCTCCAGCTCCTCCGGTCTTACTCATGATGCCCCCTTCTGCTTGTTGCGCACGAGCAACTTTCAGGGTGAGTCAGAATGCTGTAATGGTTGGGAGTTACTCGTGCGTAATCCTGCTCCGTTTGAGCATCGGATTGCCTGGTTAAACCCTCCGGACTACGCAGCCCATATTAGCGTGGCTGCTCTTAGTCACTTGTAGAATCTGACTGTGGGCGTTTCTTAAAGCGTTGCCAACATAAGATTTGTTTGACGCCCAATCGTTTCCGCCTCTCACTGCGCAGGAGTTTCCTGCGCAGGGCGGGCGTGGGCAGCAGGGTGCTTGGGCTCTCCTCACTAACTTCCAACGAAGAGTCCTGGAGCCCCTGCACCTCCCTGTCCCGTTGCTCTCCTGGATCCCTGGTGTTACACTCATTCTCTTCCCCTTCTTCCCGGCTAAGTCTCCCTCTAGTGCTAGGACCTTCCCCTGCAGAATCCGAGACCCTCTCCTTCTCCCGTGCCTCTGATGGCAGTTCCCTGACACGGTGTAATAAGCCTAAACAAAGCCAAACAAGTTGTTTTGGTTTCCAACTACATAGAGAGAAGAATCTTGGATTTCGCTTACTTCAAGTCGTGTTCTTTGCTGTTAATGCACATTGACACAGAAATCGCAAAGTGTGTGTAATGAGACCAAAATAACACAACACCATCTTTTCGCTTCCATATGCGTAGAAAGAAGACGAATAGGCTTTGATTGGGCTTTTTTCAATTCGCATGGTGTTATTTGGGTGTGCGCCAGCATCACCCCAAACGAAAGCAAAAAAGTTTTTTTGGGTTCCATCTACATAAAAAGAAGATGATAAAGCTCTGATTGGGCTCATTTCAAATTGGTGTTTTGCGGGTTAGAATGCACATTCACCCAAAAATCGCAGAAATGTTTGTTACCAGCTCAAATCTGCTGGGAAAAAGCACCAATGATAAAGCCAGCTGCAGGTGGCTGGAATGCAAAACAGGATGTTGTTGTTTCAAACTGTACTGTTGGGAAAAAGGGGGAGTCTATTCTCTGTACTGAGCACCGGATGTTAGCTCAGAGTGTCATCTGACCTGTGCTAGAAGCACAGGGGAGGAGTTATGACTCTTCTGATGGAGTCTGAAGGGTGCAGTCACGTTTCTTTGTACTGCTGAATGACAGGAATAAAAGACATGTAAATAGGACTCCTGTCTGTCTCATTTCCCCTCCCTGGGGGGGAAAGCAAGGAGAGAGAAGCAGAGGGTGTGTTCTCCTCACATCTAACGAGGAGAATCACCGGTTTACGACCTAGCCTGCCGGGAGTAGCAGATGGAAGGTAAACAAGTATCTCGCTCAGTTTGCCCGTGAAGGCCAGTTTACCTCTGACTGTGAGCTGAGATACTGACGTATGGCAGCTTTCGGTGGTTGCGATTCATCGAACATCTGCATGAGAGGCTGGTGGATTGTCCTCCTCTGCTCCAAGGGAGAAAATAGCGTCTGAGAGCAGCCAGAAGCTGAACAGACGGCTGGACCCAGAGGAAAATGTTTTCCAAGCAACGGAGCTCAAGGTATGCTGCATTTCGGGCTAAAAGTTAGAGATAAGCTTTCAAGTATGCACAGTTGCTAAGCGACGCTCGTCAGAGACGTGGAAATTTACTGGCTGCGCAGATGGCTCTGAGAGAGGGCCTGGGAAGCGAAAGTTTTGTTTTGACTATGTCTTCGATGCTGTGCAAGGTCTGAGAAACAGCTTGCAGCTTGCCTGGAAAGGCAGTAAACAAGTCCAGCAGAGGCTATTGGAGTTTTAGCAAGGCTGGAAAGTGAGACAGAGGCTTGGCTTCAAGATGGATGCCAAGAAGGGGGGAGCCCTGCCTTATTCATCTCCCCTGACCAGTGGCAGTTATTCATCATGGTCTGGAAAGACGACTACCCCAGAAGGGGTGAGCAAGGATGATGCTGGCCAAGTTCCTAAGAGCTCATCGAAAACTGAGGAGAGCTTTGACCCTAGATGGGGGAGCGAAGGAACTGTTCCAGCTGCACTGGAAGTGAAGGACAGGGGGAGGGAAGAACAGAGTTCAAATCTCCCCGCTGCTGAAGCTACTGAGGAGCGAGTTGTAGCATTGAGCGCTGTCCGATGTTACAATTGTGGACAGACTGGGCATCTACAGCGAAACTGTAGGAAGCCGCGCCAGTCAAGAGGAGCGAAGAGCAGCTCTACGAAGCCTGAGGCGTCAGGCAAAAGCCGTACCAAGTGCCAGGTGAAACCTGCAAAGGCTATGATGGCGAAAGGAACCACGCCAGATGTTGGGAACGCGTTCATAATCGACACTGGCTGTACAAAACACATGTGCCCGCACAGAGAACTGTTTTCAACGTTGAAGAAGCAAAGCTTCACTGTGAAACAGGCCAACGGTCAGGAGCTGAAAGCGACCGGGATTGGGACTGTGTATCTTGAGAGTCTGAACTTGACTATAAACAATGTTTACCTGGTTCCAGAACTGAGATTTAATCTGCTGAGTGTGTCGCAGATTGCAAAGAAAGGACTGAAACTGTCCTATGATGCTAAAAGCTGCAAGATCTACAAAGATGGAGAACTGTTTCTTACTGCCAGAGAGAAGGATGGACTGTATTTGTTGACTTTTGATCAAAGTGATTACATGAAATGTAATTTTTCTGGTTCTAACGAAATCTCTCTTGCAGGTGTGACCAGTGTGAGCACCAGGAAGGTGACCAAGAAGGTCGACAGAGCATTTCAGCGGGTGTATGCTGATGTGATTGGTCCTCTAGAACCATCTAGAGGCGGTGCAAAATATTACCTTGTGTGTGTGGATTGTTTTACTAATTATTCTTGGGTTTTTGTGATGGAAAAACCGCAAGAGACCTTAGAAAGGTTTCAGGAGTTTTGTGACAAGGTTAAAAATATGCATGATGCTAACATTGATTGTCTCTTCACAGATGAGAAACAAGTTTTTCTGTTACAGAAGTTTCAGAAGTTCTGCATTACATTGGCTAGCTACTCTCTGTTGTGTCTTTGTCTCTGACTTAGACACTGCTTTAACCTGCTTTGAGTTGTTAACAATAGCAACACATGCAACAGCTAAGTTAGCAAACTCTTTTGAGTACCTCTTTGGTGGTACACCCTTTGTAACTCTCTCAGACCTGCGTACGAGGTTCTGATCCTCTGTGCTTACTGGTTCAACCTCTGGACTTTGTTGAGAACCAGTAGCATTCAGTGGTTCTTCCTTCACCTGTGAAGGTCTATCCATTGTGTGAGATTTTCTCTCAATGACTGTTACAACTGAACTCTCTGAGCTATCAGTGTCATCATCAGTACCACTGTAATCTGTGACATCAGAAAAATCATCATCATCTGAATCGTTTCCTGTGGGAAATGTGTGTTGTACAACCCGCTCTTGTTCAGGAGCACTTTCTAGAAACTTTGTGAGAATCACCTGACCAGATTCAGACAAAATTACTCTGTAGAGACCCTTTTCATATCCCACAAAAATGCCTCTGGCACTCTTTACTCCACCTGGAGCTTCTGTTCTCACATGAGACCCAAAAACCTTAAAATAGGCAACAGAAGGTTTTCTATTGAACAGCTTCTCAAAAGGAGAACATCCCAACTCTGTTGAGACTTTTCTCAACCACACATGAAGATAGGACGCTAGAGATTCGGCCCAATATTCATGTGGCAAATGTGAACTAAGCAATTGCGCATGCATCCCCTTTTGCAATTCTTTGTTCACTCTAACACAGACCCCTCTGTTCCATGCTTCGGCTGAAACAGCAATTTTGTGGTCTATCCCTTTTCCATCCAGGAACTTCTGAAACTTCTGTAACAGAAAAATTTGCTGCTCATCTGTGAAAAGACAATCAATGTTAGCATCATGCATATTCTTAACCTTGTCACAAAACTCCTGAAACTTTTCTAAAGTTTCCTGCGGTTTCTCCATCATATAAACCCAAGAATAATTAGTGAAACAATCCACACACAAAAGGTAATATTTTGCATTGCCCCTAGATGGTTCTAGAGGACCAATCACATCAGCATACACCCGCTGAAATGCTCTGTCGACCTTCTTGGTCACCTTCCTGGTGCTCACACTGGTCACACCTGCAAGAGAGATTTCGTTAGAATCAGAAGAATTACATTTCATGTAATCACTTTGATCAAAAGACAACAAATACAGTCCATCTTTCTCTTTGGCAGTAAGAAACAGTTCTCCATCTTTGTAGATCTTGCAGCTTTTAGCATCATAGGACAGTTTCAGTCCTTTCTTTGCAATCTGCGACATGCTCAGCAGATTAAATCTCAGTTCTGGAACCAGGTAAACATCGCTTATAGTCAAGTTCAGACTCTCAAGATACACAGTTCCAATTCCGGTCGCTTCCAACTCTTGACCGTTGGCCTGTTTCACAGTGAAGCTTTGCTTCTTCAACGTCGAAAACAGTTGTCTGTGTGGGCATAAATGTTTTGTACATCCAGTGTCGATTATAAAGGCGTTCCCAACAACTGGCGTGGTTCCTTTCGCCATCATAGCCTTTGCAGGTTTCACCTGACACTTGGTACGGCTTTTGCCTGACGCCTCAGGCTTCGTAGAGCTGTTCTTCGCTCCTTTTGACTGGCGCGGCTGCCTACAGTTTCGCTGTAGATGCCCAGTCTGTCCACAATTGTAGCATCGGACAGCACTCAATGCTACACCATGCTCTCCAGTAGATTCAACAGTGGGGGAATTAGAACTCTGTTCTTCCCTCCCCCTGTCCTTCACTTCCAGTGCAGCAAGTCTGTCATGTTCATTCAGGACCACGGCACACACTCTTTCCGCGGTTAGGTCTTGAGCCGGTAGGGAACCAAGCTGACTGGCAACAACCTTGTAGGTGCGATTAAGGCTGTTTATCATCATGAAGCAAAACACTTCCTCCTGTAGACGGAAATTGCGTTCCACCATCTGTTGACGCAGAAACTTCATTTCTGTCAGGTGCGCTTGAACATCTCCATCAGGCACAAGTCTCAGATTGGTCAACTTCTCAAAATACAGCAACGCTGAAGAACCAGCATCTCTCTGATGCGTTGTACGCAGCGTGTCCCAAAACTCTTTCACATTTTCTAAATGCTGGATATGCACAAGCTGCTGATCTGAGACACACAGAATTATAGCAGTCCTGGCCCTCATGTTCTGTGATTCCCAACCTCTGGTTGCTGCTGCAGGGATGGGGTTTTCAATTACATCAAAAAGCCTCTGATTCTGCAGCAGGGCCTTCATCTTTACAGACCAAGATGAATAATTGTCATTGGTTAAGGGAGGTGGGCAAGGCAGCGCTCCCTTCTTGGCATCCATCTTGAAGCCAAGTCTTTAGCTCACACTGTCAAGCAAGCTGTAAAATCCAACAGTTGTTTTTTTCTTTCTCAAGCAGGGAAACTGCAGGTTGTTTATGCTTTTAGCACCTGGCAGCAAAATGCTGGGTGCTACGGAAAGTCCCTTTCCAAGAGCACGTAAAGCTTGTAGCCAAAACACTCCATGGCTTAGTTTCGCTTTCCCAGCCTCACAATGCAGCTGCGTAGCCAGTAACTTTCCACTCAAGAGTGCATTCAGGACTTCTTATCTTAACCACAGGAATTTGTGGAATGCAGGCTTCAGCTTCCAAGCTGCAGGCCTTTCTCCCGGAGCTGTATTTTTCCAACGCAACTCCCCCGTGAACCAGGGAATTAATCAACCTGCGTTCACACTTTTAGCCCGATATGCAGCACACCTTGAGTTTTGTTGCTGTGGAAAACACCTCTTCTTTCCACCAGCCGTCTGTTGAGCCTCTGGCTTCTCTCAGACGCTTGCCTTCTGCCTTGGAGCAGAGGAGGACAATCCACCAGCCTCTCATGCAGATGTCCGATGAATCACAACCATCCTCTGCTACCATATGTTAGTATCTTCGCTCACAGTCAGAGGTACCTGGCCTCCCCCGTGGCAATTGAGCGAGATACTGTGTTTACCTTCCATCTGCGACCCCGACAGGCTAGGTAAACAAACCCGGCGATTCTTCTCATCAATCAGACGTGAAGAACACACCCTCTGCTTCTCTGCTTCTCCCTCCCTCCCTGCATTCTCCCCAGGGAGGGGAAATGAGACAGACAGGAGCCCTTTTACATGTTTTATTCCTGTCACTCAGCAATACATAGAAATGCGACTGTTCCCTTCAGACCCCATCAGAAGAGACACACACTCCTCCCCTGTACTTCCAGCACAGGTCACATGACACTCTGAGCTAACATCCGGTGCTCAGTACAGAGAATAGGCTCCACCTTTTCCCCAACAGTACATCTGCAAAACATAACATCCTGTTTTGCATTCCAGCCATCTGGAGCTGGCTTTTGCGTTGGTGCTTTTTCCTGACAAGAGGTACACTGGTGAAACCAGTGGTGGGGAGTTCCAAGGGTGGAACTGAAACAACAGGGGACTGTTATATGTATAACAACTGTTTGTTTTCTAATCATGTTTTGCCTATTGATGCTTTTGGGGGAGGATGTTGGGAAAAAGCACCAAGGCAAAAGCCAGCTGCAGGTGTTACAGGATGTTGTTGTTTCAAACTGTACTGTTGGGGAAAAGGGGGAGTCTATTCTCTGTACTGAGCACCGGATGTTAGCTCAGAGTGTCATCTGACCTGTGCTGGAAGCACAGGGAAGGAGTTATGACTCTTCTGATGGAGTCTGAAGGGTGCAGTCACGTTTCTTTGTACTGCTGAATGACAGGAATAAAAGATATGTAAATAGGACTCCTGTCTGTCTCATTTCCCCTCCCTGGGGGGGGGGAAGCAAGGAGAGAGAAGCAGAGGGTGTGTTCTCCTCACATCTAACGAGGAGAATCGCCGGTTTACGACCTAGCCTGCCGGGAGTAGCAGACGGAAGGTAAACAAGTATCTCACTCAGTTTGCCCGTGAAGGCCAGTTTACCTCTGACTGTGAGCTGAGATACTGACAAAATCAAGCATACGTAAACATATGGTAACATCTCAATAGAAAAAGGACGAATAAGCTTCGTTTGCTCTTTCGGTGTTCATTCACCCAGAAATAGCAAAGCGAAGTGTAATAAGCCTAAACAAAGCCAAACAGGTTGTTTTGGTTTCCAACTACATAGAAAGAAGAATCTTGGATTGCGCTTACTTCATGTCGTGTTCTTTGCTGTTAATGCACATTGACACAGAAATCGCAAAGTGTGTGTAATGAGACCAAAATAACACAACACCATTTTTTCGCTTCCATATGCGTAGAAAGAAGACAAATAAGCTTTGATTGGGCTTTTTTCAATTCGCATGGTGTTATTTGGGTATGCGCCAGAATCACCCCAAACGAAAGGAAAAAGGTGTTTTGGGTTCCATTTACATAAAAAGGAGATGATAAAGCTCTGATTGGGCTTATTTCAAATTGGTGTTTTGGGGGTTAGAATGCACATTCACCCAAAAATCGCAGAAATGTTTGTTACCAGCCCAAATCAAGCATAGGTGTTTTGGTTCCCTCTCAATAGAAAAAGGACGAATAAGCTTCGTTTGCTCTTTCGGTGTTGTCAGGGAACTGCCATCAGAGGCACGGGAGAAGGAGAGGATCTCGGATTCTGCAGGGGAAGGTCCTAGCACTAGAGGGAGACTTAGCCGGGAAGAAGGGGAAGAGAATGAGTGTAACACCAGGGATCCAGGAGAGCAACAGGACAGGGAGGTGCAGGGGCTCCAAGACTCTTCATTGGAAGTTAGCGAGGAGAGCCCAAGCACCCCGCTGCCCACGCCCACCCTGCGCAGGAGACTCCCGCGCAGTGAGAGGCGGAAACGATTGGGCGTCAAACAACTCTTATGTCGGCAACGCTTTAAGAAACGCCCACAGTCAGATTCTACAAGTGACTAAGTGCAGCCACGCTAATATGGGCTGCGTAGCCCGGAGGGTTTAACCAGGCAATCCGATGCTCAAACGGAGCAGGATTACGCACGAGTAACTCCCAACCATTACAGGTGTTCATTCACCCAGAAATAGCAAAGCGAAGTGTAGTAAGCCTAAAGAAAGCCAAACAGGTTGTTTGGGTTTCCAACTACATAGAAAGAAGAATCTTGGGTTGCGCTTACTTCATTTCATGTTCTTTGCTGTTAATGCACATTGACACAGAAATTGCAAAGTGTGTGTAATGAGACCAAAATAACACAGCACCATTTTTTCGCTTCCATATGCGTAGAAAGAAGACGAATAAGCTTTGATTGGGCTTTTTTCAATTCGCATGGTGTTATTTGGGTGTGCACCAGAATCACCCCAAACGAAAGCAAAAAGGTTTTTTGGGTTCCATCTACATAAAAAGAAGATGATAAAGCTCTGATTGGGCTTATTTCAAATTGGTGTTTTTGTTGGTTTCTGCTCTCTTCACTGTGCAGCGAAGTGCTTGTCACAAGACAATGTTTACATTCCACAGTCAGAGTACTGTCGGGTTTTCCCACGGGAATGGGAAACTGGATGTGACGTACACTGGTTTCCTGTTTTTCACTGACTCTCTCGGTGTTCTTCATTCCGAGGAGAAGGACGGTTGCTTCTCTGCTCCCGCAGAGGCAAGATGCATGTTTGTAATTTCTCTACATTGAACTGAAAATAAAGCAACATTAAGCATGTGGCACGTACGGCTCATCATTCCGTTGTGCACAGGACTCTGCAATTACAACATTTTTGGTTCCGGGCCCAGAAAGACGCAATCAAACTGAAGAATGGAGACTCCAGAAGTCGAGTCGGAATGCCGGCAGAGGAACAGACAAACGGATCGGCGTTATCTGCTCTGCGCGTCAAGTTTGATTGATGGAGGTATGTGCTCATGCTGCGGGCAGCCTGCCAGCTTCTAGTTTATGGTTTTATGGCTGGATTTTGAACTTTTGAAGCCGTTTTTGCCGCGATACAGGCAAAGGCACTAAGTCACAGGCTCACAGGCTTGGTGGCTGGGAAAGCGAAAGTACTTTTCACAAGTGCTTTTGGAAGCAGCTGTACTGTGACGCAGCTTGATTAAAGTAGCAATGATGGCTAATGCAAAGCTGGCTGATGCTTTTGGGATTCCTAAGCTCAATAAGAAAAATTATACGGACTGGGTACTTTATGCAGAGGCTGTTCTGCGGAAGGAAGGTCTGTTTAATGTTATTACAGACAACCCCCCAGCTCCAATTACAGATGAATGGGCTACAAAGGATTCCAAAGCAAGGGGAACGCTTACGTTGATAGTATCCCCAGAAGAGCTCTGTCTGTTGCGTGGAAAGACCACAGCCAGAGAAATTTGGGACACTTTAAGAGAAGCTCACTTGAGGACAGAGGCTGGTTCCTCAATGTACTACTATGCCAAGCTGCATGGTATGGCTCTTGCTGAAGGTGGAGATGTGAGTACACACCTGATGGAGATGCAAAATCTGAGACATGAGTTGCAACAGAGAGGACTCGACTTTCCAGAGGCTGTGTATTCCTTTATGATACTACATTCTTTGGGTCCAAGTTGGGAGTCCGTTGCCACTCAGATTGCTGTTCAGCCAACTGCTCAGCTCACAGTAGCCTATGTTACTGCCGTGATCCAGAATGAAGCAGATCGCCGGGGTGCTAGCTGCATGGGTATGGGGGAGTCTTCACAGACGTCATCCCAGAGTGCAGTGGAACCACCAGAGGGCGCCAAAGCTTTGAAGGCAGTGAAATGCTACTCGTGTGGACGTCTAGGCCATATGAAGAGGGAATGCAAATATCCCAGGGCCAAGACAGAGCAGCGCAGCGGAAGTTCATCGCGTGGAAAAGGCCAAAGCAAAGGCAAAGGTCCGGTGTCCAGGACAACGCAGCACAAGGCAATGGTCTCACGCTTCACTCCAAAGGTTGCAAAGGTCCAGAAGACGTCTAGATCTTTCTTCGTTGTTGATTCAGCAGCTACCCACCACCTGTGCAACGATAAGCGACTGTTCGTGTCTTTTACACCGCAGGAAGGTGCGATTCACCAGGCGGATGACCACACGATCCCCAGTCAAGGCTACGGAACTGTTGTACTTCACAGTTTGGACTTATCGATACAGGATGTACTGAATGAACGGAACATTGACGTTTCCTTCAAGAACAAGAAATGCACCATCACAAAGAAAGACGATTATGTATTGCATGCTGAAAATGTTGATCGTTTGTTTGTATTGTATTATGATGATGTTGTGCAGAATGATACTTGTTGCATTGCAGGTTCTAACAAAAGTTTGCATGCAGGATGTATTCATGATTTTCACCGAAAATTTGGTCATTTGCATTTTGAGGCAGTATCTAAAATTCCTGCCTTGGTTGAAGGTATGACTATTAAACCCTGCAGGTACCACATGAAGTGCAAAGCATGCGCAGCAAACAAGGTGAAAATGGCTGCGAAAGGTAAGGTGTCTAGTAGGCAAGCTACAGAACCATACCAGGTTGTTCATGCTGATTTAGTTGGTCCACTATCGCCCTCTTTGGGTGGAAATAGGTTCTTCATGGTTCTCATTGATGCATTTTCCAGGTATATTTATGTGTACAATCTCAAGCAGAAATCAGAGGCTTTTCAAAGGTTTAAGGAATTCTGTGCTTGGTTGGAAAATGTGCATGGTAAAAAGATAAAAACTCTTTTCACTGATCGCGGGGGAGAATTCACTTCTCAGCAGTTTGAAGCTTTTCTGACTGAGAAAGGAATTCAACACGATTTGTCCAGTCCTCGCTCGCCATGGCAGAATGGACTTTGCGAAAGGGCAAATCAGACATTGCTTCAAGGGTTAAAAACCTTGCTGCATGATGCCAATCTTCCAGAGAGTTATTGGGCCGAATCTCTCTCGTGTTTTGTTTACAGTTACAATCGCAGATTATCTTCAGCGATTGGTTGTACCCCCTATGAGAAAATGTTTGGCAAGAAACCATACATCAAGCACATGAAAATTTTTGGTTCTGACATGTGGGTTCACTCACCACAAAGCTCCAAGTTAGGCAAGCGTGGATTGCATGGTATCTTTCTAGGTTATCAGAAAGGTTCTTACAGAATAATGATGACTGACTCTAAGACAATTAAGCTCACAAGAAGTGTTGAGTACAATGCCAAGTGGGGGGAGAATGTGGGAATTTTTCAATGTTATCCTGATGACAGTGATGAGACTGAGGATAAGCAACAGCAAAAGCAGCGACAGCAACCCACACCCACTGATGAAGGTTCTGATTCTGAGTCTGAATCTGAATCGGATACTTCAGAGGATTTCAAGAGTGTGAAAGCCTCTATGCGACCCTCTGAAAGCTCTGATCAGGAATTGGAAGAACCATTGTTCACAATAGGCCACTTTTCTCCTAAGAAGGAAGAGGAAAGTGTTGAAGACCTAAGGCTAATTCGCAGGTCACAAAGAACCACAAAAGGCAGACCTCCAAAGAGATTTGCTGATGAATTTGCTAAGACAGCAGTAGCAGCTGTTAAAAGCTCCAAGAAGGTATTTGAACCTTCAAGTTTCCAAGAAATCCAGGATTTGGATTCTAAGGAAGCTGAGCCATGGTTAAATGCCATGAAGGCTGAGCTTGATTCCTTAGAAAGGAACAAAACATGGGAGCTAGTTCCAGTAGTTCCAGGAATGAAACTGCTTGGAAGCAAATGGGTCTTCAAAGCGAAGACTGATCAAAATGGCAAGATAGTCAGACACAAAGCCAGATTGGTAGCCAGAGGTTTTGCACAGGTACCAGGTGAAGACTATCACGAGACCTACTCACCCACTGTGAGATATGAGAGCATTAGGCTTATGCTCAAGCTAGCTGCAGAGGAAAATCTACACATTAGTCACCACGATGTGAATACAGCGTTTTTGTACGGATCTCTAGGTGAATCACTTTATATGCTTCCACCTGATGGCGTACAGGTAAAACAGGGATTTGTTTGTGCTCTAAAGAAGTCCCTTTATGGTCTCAAACAAAGTGCACGGTGTTGGCACACAAAACTCACTGAAGCATTGTTTTCTCTAGGTTTTCAGCAAGGAAAAGCTGATCCATGTGTATTTGTCAAAGAGGAGGGGCAAAAGAAGCTGTATTGTTTGTTTTATGTTGATGATATTTTATTCTTTTGGAAAGATGTCACAATGTACAATAACGCCCTAGCTCAGCTCAAAGAGCACTTTGACATGAAAGATCTCGGTGAGGTAAACAACTACCTATCTCTGGAAATAGAAAGAGATCAAAGTGGTAACATTCTAGTACACCAGTCACGAAAAATTGCTGATGTGTTAAGCAAACTGAACCTGATGGATGCTAACCCTGTAGACACACCCATGACAACAGGTTATCAGGTAGAAGACACTGAAGAAGCATTTTCTGACACTACACTGTACAGAAGTGTGCTAGGCAAGCTAAACTTCATTGCCAGATGTTCAAGACCTGACATTGCTGCTAGCTGTAATTTGCTAAGCAGACAAATTAACAATCCTACTGTTAAGGATTGGAAAGCTCTGAAACGCATAGCACGCTATTTAAAAGGCACTATGCATTACAGACTGAGATTTAACAATCAGAAGTCTGGTGGTCTTGAGATTTTTGCAGATGCAAGTTTTGGAAGTGACACTGCAGACAGGAAAAGTACATCTGGAGTTTGCTACATGTACAATCAGGGTCTATTTGATTGGTCTTGCAAGAAGCAAACAACAATTAGCTTAAGTACTTGTGAAGCTGAACTGAATGCACTGTCTTATTCACTTAAGGATTGTGAATGGTTGTTACAATTGTGCAAAGACATGAGAATTCCTGTCAAATGTCCAATCCAGGTTTACCAGGACAACAAAGCATGTTTGGCTTTGCTGAATTCGGAAGGTTGTAAGCAAAGCACGAAGCACTTGCAATTGAAGGTGCAACATGCTAGGGAACATATTCAGAAGGGACTCGTAACGGTGTCCTATATGCCAGGTAATGAAATTCCTGCTGATGTATTGTCCAAGATTGTATCAAGGGATCAACACTGTACCTATGTACAGAAGTTGGGTTTGTACTGATATTGTACGAACACGCTGCCCAGTGATGTTCACGGAAAGGGGGAGGATGTTGGTTTCTGCTCTCTTCACTGTGCAGCAAAGTGCTTGTCACAAGACAATGTTTACATTCCAGAGTCAGAGTACTGTCGGGTTTTCCCACGGGAATGGGAAACTGGATGTGACGTACACTGGTTTCCTGTTTTTCACTGACTCTCTCGGTGTTCTTCATTCCGAGGAGAAGGACGGTTGCTTCTCTGCTCCCGCAGAGGCAAGATGCATGTTTGTAATTTCTCTACATTGAACTGAAAATAAAGCAACATTAAGCATGTGGCACGTACTGCTCATCATTCCGTTGTGCACAGGACTCTGCAATTACAACAGTTTTTGGGGTTAGAATGCACATTCAACCAAAAATCGCAAAAATGTTTGTTACCAGCCCAAATCAAGCCCAGGTGTTTTGGTTCCCTCTCAATAGAAAAAGGACGAATAAGTTTTGATTGCTCTTTCGGTGTTCATTCACCCACAAATAGCAAAGCGAAGTGCAATAAGCCTAAACAAAGGCAAACAGGTTGTTTTGGTTTCCAACTACATAGAAAGAAGAATCTTGGATTGCGCTTACTTCATGTCGTGTTCTTTGCTGTTAATGCACATTGACACAGAAATCACAATGTGTGTGCAATGAGACCAAAATAACACAACACCATCTTTTCGCTTCCATATGCGTAGAAAGAAGACGAATAAGCTTTGTGTCACGGGAAATGGGGTTGCTTGTGTGTAAACCTCCAGCTGTTCCAAACTGCTTAGAAGTTGGTGGTGTCTTTCCCTGACTGAGCAGCCTGGGTGCTGCTGCTGCTCAGTCGCTGGACGTATCCGTGAGTGGGTGTTTCCTAAATTTCCTCCAACATAAAAGCTCCTTGACAGACACCCTTCGCCTCGCCTCTCTGCGCGTAACCCTTCTGCGCAGAGTGGGCGTGCCCAGAGGTGCCCCTCCACTCTCTTCACTACCTTCAGTGCCAGCATCTCGGAGCCTCTCCTCCGAGATGCTTCCTCCCTCTTCCTTCTTCCTGGTGTCACCGGGACATTCTTCCCCAGATGACCTTCTCTCTCTACCCTTACTCGTTCTTTCTTCCGCAGAATCGGGAAGCACCGCCTCTCCCCTCTGCTCCGATGTCAGTTCCCTGACATCCACCTCCCTCCCAGGGCCCTCCCCTCCCCCCGTCCTTCCCTCTGACGGTGACGCAGGAAACCCGCGGAAAGAACTCTCCTCTCCATCTGACGATTCAAACACCCCTCTCCATTTGCTGCTGTCTCTCCCCTCTTCCCAATCGGATTCTTCTTCTGGCCAACCCCCTACCTCCTCTTCGGAGGTGGGAAAACCCTCAAACTCTTCCTCCTCATTGGTGGTGCCAAATTGCTCCCTCCAAAATCTCTCTGGTGGTTTGGGCTTTCTCGGGTACCTGCTATGAAACTCCTCCTGCAGGTACTCATCCCTCATTTCTTCTGCTGGGACCCATGCGTTTTCCTCATCTGGCTCCCCCTCCCATGCCACCAAATACTCCACCCTCCCCCCTTTCCACCTGGAATCGAGAATCTCAGCTGAATGTCCACTGAGTTCCCTTTCCTCCATCTGTGGATGCAAGGGTGCTTCATTTTGCTGACCCAGACACTCCCTCCCTTCCCTGAAAGGTGAAAGTAAGGACCTGTGAAACACAGGGTGCAGTTTCATGTGAGATGGCAATTTGAGCCTAAAGGTCACCGGATTAACTTGCTGAACTACTTGGAATGGTCCCAGCCTCTTTGGCTTCTTGCACCCTCCTTTGAACGGTAACCCTTTGGTGGACAACCACACCTGGTCCCCCACTCCTATGTTTTCCCCCTCCCTGCGGTGCCAGTCTGCCTGCCGCTTATACACTTCTTTGGCTCTCTCCAGGTTTAACTTAAGCTGTTGGTGTAAAGCCTGCATCTCTTCCACAAACTCCTCCGCTGCGGGAACACTCCAACTTCCCTCCCCTTCCCCTGGGAAAGCCCTGGGGTGGCACCCGTAATTTGCCATAAACGGACTCATCCCTGTAGACACATGTTCTGCGTTATTGTATGCAAACTCAGCCAACGCTAATTTGTCCACCCAATCATTCTCCCTCTCGTTGACGTAGCAGCGTAGATATTGTTGCAGCACGCTGTTCGCTCTCTCTGCCTGTCCATTGGTCTCCGGATGCCTGGCCGTTGAGAACACCACCTCCACGTCCAGCAGACTCATAAGCTTTCTCCAGAATCGGGACGTGAATTGCTGGCCTCTGTCGGATAAAATCCTCAAGGGGGCGCCATGCAACCTGAAAACATGCTCTACAAACAACTTGGCCGTTTCTTCTGCAGTCACCGCATGCGAGCACGCAATAAAATGGCACATTTTTGTCATCAAATCAACTACCACCATAACTGCCGTTTTCCCCCTGGCTTTGGGTAGATCAGTCATAAAGTCAATTGATACCACCTCCCATGGTCTCTCTGGTGTAGGTAAGGGTTCCAGTAACCCCGCAGGTGCCGACCTCTCCCCCTTCGCTCTCTGGCAAACCTGGCACCCTCGTACATACTGCTTCACATCCTCTCTCATCCGTGGCCACCAAAACTGCCTGGTGACTAGTAACATAGTTTTATGTTGTCCAAAATGTCCTGCCGTGGGGTTGTCATGCATCTGTTTGAGTATTCTGTTTCTCAATTCCCCCTCAGGTATGTACAAGACCCCTCTATAGTACAATGCTCCGTCCTTTACTTCGAACCCCCCCCCCCGAGTTTCCCCAGTGATATCAATTTCTCGCATTTTGGTTTGTGCATATTGATCATCCCTCGTCAACCCGGCTAGCTCTTGCCTCCCGACGAACACTCCCCCACACACCCATTTGTCCTCGGGAATGACATGTCGTGCTTCTGGTCCTCCCTCCCCTTCCTCGTATTCAGGCTTGCGAGAGAGGGCATCTGCTCTGACATTTTCCTTCCCGGGCACGTACCTAATTTCAAAATTAAACTTGGAAAACTCTTGAGCCCCCCGCACCTGTCGTTGGTTGAGCACTCTTGCCGTTCTCCAATATTCCAGGTTCTTGTGGTCAGTACACACCTGGACCTTGTGCTGTGCGCCTATGAGAAAATGTCACCACCGTCGAAAAGCCTCGTGAATTGCCAGCAGTTCTCGATCGTACACTGTGTAGTTTTGCTCCGACTTGTTAAGCTTCCTGGAAAAGAAGGCACACGGTTTCCACTCCCCATTTGCCTGCTGAAGCAATATCCCCCCTACAGCTCTGTCTGATGCGTCCGTCTCTAGCCTTATCGGCTTCCGCAGATCCACGTGCAGGAGCTGCTCTTCCGACGCAAACGCCTTCTTGAGCTTTTCAAAGGAACTTTGGGCCTCCTCCGTCCATACGAACTTCTTCTTGCTGCTGAGACAATCTGTTATGGGTGCTGTTAAATGAGCGAAGTTCTGGATAAACTTCCGGTAAAAATTTTCAAACCCCAAAAACCTCTGTACATCCTTCCGGTTCTTGGGAGGCTTCCATTCTAGCACGGCCTGCACCTTGCCTGGGTCCATGGCCAGACCCTTCGCTGACAACCTGTAGCCCAGGAACTCCACCTCTCGTGCATAGAATTGGCATTTCTCCAGTTTGACCCACAGCTGATGCTCCTGCAGCCTTTTCAGCACTTCTCTGACGTCTTTCACATGCTGCTCCTCATTCTCTGAGTAGATGAGTACGTCGTCCAGAAAAGCCACACAATTCTTGTACAGCAGGGACCCCAGCACGTGGTGCATGAAAGCTTGAAAGGTGCTCGATCCCGATTGTAATCCGAAGGGCATAACTAAGTACTCAAAGGCTCCCAGAGGGGTGAACATGGTGGTTTTCCATTCATCCCCCTCCTTCATCCTTATCAAGTTGTACGCCCCCCGAAGGTCCTACTTGGCAAAAATCTTCCCCTTCCTTACCCTGGCCAAAATGTCATCAATTCTGGGCATTGGGAAGGTCACTGGTTCCGACACCCTGTTCAATCCACGGTAGTCCACTACGAGCCTGGGCTCATGAGAGTCTCTCTTGTCCACAAAGAACACTGGACTACCCCCCACCGCCCTCGATTCCCTTATGAACCCTCGCTTCAGGTTCTTGTCAATAAACTTCCGCAATTCCTGCATCTCCCTATCTGACATGGCGTACAGCTTGCCCACTGGCAGCTGAGCGTCTGGGAGCAAGTTGATCTGGCAGTCAAAGGGCCTGTGGGGGGGTAGCCGATCCGCCTCCTTCTCGCTGAAGACTTCTTCCAAGTCCGCATACTGAGGTGGTACTCTCCCTTTTCCCCCCACCACCATCCCTGCCACCCTGGCTACTGCCATCCTCGAGGTTTCCCCTCCGTGGCAATGCTCTACGCAGTGAGCTGACCCAAAGTTGACTGTCCGCTGGTGCCACCCTACTACTGGGTCGTGCAGTGCCAGCCAACTCATTCCCAGTATGATGGGTGGTCCTGCCAGGGTGGCTACGTGGAAGGCAATGGTCTCAGTGTGTCTGGAAACCGTCATTTTCATGGGAGGGGTCTGGTGGGTTACATCCCCTCCCAAAAGTTCTCTCCCATCTATCGTGGTTACTTGCAGGGGATGTTCTAAAGGCACCACCTGTAGCTGGTGTTCTAGCGCAAAATCCTTGCTAAAGAAGTTGCAAGAGCTGCCTGAATCCAGCAGCGCCTTCACTTTGATGGGGTGTCCGTTTGGGAGTTCTAGCACCACCTCTATTGCGATGGCTGCTCGGGGGGGGGGTCTGGTTTGGGCACTACTACTGGTTGCCCGCCTGGCTGCTGTGCCCTTTTTCCTGCAGCCAAGCCTTGCCGTTTCCCGGTGCCTCCTTCTTTTCCTCCTCACTCCCCACTGCCCCCACCATTCCTTGCCACGCCTTCTTCTGAGGGCATGCTCTGGCAAAATGTCCCGGCTGCTGGCATAGGAAACACCTCTTATTGGTTTTCCCCTCCTTCTTACGCACCTCGCTGGAGTTTGAAAATCCGCGCGCGCTCACTCCTCCAATCTCCATTGGCTCCTTGGGCGGCACTGCCGACGCTGGCATGTCTGGAATCCGGTTCTCCTGCCAACGCTCAGCTCTCCCTTCCCGCCTTTCCAGTGCGCGTGTCTCTTGTCTGACTCCCACAGTGAGCGCCAACTTGGTCAGCTGGTCCATCGATTGAGGGCGGGGCGAGCGGGAAAGTTCGTCTCTCACCCAAGGGGATAAGCCCTCCTCAAACAACATTTGAATAGGTTCCGAACTCAGATCCCACCCAAGTTTATGGATCAGCATAGCAAATCTCGACCAGTACTCTCTCACTGACTGGTTCCCCTGTTTGCACCCCATCAGTTCTTTGCGCGTCACACTCAATTCCACATCGCTCGAAAACATGTGATCCATTGCGGAGAAGAACTTTCTCAGGTCCTTTAAGGCAGCGTTCTCCGCTGCCATTAAGGGTCGAACCCAATCTCTAGCTCGCCCCTCCAGGTGCCCCACCACGAAAGCAACTCTTCCCCCATCGTCGGCAAAGTCATCGTACTGGAGGTCCAACGCATACTGCACTTCTGTTTTAAAAGCGTTGTAATCTCTGGGGTTGCCCCCAAACTTCTGCACAAGTCCCGGTACCTTTCTTGCGATGGGGGTAATCTTGCCCTGGGCGTCATGCGTCCTCCTTTCATCCAGCTGCGCCGCTAGTAGAGCCAGTTGCCTCTCCAGATCTCGGTTTCTCTCCTCAAGACTCTGTCCGCCTCTGGCTCCCTCTCCTGCGCCTGCTCCTTCTGTTTGACTCATGACTGTTCCCCAGTGCTCTTACACACAAGCAAGGTAAGGGACTCACGGATTGCTGTCACGGGAATGGGGTTGCTTGTGTGTAAACCTCCAGCTATTCCAAACTGCTTAGAAGTTGGTGGTGTCTTTCCCTGACTGAGCAGCCTAGGTGCTGCTGCTGCTCAGTCGCTGGACGTATCCGTGAGTGGGTGTTTCCTAAATTTCCTCCAACATAAAAGCTCATTGACAGACACCCTTCGCCTCGCCTCTCTGCGCGTAACCCTTCTGCGCAGAGTGGGCATGCCCAGAGGTGCCCCTCCACTCTCTTCACTACCTTCAGTGCCAGCATCTCGGAGCCTATCCTCCGAGGTGCTTCCTCCCTCTTCCTTCTTCCTGGTGTCACCGGGACATTCTTCCCCAGATGACCTTCTCTCTCTACCCTTACTCGTTCCTTCTTCTGCAGAATCGGGAAGCACCGCCTCTCCCCTCTGCTCCGATGTCAGTTCCCTGACACTTTGATTGGGCTTTTTTCAATTCGCATGGTGTTATTTCGGTGTGCACCAGAATCACCCCAAACGAAAGCAAAAAGGTGTTTTGGGTTCCATCTACATAAAAAGAAGATGATAAAGCTCTGATTGGGCTTATTTCAAATTGGTATTTTTGGGGTTAGAATGCACATTCAACCCAAAATCGCAGAAATGTTTGTTACCAGCCCAAATCAAGCCCAGGTGTTTTGGTTCCCTCTCAATAGAAAAAGGACGAATAAGTTTCGATTGCTCTTTCGGTGTTCCTTCACTCACAAATAGCAAAGCGGTGTAATAAGCCTAAACAAAGCCAAACAGGTTGTTTTGGTTTCCAACTACATAGAAAGAAGAATCTTGGATTGCGCTTACTTCATGTCGTGTTCATTGCTTTTAATGCACATTGACACAGAAATCGCAAAGTGTGTGTAATGAGACCAAAATAACACAACACCTTCTTTTCGCTTCCATATGCGTAGAAAGAAGACGAATGCTTTGATTGGGCTTTTTTCAATTCGCATGGTGTTATTTGGGTGTGCGCCAGAATCACCCCAAACGAAAGCAAAAAGGTGTTTTGGGTTCCATCTACGTAAAAAGAAGATGATAAAGCTCTAATTGGGCTTATTTCAAATTGGTGTTTTTGGGGTTAGAATGCACATTCAACCAAAAATCGCAGATGACATGTTTGTTATAAGTCCAAATCAAGCATAGGTGTTTTGGTTCCATCTCAATAGAAAAAGGACGAATAAGCTTCGATTGCTCTTTCGGTGTTCATTCACCCACAAATAGCAAAGCGAAGTGTAATAAGCCTAAAGAAAGCCAAACAGGTTATTTTGGTTTCCAACTACATAGAAAGAAGAATCTTGGATTGCGTGGCAAGTCCCCTCCCCCTTGTGAAATAAAGACACGGGACACAATATTTAAGGTTAATGCAGTGTTTCCCAACCACTGTTCCGCGGCACACTAGTGTGCCGCGAGATGTTGCCTGGTGTGCCGTGGGAAAAATTAAAAAATTCGAAAGATTTTTTTTTTTAAGTCAAATTTTCGATTGGGGCGCCCTCACTAGATGACCCCTGGGGTTCCCTCCCTCCCTCCCGCTCTGCGCCTCCCTCCTCCTCCTCCTCCTCCTCCTCCGGGGAGGCCCTTCCTGGCTCTCGACCAAGGCTTGGCGGCTGCCACTCACTCACTCGCTCGCCCACCCGTCCCTCCATCCCTGCACCCGGCCTCTCCCCCTCCGTCCCCGGCGCGGGGGCTGCCGGGATCCGTAGTCCCCTCGCCCTTGGGCTCCGCGCCCGCGCGGGGTGCACAAACTACGTTTCCCAGCGTGGCCTGGCGGGCCGGGCGTTTTGTTTGAAGCGCTCTTCTCCCGGCCATGGAATGAGCGTGGCGGCGGCGGCTGGGCGGGCAGGGGCTCTTCCGCGTGGACCCCACGCAGCCTGCCTGCGCCCCCGCGGAGATCGGGCGGCAGGATGGAGCCCGGGGATCCCCGCGGAGGCGGAGCGGCGGAGGCGGAGGCTGCCCCCCAGGTAGGGCTGCGTCGGGGTGTGTGTGTTATTTTTGCAATGCTGTATCCGCGCCGGAGGGGACGCATCGGACCGCGGGGAGACCCCTTGGCGTGCGTGCAAGGCAATGCATGTGTGCAGGCGTTGCATGGAGTGCAGTACAATGCAATGGCAACACGGCGCCCTGCATGCATGCATGCAACTTCCACCGGCGCTCCGGACTTGGCAGGTGAGGGGGGTCCCCAGTGGGCGGCAGAGAGAGCCGGGAGGGCAAAGGGGAGCCGGGGGGAGCAGCGCTGCTCCCCGAGCCGAGCCCGGGGAGAAACTTCGGCGTCGTTGCGCCGGGTGTTGGAAGCGGAGGCTGGCGGGGGCCCCTCACCTGCAAAACCTGGTCGCCTCTCATATATTTCGTGCATTGCATTCATCGCCCGCTTTCTCCTCCAAGGAGTTCCCGGGGGCGCGCGTGGTTCTCCCCGTGTTATCCTCGCAACAACAGCCCTGCGAGGTGGGTCAGGCGAGTGGCCCAAGGGAGCACCCAGGGATTGTCCTGGCCAGGTGGGGTGATTTGAACCCTGCTCTCTGCCCGGTCTTCGTCCTCATTTAGCCCCCACATGTGCATGACTGTGCATGACTGAGGTTTTTCCCCCTCGTCTTGGCTATGGTGTGAGTCTGTGCTGTTAATTAATGGGGTTCTGCCTTCGGAGAAGATGAGCCAGCCCTCAAGGAGGTGATTATGTAATTTGCTAGCAATTCATGTCCCTCCCGGCGTGACGCTGCGCGCTGACGTCACGGGGCTGTAATGGTGGTGTGCCTCGAGATTTTTTTCATGAAACAAGTGTGCCTTTGCCCAAAAAAGGTTGGGAAACACTGGGTTAATGAGCATAAAAAAGGCCACAACTTTATTGATTACACAATTGAAAGGTATTGGCCTTAGGCATTGGCTCCTATCGACTACCCGGCATGGAGATCGGGAAGGGTTAACCACCAGCCGTGGGAGTCCTGTTGAAGTACACCAACTAAGATCCCACGGGTGTCACCGCTCGGGGGCGTGCCGGAGGCCCTTACCTTCCTAGGTTTCGGACAAGGCAACGCCCCCCGGAGTCCTCTACCGGACTACCCATTTTCATTGGGGGAAGGTGATGGCGCTTCCTTCCCCCCTCATTTGCATAACAATTACCCCTGCCAATGCCTAACCGCCAATACTGAGAAGTTGTGACGTTTGCTACGAGGTAGGCGAAAAAACCAAAAGGCTGGAAGTGCGCCAAGTTGGAAAAATTCCTACCAGGCCCCTTGCGGCGACCAACCGAAGTCCATAGCAAGGTCATATCTAGCTAAGCCTAAAGGGTGGTTGGGATGGGATAACCGGTGAGCTGGAACGGGGCAAAGAGGGCGGTCCCCGGACGTGCCTGGCCTTAAATGGGCTAGGCCCCGCCGCCCCGGCCCCACCAATTGGCGGGCAGGGTTGCCGGCATGCCCGGGGATTCCCCTGTTCTCGCGGGGGCAAAAGGCCAGTCCCCGCGAGTGGAGTGTGTGGGAGGGGTTAGCCCGCAACCCCCTCTCCTCTCTAGCTCGGAAATGGCTTTGCGTGGCAAGTCCCCTCCCCCATGTGAAATA
Source organism: Podarcis bocagei (assembly GCF_964188305.1). Lineage (NCBI taxonomy): Eukaryota > Metazoa > Chordata > Lepidosauria > Squamata > Lacertidae > Podarcis > Podarcis bocagei. The sequence continues at coordinate 66,889,794 of NC_138131.1, forward strand.
AAGACACGGGACACATTATTTAAGGTTAATGGGCATAAAAAGGCCACAACTGTATTGATTACAGAATTGGAAGGTATTGGCCTTAGGCATTGGCTCCTATCGACTAACCGGCATGGAGACCGGGAAGGGTTGTCCACAAGCCGTGGGAGTCCTGTTGAAGTACGCCAACTAGGATCCCACGGGTGTCACCGCTCGGGGGCGTGCCGGAGGCCCTTACCTCCCTAGGTTTCGGACAAGGCAACGCCCCCCGGAGTCCTCTACCGGAATACCCATTTTCATTGGGGGAAGGTGATGGCGCTTCCTTCCCCCCTCATTTGCATAACAATTACCCCTGCCAATGCCTAACCGCCAATCAAGCAAAGCTCGCCGCCAATACCTTCAAGCCTGTAACCAATCCGTAATCCCTGCTATGATGTCCCCCAACCAAATATCATTTCCAGCATCTGACAGATGCACGCCATCCCGTCTGTAGAGGGCCTTGTTGCTGTACTGGATGCCTGGGTGCCTAATGACGCACCCGTCCAGAGCCACCACTCTACGTTCCACAGCCCGTTCCAAGACCTTTCTTGCCTTGTTGATTCCAACCGGGCTCACACAATCCCTCCACGTCCTCCTCTCAAGCAGCGAGGACCACAAGATCGTAATGTTTGGGTAAGTCGCCATCAGATCAGCAAAATCGTCAAAAATGTTTCATCTCAAGTCAATAGCTTTGCGATACGCTAAGTCGTTTCCCCCCAACTGGACAACCAGGGCATCAGGTGGGCCCTCCGAGGCAGCTCTCGCCATCACGGCTGGCTTGAATTCGCTCCAGCGCATCCCTCTATGCGCTATCCACGCCAGCTCTACATTTGCAGGCAAGCTCAGATTTATACCCAAACCGGTGTTCATGGCACGATTCTTGGCCCAATGCACGACGCTGTGGCCCACCAGCCAAATGCGCACCCTCTTGTATTCTGAAAAGCAAACAGGCAGAAAACCACGGTCAGGAAACCCCACAGCTAGTCATAAATTCTTTCTCACATAAGCTCTGTATGCATTAGATCTCCACCGCCCCAAGTCCTTTATCCTGTCTGCTGAGAGCCCAAGGTGCACTGCAGTGGTTGCTGCCCCTATCCGAAAGGAGTGAGCCGCAAATTCGGCCGCGGACAGACCGCAAGCTGACAATGCCAAGCGCATCACCCGCGTAAACTGATGCCTGGCCAAGAGCGATCCATCCGCGTGAATAAATAGGGGGCCGGGGCTACTGGGTCTTAAGTAGAGGAAACGCCTCGTATCCCTCACCGGGCAGGGACCACTAGCCTGTGCAGCTGGTAGCCGAAGGAGGGCCCCTCTGCCCTGTTGGTCCGTCTTAGAGCTCCGTACTTGAACCATCAGGTCAGTCTCTGATAGGGTCAGATCACTTAACAGGATGCCCCTCTGGCCGTGGGCAACCCCTCCCTCGCAGACTACCTCACCTATGCGCAGGGCACCAAAGAAGGCTACGGAATAAGCGGCAGAGAATAGGCGCGCTTCATATTTTGACCAGCATATTTCTCGTATTTTTTTGTGTATCTGAGTCAAAATATCATACGTTATGGGCCTCCTCTTGTCAGAGCTGGGGGGCTGTAGCTGGCGCCAGCCCTCTAAGGTCTTACGCACGATAAATTGTGCGCACGGGTCGATGGCGAAAAAGGCTTTACAAAAATAGGAAATCCCCGCGGACTGAATATTGAGAGTCTTTGGTGCCCTGCCCAGCTCCTTCAGATGGGTTAAGTAGTGGAGGACCTCCCTTGTTGAGGGAATGGAATTCTGCTTTGCGCTGGGTATACTGCTGCGGAACTTTAAAAAGTCAGCCCAAGCCTTCTTGTATGATCTCATTGTGGAAGGGGCAACTGCACCGAATACTCCCTTCATCATTTCCTGCTCCCAAGGCTCCAGAGATGCTCCGGGAAAGGCATTGATGATTGTTCCGCTTCCGGCGCTAATGAGCGAAAGCGCTCCATCTGAAAACGAGACAGAGCATCCATGATGTCATTATTAATGCCAGGTACGAATTTGGCTGAAAAATATATATTCTGCTCCAAACACAGGAGGACGAAGGACCGTAACAAGTTACCCACCCTGGTGGAGCGCGCGGACTGCTGAGAAAGAACCGCTACCACTGCCTGGTTATCTGTGTTGAAACAAACCCTATGGTTGCGGAACTGCTCCGACCAAAGATGTACTGCCACCACGATAGGGAAAAATTCCAAGAATGTAAGGTCCCGAGTAATGGGCTGGCCCTGCCAGTCTGCAGGCCACTTTTTGGCACGCCACTGGCCCCTGAAGTAAACCCCGAAACCCAAGGAACCTGCTGAACTTGGAAATCAGCGTTGAGCGCCATGGAGTCTTGCCACAAGGATATACCGTTGTACTTGTCGAGGAACTGTAACCAAACTCCCAGATCTGCCTTAACTTCTTTGGAGAGGCGCACCCTATGCTGTGGTGCCCTGAGACCAGTGGCCAATCTGGCCAGGCGGCCACAAAAGGGGCGGCCCGGCGCCACTACCCTACAGGCGAAATTTAGGTGGCCTAGCAGGGACTGAACTTGCCTTAAGGTAACCTTCCTCAGGGGTAGCAGCTGCTGTATCAGTGCTTTAAGAGCGATCAATTTATTCTCGGGCAGTCTAGAGGTCTGGGCCACGGTATCTAACTCGATGCCCAAGTAGACAATAGAGGTGGCTGGACCCTCCGTCTTTTCGGCGGCTAGCGGCACCCCTAGCTCACCAGCTAAAGCCGTGAAGGCCTCCAAGAGGGCGGAGCATCGCTGCCTGTTATCTGCCACCAAAATAAAATCATCAAGACAATGCGACACGCCCAACGACCCTGTCCTGAAGCGTAGGGCCCAGTCCAAAAACGTACTAAACGACTCAAAGGCTGAGCAAGCCACGGAACAACCCATCGGCATTGTTTTGTCAATGAAATACGCTCCGTCAAATCTAAAGCCCAACCAACGGAAATCAGCCGGGTGGACGGGAAGGAGGCGGAATGCCGACTCGATGATGCATTTGGCTAGAAGTGCCCCCTGCCCAAATCGCCGAATCATTTTCACTGCTTGGTCAAAGGAGGCGTATTTTACTGTACAAAGCTCCTGGGGGATCGCATCATTGACAGAGCCTCCCCTTGGGTGGGAAAGGTTGTGTATCATGCGGAATTCCCCTGGGGTCTTCTTTAGTACAATGCCCAGAGGGGATAGGTGAAGTCCTTCAAAGGGGGGTTCGGCAAAGGGGCCTGCCACCCTCCCTGCCTTGATTTCCTTCTCTATCTTTTTTCTAACTATCTCTGGTCTTTCCTTAACAGACTTTTGATTTTGTGGGTTCCCGGTGTTGGGGGGGAAGCCACGGGGATTCTGAACCCCTTGGAGAACCCCTCCCAAAGGTATTGTGCAGCTGTTCGATTGGGATACTGGTCCAGTAAGGTTTTGAGGGGCTGAAGTTTGATGGGGGAGGAGGCTAAACCCAGGTGCAAGTTACTGGCGGTTACCAGGCCCCTGGCGGGTGGATCCGGGGGCACCCCTGTTATTGTTGTGGAAGAACCCCCGCCCCCCGAAAGGGCTACTGTTTGTTCTTGAAGCAGGCAGAGGCGGGGTGGTTACCCCAGCACCGCTCACATTCATGCAGATACTTACAGGAGGGTCGCGAGCATACACCCCTGTTGTACTCCCAGCACTGACGGCGCCGCTTCACCTCTGTCTTACCCGCCTTGGATGAGTCCTGATTTTTCTTTTCGATGTAGGGATTGACGTCCTCGCCCCAGTAATTAGGATCCGTTAGATCCCAGTGGGTGGAAGGCAGGAGAGAAGCGTTTCTACGGAAATTCTCATTGTACGTTAAAGCGGCATTTTCTCCCGCGAGAGCATGTGCCCTCCTCACGTGAGCCAGATAAGCAACCAAATCCATGGAGCGCCGAGGATAAGCTGCACACACAACTCCCATGAAAACCTGGTACCCATCCAACCAATTCTCAAAGGTGCGCTCTGCCCTAGGCGTCCTGTACCTCCGCTTACCATAGGACCGCCTCTTTTCCCCTTTTAGAATCATAGACTCAAAGAATCATAGAGTTGGAAGAGACCACAAGGGCCATCGAGTCCAACCCCCTGCCAAGCAGGAAACACCATCAGAGCACTCCTGACATATGGTTGTCAAGCCTCTGCTTAAAGACCTCCAAAGAAGGAGACTCCACCACACTCCTTGGCAGCAAATTCCACTGTCGAACAGCTCTTACTGTCAGGAAGTTCTTCCTAATGTTTAGGTGGAATCTTCTTTCTTGTAGTTTGGATCCATTGCTCCGTGTCCGCTTCTCTGGAGCAGCAGAAAACAACCTTTCTCCCTCCTCTATGTGACATCCTTTTATATATTTTAACATGGCTATCATATCACCCCTTAACCTCCTCTTCTCCAGGCTAAACATGCCCAGCTCCCTTAGCCGTTCCTCATAAGGCATCGTTTCCAGGCCTTTGAACATTTAAGTTGCCCTCCTCTGGACACATTCCAGTTTGTCAGTGTCCTTCTTGAATTGTGGTGCCCAGAACTGGACACAGTACTCTAGGTGAGGTCTGACCAGAGCAGAATACAGTGGCACTATTACTTCCCTTGATCTAGATGCTATACTCCTATTGATGCAGCCCAGAATTGCATTGGCTTTTTTAGCTGCCACGTCACACTGTTGGCTCATGTCAAGTTTGTGGTCAACCAAGACTCCTAGATCCTTTTCACATGTACTGCTCTCAAGCCAGGTGTCACCCATCTTGTATTTGTGCCTCTCATTTTTTTTTTGCCCAAGTGCAATACTTTACATTTCTCCCTGTTAAAATTCATCTTGTTTGTTTTTGCCCAGTTCTCTAATCTGTCAAGGTCGTTTTGAAGTGTGATCCTGTCCTCTGGGGTGTTAGCCACCCCTCCCAGTTTGGTGTCATCTGCAAATTTGATCAGGATGCCCTTGAGTCCATCATCCAAGCCGTTGATAAAGATGTTGAATAAGACCGGGCCCAAGACAGAACCCTGTGGCACCCCACTAGTCACTCTTCTCCAGGATGAAGAGGAACCATTGATGAGCACCCTTTGGGTTCGGTCAGTCAGCCAGTTACAAATCCACTGAGTGGTAGCATAGTCAAGACCGCATTTTACCAGTTTCTTTACAAGAATATCATGGGGCACCTTGTCAAATGCCTTGCTGAAATCAAGGTAGGCTACATCCACTGCGTTCCCTTCATCTACCAGGCTTGTAATTCTGTCAAAAAATGAGATCAGGTTAGTCTGACATGACTTATTTTTCAGAAATCCATGCTGACTATTGGTGATCACAGCATTCCTTTCTAGGTGCTCACAGACTGTTTGCTTAATGATCTGCTCCAGAATCTTCCCTGGTATTGATGTCAGACTGACTGGGCGGTAATTATTTGGGTCCTCTCTTTTCCCCTTTTTGAAAATAGGGACAACATTTGCCCTCCTCCAGTCTGCCGGGACTTCGCCTGTTCTCCAGGAATTCTCAAAGATGACTGCCAGTGGTTCTGAGATCGCATCTGCCAGTTCTTTTAATACTCTTGGATGAAGTTCATCTGGCCCTGGAGACTTGAATACATCTAAACTAGCCAAGTATTCTTGTACTATCTCCTTAGTTATTCTGGGCTGTGTTTCCTTTGCTGAATCATTTGCTCCAAATTCTTCAGGTCGGGCATTGTTTTCTTTATCGGAGAAGACTGAGGCAAAGAAGGCATTGAGGAGTTCAGCCCTTTCTGTGTCCCCTGTTTGCATTTCACCATCTTCTCCTCTGAGTGACCCCACTGTTTCTTTGTTCTTCCTTTTGCTACGAACATACCCATAAAAGCCTTTGTTCTTGCTTTTAACCTCTCTAGCAAGCCTGAGTTCATTCTGTGCTTTAGCTTTTCTGACTTTGTGTCTACACGTGCTGGCTATTTGTTTGAATTCCTCTTTGGTGGTTTCCCCCCTTTTCCATTTTTTGTACACATCCTTTTTTAATCTTAACTCAGTTAAAAGTTCTTTAGATAGCCACCCTGGCTTCTTTAAGCACCTTCCATGTTTCTGTCTCATTGGTATTTCCTGACGTTGTGCTTTTACTATCTTCCTCTTAACAAACTCCCAGCCATCATGAACTCCCTTTCCTTTTAGTATTACTGTCCATGGGATCTCACCCAGCACTTCCCTAAGTTTTATGAAGTCGGCTTTCTTAAAGTCAAGAAATTGAGTCCTAGTATGCTTGGCTGCTCCTTTCCGCTGTATAGTAAACTTCAGAAGAGCATGATCACTCGCGCCTAATGATCCTTCCACTTCTACCCCACTAACCAGGTCATCAACATTGGTTAGGACCAGATCTAAAATGGCTGTTCCTCTTGTTGCTTCTCCCACTTTCTGGACAATGAAGTTGTCTGCAAGGCCAGTGAGGAATCTGTTGACCTTATGCTCTTGGCTGAGTTTGACATCCAACAAATATCCGGGTAATTGAAGTCCCCCATTACTACTATCTCCCTTCCTTTTGCATGCTTGGCCATCTGTTCCAGGAAGGCATCATCTATGTCCTCCGTTTGGCTTGGGGATCTATAGTAAACTCCCACAATGAGATCTCTGTTATTCTTCTCTCCCTTAATTTTGACCCAAATGCTCTCACTTTGGCTTTGAGGTTCTAAATCTTGGATCTCTTCACAGGTATACACATCCCTGACATATAACGCCACTCCTCCTCCTTTCTTGTTTGGTCTGTTTCTCTGAAATAGATTGTATCCCCCCATTTTTACATTCCAATCGTGGGACTTATCCCACCAGGTTTCAGTGATGCCTATTATGTCATATTTAGTTTGCTGTACCAAGAGCTCAAGCTCATCTTGTTTATTTCCCATGCTTTGCGCATTAGTGTACAGACATTGAAGTCCATTAATCATTCCCCCGTGTCTCTTATTTAAGGATTTTTTCCTCCCACCACTAGGTCTGCGTGCTGTTTGCTCCATTTGGTCTATGACATTTGGATGATCATCTTCATCAATTGATAGACTCCTACCTTCAGGAGCACTGTCTCCCTCCCCTACATTAGTTAGTTTTCCTGTCAATTTGGTTGGAGGGAGAAGGGTAAACATGTCCACGTAATCCCCATTGAGGATCTTATTCCTCTTCTTCTGGGACAAATGGTTCCCCAATATAAAATCAGTGGATTGATTGGTAGCAACTTTTACATCCTCCACCAATGCCCCATCCTTCCATGCCAGTACACCATTGAAGGTCTTACGATGGGAATTGGCCCTCCTTTCATGCGCCCAAAGTGGGATTATCTTCCCCCAAGCCCCAGTAGCTATCCATGGGGCCCTCGCTATCCGAATCAGAGGATGGCGTACCTGACTCATCCTCGGTCTCTGACTGCTTACTTCTCTTCTTCTTAGAGGACGTGTGCTTCCTCTTGGACTTCCTCTTCCCACCTTGGACCTCAACGTTGGCTGGGGTCGCACTTGCCGCTGGCTGAGGGGTGGGAGGTTCAATGTGCTCATCCTCCAGGGCGGAACCCGCGCTGTCCTCGGTAGAGCTGTGCTGGGGCTGCTGTTCCTGAAACACACTAGGAATGTCTACAATTTGTGAGACGGCGTTACCGCTGGCACCCTTGGCGGTGGCCTTCCCCTTGCCGGGACCCTTAGCCGGCGCCCTTCCTTTGCCTATGCTTTGGTTTGTTTTCTTAGCCATGGCTGCCTGTGCACGGGTATTTGGGCGACCTGTATTCGCCGTTTCTGACTGGTTGCTGCCCCCTGCAATGACGGGGATGTCCTGTTGAACTTGGTAGCTAGAAGGAGTGTCGGGTATCACCTCCTGTGACAGTTCCGGGGCTGGAAGCGCCAAAGCCCCCCTAGGCCTACACTGTCTGTAAAATGTTTCAAACGCCATGAAAAATTGGGCGAAGGCTTGAGGGTCGCAAGGCATGGCCGGCACTTGAGCGCCCCCATTGCCTGCGGGGGGTGCCAGCTGATTGGCGGAAGTGGATGCCTGCTGGTCTCCACCGGAAGCCATTTCAAACTGAATCGTGAACTGGAACCACTAAGTTATTCGCCTAGCAATTTAAAATTGCCTACCTAGGAGGTCCGTGTACCCCCTTACCCGTTCAGTATCACCTGCGCTGACTTAAATGCAATCGCAATCCACTGTCCGTGATCAGCAACACTGCCAAGAATTACCTAGCTCAGTATTGTCAACGCTGTCTAGCTTGCACTTGATTATGGGATTGCTAATTGCACCCAGTTCAGTATTATCAACACTGGCCTAGCTATTAACTAAACTTGAAGAGGTTGGCTAAACCTAGTTCAGTATTAACCACGCTGTCTCAGTCAGTATTAACCACACTGACTTAGGTCTAACCTAATTTCAGTAAGGCTCGGTGTGCCCTAATTTGGTCTATATGAAAATAATGGCTATATAATTAGCTCTAAAATGAACACAGTGTTATTTGAATTTAACCTCTCACTACGCAATAAACAAAACAGGGCAGCCTTTCCTCAAAAGGCGGGAGCCAGAATCACCAAACCCATTTCAATGGGCAATACTCAAAACAATGCAATCCAGTTACACAGGTAGGAACCAAAGAAAATAATTGTTTATTTCTCTATTTATTATTTATCTATAACAACTATGAATTGACTATACTAAATTATGAAACTTAATGCCTAGGCAGAGCCCGCGAGCAGAATGAGATAATTTGAATTCACCCTTTACTAAACCCCATAAATCGCCTCTGCGTTAAATTAGAATATTATTTAAAGGGGTAAAGAGATGAGATCACTTGTCAATTAAACTGCCCAATAAAGCACTTCAATTAAATTTTGTCTGATCGAAGGCAGGCACTTAATAGATCTGTTAATTAATTATATTTTCATTTATACGTGACCTTCAATTAAATTTGTTTTATCCAGGGCTTTAGTTTAAATAGATCTGTTGATTAATTAGATTTCCGGATTAAAGTGCCCTGGAGCGCCAGGCACCTTGCATAAATCACCCTAATGCCTGTGAAGACGCTGCTAAAAGTTGCCGGCACGCCCGGGGATTCCCCTGTTCTCGCGGGGGCAAAAGGCAAGCACCTGCGAGTGGAGTGTGTGGGAGGGGTTAGCCCGCAACCCCCTCTCCTCTCTAGCTCGGAAATGGCTTTGCGCTTACTTCATGTCGTGTTCTTTGCTGTTAATGCACATTGACACAGAAATCGTAAAGTGTGTGTGTCAGAGCTGCCCGAGGTCCCAGCTCACAAAGGACCAACACCAGTCCGTTGTTATATACAAAAGTCTTTATTGAAGTTCAGTTTCATCTTCACAACCGTAGCGCGCAGCTCTACGTCTGAAACTCTAGACCGTCGAAGCCCCGTCTGAATCTCCTCCCCCCAGACACCAGTTTAAGACTCTAGCCTTGCTCCACCTCTTCCTTTGCTCTTTCCTCCTCTGGCTCCGCCTGTCAGCTGGGGTCTCGCCCTTCCTAGACTCATCTGACGCTGAGTCCCCTGAGTCTTCCCCCTGCCTCCGGCGGGCTTTAGGACCTGCCTCCCAATCCGGGTTTTCTGCTGTCCCCCGCGCCTGTACATTCGAACTTGGCGCGCGCGCACAGCCGGCAACCTTCCTCCTGACCGTTACACTGCTCCTGTCACTGCTTCCCCCTTCTGGGAGGCTAGCTGGACCTGACCTCCCCTCCGTTCCCCCACTCTCCGATAGAGGCATGGTCAGCCCTGACTCATCTTCTATCCCTGCTGGAGGAGACGCTGGTCCTGACACCTGGGACTCTTCCCCCCCACTACGCTCTGGTGGGGAAGCTGGTCCTGATCTCCCGCTGCTGCTTTGGGAGTCCCCGCTGGCCCCTTGTTTCTGGTGTGTTCCCCCTGGGACCCCCCCTTGCCCTGACCATCGGCGCCTCCTTCTGGGAATCTTCTGATTCGCTGGAGAAGCTCATGGAATCTCTCGGGTCGCTGTCATACTCCCCTACGCTGCCCTCAGATTCTTCCCCTTCGCTCTCCATTTCCTCTCTCCCCTGTACCTCTGTTCCTGAGCCCCTGACATCCATCCCCCCCTCGAAGCCCCCCTTCCCCCCTCCTCCCCTTCGGGTGCGGGTTCCGGGTGCTCCAGTGCTGTGGGGGTGAGTGCGGGATACCGTTCCTTCCCCCTGGTGTGTAGCCAGCCAGCTGGATCTGGCCAGCCCGTAATGGGCTCGTCAACGTCGATCTCCTCTGCTTCCATCTCTCTGCATTCGTGTTCGAACCCAAGGTCCTCCTCCAACACGTCCATGTCCGTCTCTCCCCCTGTTACCTCGGGTGATGCTGCGTGCCAGGGCCCCCTTAGCAATTCCCTGCTCCACCCCACCTCCGGTTGATTGTCCCACCAATAAGAGCGGTCCGTGGCAGACCCCGAGAGTCATCCCTCCGGGGAGCTTGTGTCTGGCGCCGTTTCCTCAGCTGATGAGAACCCCTGGAACGTGCTGGCTGAAAGTGTGGGTGTGAAAAGCCAGTCGTCGAAATAATCTGCCGGCATAGGTCTGTGTGGGAAGAGTGCATGGAAGTCGTCTTTGAGGTAGTGCTCCTCCAAGGCATAGTCCGGTACCCACCTGTTGGCGCTGGCCGGGGTACCTTCCCTGGCGAGGAGATATTCAACTCCCTCTTCCCCCCATCTCGAGTCTAAAATCTCCGTGACCTTGTTGAGTGGCGCCGCCCTCGTGGACTCCTCCCCCGTTGGTGATTTTCTGAGTGGATGTGGTGCGGTCCCTGGCGCCTGAAACCTGTGGGGTTCTTTGTAGGGTGTGAGCACTGACCTATGAAATACCGGGTGCATTCTGGAGCCCTCCGGGAGTGTTAACCGGAAGGCCACTGGGTTGATTTGTGCCTCGACTTGGTAAGGCCCTAGCTGCTTGTGTCTGAGCTTCTTCTTAGTTAACGTTCTGGCCGGCACTGCCTGGGCCGCTAACCAGACCCAGTCCCCCACCTGGATGTCTTCCCCGACTCTCCTGTGCCTGTCTGCCTGCATTTTGTAGGCGTGTTTTGCTAGTTCTAAGTGCCTTCGGAGTTGGTCGTGGATCTCCTGCAACTCTGCTGCCAAGTGCTCTGCACCCCGTGGCTCCCCCTCCCCCTTCGTCTCTAACCCCGGGAAGGTTCTGGGATGCCGCCCATTGTTGGCGAAGAACGGTGTCACCCCTGTAGACCCGTGCTTCGTGTTGTTGTAGGCAAACTCGACCAGCGGTAGGTAGTCCACCCAGGTCGAGGGCTGTTGATTCGCGTAGCATCGCAGGTACTGCTGCATGATGGCGTTGACCCTCTCCGCCTGCCCATTGGTCTGCGGGTGTCGTGCCGACGCTAAGTTGATCTTGACGTTCAGGATGCCCAGCAGCTTCTTCCAGAAGCTCGAGACGAATTGGCGACCCCGGTAGGACAGGATGGACCGTGGTAAGCCGTGAACTTTGAACTCGTGGTCTATGAACAGTTTCGCAGTCTGTTTCCCTGTGGCCACCTTCGCGCAAGGAATGAAGTGCGCCATCTTGGTGACCGGCAGTACGTCTTCAGACATGGAATACAGTTTTCCAGTCGGCAGCGTCGCCCCCGGTAGGAGGTCAATCGCGCAGTCGTAGGGCCGGTGGGGAGGCAGCTTGTCCGCTTCCTTCTCGCAGAAGACCTCCAAAAACGCCTTGTACTTGTTGGGTACCGCCTGCACCATGCCTAGGTGTAGCTGTGGTTCATCCCCTTGTCCCTCCTCTTCCTGGCTGGTTCGGATGCAGTGTTCTGCGCAGTAGGAGGAGCAGAAGGTTAAGTTCCGCTGGTACCATGCTAATGCCGGGCTGTGTCTATCCAGCCAACTCATGCCCAACACTATGGGCGTGTCCGACAGGTGGGTGACATTGAAGCTGATGACTTCGCGGTGATTTCCAATTTGCATTACCAGAGGCGGTGTTTGCTGCACCACCTGTCCACCCAGCAGCTTCCTGCCATCGACCGTGACGACGTTTAGGGGCATCGTGGCTGGTAGGAGCGCTATGCAATGTAGCCTGATGAAGTCCACTCCTATAAAGTCTGCATTACTACCAGAGTCAATGGTAATAGGGACTTCCAGGGTGATTCCATTTGGCAGCTGGAGTGATGCGGTGAGTTGCACCACTGGTTTGGGTGGGAGGGGGTCTGTGGGCTGCAAAATCTCTGGGGACTGCTTCACTGACTCGCCTGGCTGGGTCCCAGTGCCTCTGCCTCCAGCCAGGCTTCGTCGTTTCCCTGCAGCTGTTCCCCCTGCTGAACTGCTCCCCGTACTGTTGCTAAGGCTGCAGTGTGCTTCTGGATCCTCTGGGGACACTCTTTGGTCATGTGCAGTGCACTGTTGCAGATATAACACTTCCTGCTCCCTCTAGGAGCCTTCGTCTTGACTGCTCCCGGTGTTTGGGCTCTGGTCGCTGTCTGAGCCCTGGCATCACCTATCTCCATCGGCTCTTCTCCCCCCCCCCCCAGTGGAGGCGTGGATTGCGCGCGCCCTGGCTCTCTGGGAAGGAAGGGAGTTGTTTGGCTGGCGTGCGTGCCATCCGTCTGTCATCCCTGCTCCAAGGGCGTTCTTCCAGGCGCACCCCTATCGCCAGCGCCCTCTGGACGACTTCTGTGGTATTGGTAGGTCTCTCTCCCCTCGCCAGCTCATCTTTCACGGCTCCATTTAGCCCCTCCCAGAACAGATCCCTCACGTCAGCTGAGTCCTTCTCCCAGCCCAGCACATTTACTAACACAAAAAAGCGGGAGTGATATTGTCTCACCGTGGCTTTGCCCTGCGTCAGCCCGTGCATTTCCCTCCTGGCCACATCCACATCTACCGTTGATTTAAGACAAGCGTCCATAGCTTTGATAAATGCGTTTGAATCCTGGAGGGCGGGATCATTTTCACGCCATAAATTGCGCAGCCACGATTTAGCTTCCCCATGCAGATGAGTGATTATGAACCCTACTTTTTCCTCCTCATCTCTAAAGTCTTTCCGAAGCAAATTGAGTGTGAAAACTATGTCTGCCCTGAAGTTAGGATACTGCTGCAGGTCCCCGTCGAAGTGGGCTACGATGCTGCCCCCCCTCTTCCCGAGGCCAACTCCCTCCGGCTTGGGTCCTGGCAGCCCCTCTTTGCCCAAACGTTCCCACCTGTCACTGCTTCCCCCTTCTGGGAGGCTAGCTGGACCTGACCTCCCCTCCGTTCCACCACTCTCCGATAGAGGCATGGTCAGCCCTGACTCATCTTCTCTCCCTGCTGGGGGAGACGCTGGTCCTGACACCTGGGACTCTTCCCCCCACTACGCTCTGGTGGGGAAGCTGGTCCTGATCTCCCGCTGCTGCTTTGGGAGTCCCCGCTGGCCCCTTGTTTCTGGTGTGTTCCCCCTGGGACCCCCCTTGCCCTGGCCATCGGCGCCTCCTTCTGGGAATCTTCTGATTCGCTGGAGAAGCTCATGGAATATGACTGACCGAACCCAAAGAGTGCTCATCAATGGTTCCTCTTCATCCTGGAGAAGAGTGACTAGTGGGGTACCACAGGGTTCTGTCTTGGGCCCGGTCTTATTCAACATTTTTATCAACGACTTGGATTATGGACTCAAGGGCATCCTGATCAAATTTGCAGATGACACCAAACTGGGAGGGGTGGCTAACACCCCAGAGGACAGGATCACACTTCAAAATGACCTTGACAGATTAGAGAACTGGGCCAAAACAAACAAGATGAATTTTAACAGGGAGAAATATAAAGTATTGCACTTGGGCAAAAAAAAATGAGAGGCACAAATACAAGATGGGTGACACCTGGCTTGAGAGCAGTACATGTGAAAAGGATCTAGGAGTCTTGGTTGACCACAAACTTGACATGAGCCAACAGTGTGACGCGGCAGCTAAAAAAGCCAATGCAATTCTGGGCTGCATCAATAGGAGTATAGCATCTAGATCAAGGGAAGTAATAGTGCCACTGTATTCTGCTCTAGTCAGACCTCACCTGGAGTACTGTGTCCAGTTCTAGGCACCACAATTCAAGAAGGACACTGAAAAACTGGAACGTGTCCAGAGGAGGGCAACCAAAATGGTCTAAGGTCTGGAAACGATGCCTTATGAGGAACGGCTAAGGGAGTTGGGCATGTTTAGCCTGGAGAAGAGGAGGTTAAGGGGTGATATGATAGCCATGTTAAAATATATAAAAGGATGTCACATAGAGGAGGGAGAAAGGTTGTTTTCTGCTGCTCCAGAGAAGCAGACACGGAGCCAAACTACAATGGATCCAAACTACAAGAAAGAAGATTCCACCTAAACATTAGGAAGAACTTCCTGACAGTAAGAGCTGTTCGACAGTGGAATTTGCTGCCAAGGAGTGTGGTGGAGTCTCCTACTTTGGAGGTCTTTAAGCAGAGGCTTGACAACCATATGTCAGGAGTGCTCTGATGGTGTTTCCTGCTTGGCAGGGGGTTGGACTCGATGGCCCTTGTGGTCTCTTCCAACTCTATGATTCTATGAATCTCTCGGGTCGCTGTCATACTCCCCTACGCTGCCCTCAGATTCTTCCCCTTCGCTCTCCATTTCCTCTCTCCCCTGTACCTCTGTTCCTGAGCCACTGACAGTGTGCAATGAGACCAAAAGAACACAACACCATCTTTTCGCTTCCATATGCCTAGTAAGAAGACGAATAAGCTTTGATTGGGCTTTTTTCAATTCGCATGGTGTTATTTGGGTGTGCGCTAGAGTCACCCCAAACGAAAGCAAAAAGGTGTTTTGGGTTCCATCTACATAAAAAGAAGATGATAAAGCTCTGATTGGGCTTATTTCAAATTGGTGTTTTGGGGGTTAGAATGCACATTCAACCAAAAATCGCAGATGACATATTTGTTATCAGCCCAAATCAAGCATAGGTGTTTTGGTTCCATCTCAATAGAAAAAGGACGAATAAGCTTCGATTGCCCTTTCGGTGTGCATTCACCCACAAATAGCAAAGCGAAGTGTAATAACCCCAAACAAAGCCAAACAGGTTGTTTTGGGTTCCAGCTACATAGAGAGAAGAATCTTGGATTTCGCTTACTTCAAGTCGTGTTCTTTGCTGTTAATGCACATTGACACAGAAATCGCAAAGTGTGTGTGTCAGGGAACTGACATCAGAGCATAGTGGAGAGGCGAGGCTCCCAGATTCTGCAGGAGAGGGGACTAGTAAGGGAAGAGAGAGAACGTCATTTGGGGAAGGAAGTCCAGGGGACACCAGGAAGAAGGGAGAGGCGGAGAGCAGCTCGGAGGCGAGGCTCCGAGACTCTTCCAGTGAAGTCAGTGGGGAGGGTGGAGGACCACCACTCGGCACGCCCACTCTGCGCAGAAGGCTTCCGCGCAGAGAGGCGAGGCGAATGTTGTCCGTTAAGGAATTCTTATGCTGGAGGAAATTTAGGAGACGCCCACTCACGGATTCTGCTAGCAACTGAGCAGCAGCGCCAAGGCTGCTCAGTCAGGGAAAGACACAACCGACACTAAGCAGTTTGGAACAGCTAGAGGTTTACACACAAGCAACCCCAATTCCCGTGACAGCAATCCGTGAGTCCCTTACGTTGCTTGTGTGCAAGAGGACCGGGATACAATCATGAGTCAAACCGGAGGAGCCGGCGCAGGAGAGGGGGCCAAAGGCGGACAGAGTCTGGAGGAGAGAAACTGAGACTTGGAGCAGCAACTGGCTCTACTAGCGGCGCGGCTGGATGAAAGGAGGACACATGATGCCCAGGGGAAGATTACCCCCATCGCAAGAAAGGTACCGGGACTTGTGCAGAAGTTTGGGGGCAACCCCAGAGATTATAACGTTTTTAAGACAGAAGTGCAGTATGCGCTGGAGCTGTAGTACGATGACTTTGCCCACGATGGGGGAAGAGTCGCTTTCGTGGTGGGGCACCTGGAGGGGCGGGCCAGAGATTGGGTTCGACCCTTAATGGCAGCGGAGAACGCGGCCTTGAGGGACCTGAGAAAGTTTTTTAGCGCGATGGATCACATGTTCTCGAGCGATGTTGAACTGAGCGTGACGCGCAAAGAACTGATGGGGTGCAAACAAGGAAACCAGTCAGTGAGAGAGTACTGGTTGAGATTTGCTATGCTGATCCATAAACTTGGGTGGGACCTGAGTTCGGAACCAGTACAAATGTTATTTGAGGAGGGCTTATCCCCTTGGGTGAGAGACGAACTTTCCCGCTCACCCCACCCGGAATCGATGGACCAGCTGACCAAGTTGGCACTCGCTGTAGGAGTCCGACAAGAGACGCTGTCAGAGCTGCCCGAGGTCCCAGCTCACAAAGGACCAACGCCAGTCCGTTGTTATATACAAAAGTCTTTATTGAAGTTCAGTTTCCCTTTCACATCAGCAGCGTGCAGCTCTACGTCTGAGACTCTAGACCGCTGAAGCTCCATCTGAGTCTCCTCCCCCCATACACCAGTTTAAGACCCTAGCCTTGCTCCACCTCTTCCTTTGCTCTTTCCTCCGCTGGCTCCGCCTGTCAGCTGGGTTTTCTCCCTTCCTAGACTCTTCTGACGCTGAATCCCCTGAGTCTTCCCCCTGCCTCCGGCGGGCTTTAGGACCTGGTTCCCGATCTGGGCTTTCTGCTGTCCCGCGCGCCTGTACATTTGAATTTGGCGCGCGCGCCCAGCCGGCAACCTTCCTCCTGACCGTTTCACTGCTCCTGTCACTGCTTCCCCCTTCGGGGGGGGGGGGCTAGCTGGACCTGACACCTGTGACTCTTCCCCCCCACTCTGCTCTGGTGGGGAAGCTGGTCCTGATCTCCAGCTGCTGCTTTGGGAGTCCCCGCTGGCCCCCTGTCTCTGGTGTGTCCCCCCTGGGACCTCCCTCACCCTGACCATCGGCGCCTCCTTCTGGGCATCTTCTGATTCGCTGGAGAAGCTCATGGAATCTCTCGGGTCACTGTCATACTCCCCTATGCTGCCCTCAGATTCTTCCCCTTCGCTCTCCATCTCCTCTCTCCCCTGTGCCTCTGTCCCTGAGCCCCTGACAGACGCGCACGCTGGAAAGGCGGGAAGGGAGAGCAGAGCGTTGGCATGACAACCGCATTCCAGACATACCAGTGTCTACTGTGCCACCCGAGGAGCCAATGGAGATTGGAGGAGCGCGCGCGTGCGGGTTTTCAAACTCCAGCGAGGTGCGTAAGAAGGAGGGGAAAACCAGTAAGAGGTGTTTCCTATGCCAGCAGCCGGGACATTTTACCAGAGTATGCCCTCAGAAGAAGGCGTGGCAAGGAATGGTGGGGGCAGTGGGGAGTGAGGAGGAAAAAAAAGAGGCTCCGGGAAACGGCCGTGCTTGGCTGCAGGAAGGAGGGCACAGCAGCCAGGCGAGCAACCAGTAGAAGTGCCCAAACCAGACCCTCCCCGAGCAGCCATCGTCATAGAGGTGGTGCTAGAACTCCCAAACGGACACCCCATCAAAGTGAAGGCGCTGCTGGATTCAGGCAGCTCTTGCAACTTCTTTAGCAAGGATTTTGCGCTAGAACACCAGCTACAGGTGGTGCCTCTAGAACATCCCCTACAAGTAACCACGATTGATGGGAGAGAACTTTTGGGAGGGGAAGTGACCCACCAGACCCCGCCCATGAAAATGACAGTTTCCAGACACACTGAGACCATTGCCTTTCACGTAGCCACCTTAGCAGGACCACCTATCATACTGGGAATGAGTTGGCTGGCACTGCACGACCCAGTAGTAGGGTGGCATCAGCGGACAGTCACCTTTGGGTCGGCCCACTGCGTAGAGCATTGCCACGGAGGGGAAACCTCGAGGATGGCAGTAGCCAGGGTGGCAGGGATGGCAGTAGGGGGAAAAGGGAAGATACCACCTCAGTATGCGGACTTGGAAGAAGTCTTCAGCGAGAAGGAGGCGGATCGGCTACCCCCCCACAAGCCCTTTGACTGCCAGATCAACTTGCTCCCAGACGCTCAGCTGCCAGTGGGCAAGCTGTACGCCATGTCAGATAGGGAGATGCAGGAATTGCGGAAGTTTATTGACAAGAACCTGAAGCGAGGGTTCATAAGGGAATCGAGGGTGGTCCAGTGTTCTTTGTGGTCAAGCGAGACTCCCATGAGCCCAGGTTCGTAGTGGACTACCGTGGGTTGAACAGGGTGTCGGAAGCAGTGACCTTCCCAATGCCCAGAACTGATGAAATCTTGGCCAGGGTAAGGAAGGGGAAGATTTTTACCAAGCTGGACCTTCGGGGGGCGTACAACTTGATAAGGATGAGGGAGGGGGATGAAAGGAAAACCACCATGTTCACCCCTCTGGGAGCCTTTGAGTACTTAGTTATGCCCTTCGGACTCCAATTGTGAATTGTGTGGCCTTCCTGGACGACTTACTTATCTACTCAGAGAACGAGGAGCAGCATGTGAAAGATGTCAGGGAAGTGCTGAAAAGGCTGCAGGAGCATCAGCTGTGGGTCAAACTGGAGAAATGCCAATTCCATGCACGAGAGGTGGAGTTCCTGGGCTACAGGTTGTCAGACAAGGGCTTGGCCATGGACCCAGGCAAGGTGCAGGCCGTGCTAGAATGGAAGCCCCCCAAGAACAGGAAGGACGTGCAGAGGTTCTTGGGGTTTGCAAATTTCTACAGGAAGTTCATCAAGAACTTCGCCCATCTAACGGCACCCATAACGGATTGTCTCAGCAGTAAGAAGAAGTTCGAATGGACAGAAGAGGCACAGCGTTCCTTTGAAAAGCTTAAGAGGGCTTTCGCGTCGGAAGAGCAGCTCCTACATGTGGATCTGCAGAAGCCGATGAGGCTAGAGACGGACGCGCCAGACAGAGCTGTGGGGGGCATATTGCTCCAGCAGGAAAATGGGGAACAGTGGAAGCCGTGTGCCTTCTTTTCCAGGAAGCTGAACAAGTCAGAGCAAAACTACACAGTGTACGATCGAGAACTGCTGGCAATTCACGAGGCTTTTCGACGGTGGCGACATTTTCTCATAGGCGCACAGCACAAAGTCCAGGTGTGTACTGACCACAAGAACCTGGAGTATTGGAGAACGGCAAGAGTGCTCAACCAACGACAGGTGCGGGGGGCTCAAGAGTTTTCCAAGTTTAATTTTGAGATTAGGTACGTGCCTGGGAAGGAAAATGTCAGAGCAGACGCCCTCTCTCGCAAGCCTGAATACGAGGAAGGGGAGGGAGGACCAGAAGCACGACATGTCATTCCCGAGGACAGATGGGTGTGTGGGGGAGTGTTCGTCGGGACGCAAGAGCTGGCCGGTCTGACGAGGGATGATCAGGATGCACAAACCAAGATCCGGGAAATTGGTATCACTGGGGAAACTCAGGGGGGGGGGTTCGAAGTAAAGGACGGGGCACTGTACTATAAGGGTGCATTGTACATACCTGAGGGGGATTTGAGGGGCAGAATACTCAAACAACTGCATGACAACCCCACGGCAGGACATTTTGGCCAACATAAGACACTGCTACTGGTCACCAGGCAGTTTTGGTGGCCACGGGTGAGGGAAGATGTGAAGGAATATGTACGCGGGTGCCAGTGCTGCCAGAGAGCGAAGGGGGAGAGGACAGCACCTGCAGGGTTACTGGAGCCCTTACCCACACCAGAGAGACCATGGGAGGTGGTAGCAATTGATTTTATGACGGATTTACCCAAAGCTAGGGGGAGAACGGCAGTAATGGTGGTAGTTGACTTGATGACCAAAATGTGCCATTTTATTGCGTGCTCGCATGCGGTGACTGCAGAAGAAACAGCAAAGCTGTTTGTAGAGCATGTTTTCAGGTTGCATCCCCCCCCCTTTGAGGATTTTATCCGACAGAGGCTGGCAGTTCACGTCCAGATTCTGGAGGAAGCTGATGACATCAATACCAGGGAAGATTCTGGAGCAGATCATTAAGAAAACAGTCTGTGAGCACCTAGAAAGGAATGCTGTGATCACCAATAGTCAGCATGGATTTCTGAAAAATAAGTCATGTCAGACTAACCTGATCTCGTTTTTTGACAGAATTACAAGCCTGGTAGATGAAGGGAACTCAGTGGATATAGCCTACCTTGATTTCAGCAAGGCATTTGACAAGGTGCCCCATGATATTCTTGTAAAGAAGCTGGTAAAATGCGGTCTTGACTATGCTACCACTCAGTGGATTTGTAACTGGCTGACTGACCGAACCCAAAGGGTGCTCATCAATGGTTCCTCTTCATCCTGGAGAAGAGTGACTAGTGGGGTGCCACAGGGTTCTGTCTTGGGCCCGGTCTTATTCAACATCTTTATCAACGACTTGGATGATGGACTCAAGGGCATCCTGATCAAATTTGCAGATGACACCTGTCAGGGGTACAGGGACAGAGGCACAGGGAAGGCAGGAAATGGAGAGCGATGGAGAGGAATCCCAGGAGAGCGAGGAAGAGGATAGCAATGACGCAGGGGATTCCATGAGTCTCTCCAGCGAATCAGAGGATTCCCAGAAAGGGGCGCCTGTGGTAAGGGCAAGGGGAGCCCCGGGGGGAAAGTGTCAGGAGCGGGGGGCCAGCAGGGGACCCCAAAGTGGCAGCTGGGAATCAGGGCCAGCCTCCCCACCAGAGCGCAGCGAGGGAGGGGGAGGTTCCAGTGTGTCAGAGGGAGCAGCTCCGGCGACAGAGAAAGGGGAGGGATCAGAGCAAGCCGTTCTCCCGGAAGGGGAGGAAAGCAGTGAGGGGAGTAGCATAACTGTCAAAAGGAAGGTCAGAAGTTGGGCGCGCGCGCCAAGTTCAAATGAGGAGGCGTGCGGGAGAACAGGGAGCCCGGAGGAGGAGGGGCCAGGACCCAAAGCCCACAGGAGGGGGCAGGAGCAGTCTGGAGACTCCGCTTCAGGAGAAAGCAGGAGGGGAGGAACCCCGACGGGCAGAAAGACCCTGCGGAAAAGGAAAGAGAGAAAGAGGTGGGGCAGCGTTAGCTTATTAAACTGGTGTAGGGGTGGGACCGATTCAGAGGGGACTTCAAACGTCTAGGCTAAGAGACGCGGGGCTGCACGCCTCGGTTGTGGAACCCATAATGAACTGCAATAAACACCCTTGTATATAAGAAGAGCTTGGCGTTGGTCTTTTGTGAGCTGAGACCTGAGGCAGCCCTGACAGTAAGTCCCCTCCCAAAAGTACGCAAAAAATTTTTTGCGAAGCTCACGAAGTTTGGCGGCCATGAGTATGGAGGAGCAGATAGCTGATCTACGCAACGCAGTCTCCCAGCTTACCACTGCGGTAGTGGTCTCCCAGAAGAAGGGGGAAGAGGCGGAAAAGCGATGCCAGGATCTGCAAGCCAGGTGGGATCATGCATGCCAAGTGGGATTCCCGGGGTCCAGATCTGCAGGCGTAGGACTGGGCAGAAGGGGAGGCAACTTGGTAGCCCACTTTGATGGGAACCTGAAGCAGTACCCCAGTTTTCGAGCAGACGTCGAATATGCGTTGCATTTGCTTCGCGACGACTTTAAAGATGAGGAGGAGAAGGTGGGGTTCATTGTGTCCCACTTGCATGGGGAAGCGAGGGCTTGGCTGCGCAATCTGTGGCGCGAAGATTGTCCTGCTCGAAGGGACTCAGATGAATTTATCAAAGCCATGGACGCTTGCTTCCAATCTACCGTGGATGTGGATATAGCACGCAAGGAGCTGCATGGTTTAAGGCAAGGCAAGGCTACAGTACGTCAGTATCATGCTAGGTTTTTTGCCTTGCTGAATGTACTGAAATGGGAGAAAGATTCCCTGGCAGTAAGAGACTTGTTTTGGGAGGGGTTGTCTGGCCCTGTAAAAGATGAATTGGCAAGGGGGGTCAGACCTCAAACCCTAGCAGAACTTGTGCAGCGGGCGCTCGCCATTGGAGTGCGCCACGAAGAACGCCCTTGGCGCAATGAGGAGGGTCGCCAGCTTCACACACCCTCTAGAGCGCCTCCTTTCCTTCCCAGGGATCTAGGACGTACGCGTCCCTCACCTCAGCTGCAGGCAGGGGAGGAACCAATGGAACTTGGTGGTGCACAGGCTCAGTCAGCTGCCGGAGCCCCAGCGTCCGGAGCAGTCAAGACGAAGCCTCCTAGAGGGAACAGGAAGTGTTACATCTGTGACAGTGCGATGCACATGGCCAAAGAGTGTCCCCAGAGGCTCCAAAAGCACACTGCAGCCTTAGCAACAGTAACTGCAGCAGCACTACC
The DNA here is from genome assembly GCF_964188305.1 of Podarcis bocagei. Lineage (NCBI taxonomy): Eukaryota > Metazoa > Chordata > Lepidosauria > Squamata > Lacertidae > Podarcis > Podarcis bocagei. The sequence continues at coordinate 66,911,937 of NC_138131.1, forward strand.
TGAAGAGCAATTTCAGGGAAATGACAATGCCTGGCTGGAAGCAGAAATGCTGGGGCACAGCCAGGCGAGTCAGTAGGACAGTCCCCAGCGCTTTTGCAGCATACAAACCCCCTGCCACCCAAGCCAGTGGTGCAGCTCACTGCAACTCTCCAGCTACCTAATGGACGCACCCTGGAAGTCCCCATTACAATTGACAGTGGGAGCAACGCAGACTTCGTGGGGGTGCACTTCGTCAAGCAGCATCGCATAGAGCTCCTACCAGCCACGCTGCCATTGAACGTGGTCACAGTGGATGGCAGGAAGCTGCTGGGTGGGCAGGTGGTACAACAGACGCCACCCATGGTAATGCAGATTGGCAATCACCGAGAAGTCATCAGTTTCAACGTCACCCGCCTGTCAGACACACCTATAGTGTTAGGCATGAGTTGGCTGGATAGGCACAGCCCAACCATGGCGTGGTACCAGCGGCAGCTCACTTTCGGCTCGTCCTATTGCGCGCAGCATTGCATCCAGACCGGTCAGGAGGAGGAGGGCCAAGAGGAGGGGCAGCAGCTAAGTCTCAGCATGGCGCAAGCAGTACCCCTCAAGTACAAGGGGTTTTTGGAGGTCTTCTGCGAAAAGGAGGCTGACCAGTTGCCACCCCACCGGCCCTACGATTGCGCAATTGACCTCTTGCCAGGGACAACGCTGCCGCCTGTGAAGCTGTATTCCATGTCCGAGGATGAGCTGCAGGAGCTCAGGGAGTTCATAGATCACAACCTGCAGCGGGGATTCATCCGAGAATCAAAGGCTGTAGGGGGCAGTCCTGTGTTTTTCGTGAAGAAGAAGGACACGCCCCAAAAGAGGCTGATCGTAGACTTTAGATTCATAAACTCGAAGACAAAGCCCGCGGCCTTTCCCATGCCCAAGATTGACGACCTGCTCGCGACGGTGCGGAAAGGGAAGATCTTCACCAAGTTGGATCTCCGCGGAGCTTACAATCTCATACGCGTGCGAGAGGGTGATGAGTGGAAGACGGCCATGTTCACGCCGTTGGGCACCTACGAATACAGAGTTATGCCGTTTGGTCTCCAGAATGGCTCCCACTATTTCCAAGCTTTTATGCACCACGTGCTAGCGGGACTCCTCTACAAGAAGTGCGTATGTTTCCTCGACGAAATTCTGATCTTCTCGGAATCGCCGGAGGCTCACGAGAGCGACGTTAAGGAGGTCCTGCAGAGGCTACGGGAGCACAGGCTTTACGCCAAGCTGGAGAAGTGCCAATTCGACGTGACGGAGGTGGATTTTCTGGGCTATAGGCTGTCCGACAGGGGACTAGCCATGGACAGCGCCAAGGTCCGCGCGGTGTTGGACTGGAAAAGCCCGCGAAATCGGAAGGAGGTCCAGAGGTTCGTCGGCTTCGCCAACTTTTACCGCAAGTTCATCAGGGGTTTCGCCAGGGAGACGGCAGCTATCACGGACACTCTCAGCTCCAAGAAGAAGAAGTTCACCTGGACGGACCAGGCAGAGCAGTCCTTCAGGAGACTTAAGAGTCTCTTCGCGTCCGAAGAACAGCTGCTACACGTGAATCCCGGCAGGCCCATGAGGGTTGAGACTGACGCATCTGACAGAGCGGTGGGGGCCGTCCTTTTACAGGAAGACCCGCAGGGGAACTGGAGGCCCTGCGCTTTCTACTCCCGGAAGCTCAGCAAGTCGGAACAGAACTACACCATCTGGGACAGGGAGTTGCTGGCCATCCACGCGGCTTTCAAGGCGTGGAGGCACTTCCTCATTGGAGCCAAGCACACCGTGCAGGTCCGCACGGACCACAAGAACCTAGAGTACTGGCGCACGGCGAAGCTACAGAATTCAGTGTTTAACCATAAAGGATGAAGCATATTCCATAGGAAAACAAGCCTACTTTCTTTCTGTTGTAGAACCTTCCTTGCTTGATCTAGAGGCCCCTGGTAAGCCTAAAGAACAAAAAATGTTAGATCATCTTCAGTATGTGATTCCTGAATGAAGTGCTGTACCAAAGGTGCATCTACGTTTTTGTTTCTGATCCTACTGCGATGCTCTGATAGGTCCTGATAGGTCTTATGCCCAACATACAGTAAGCCACAAGGGCACTTAATTATATAAACAACCTGTGCTGTGGCACACATGACTGTATGGTAAAGTTGAAGTCTTAACTATTCTTTTACTAGTAATGCAAACCTACATGTGGTGCAATGTCCACATTTGAAAAAAACCTGTTGTCAAGGTCTACTGTGTACATGTGTGTTTTAAGTCAGTGTGTACTAACATATCCCTAAGTGATCTAGTACGTCGTTTGGCGAGGCAGGGAAAGACTTCACAGCCAGGAATTTCTTTCAGAATATACCAATGGCGTCTTGTTATTTTTTCAATTTTGGCTGTCATATAGTTGTACTCAAAGGAAACATAAATCCTCCTATGACTCTTGTTGGTATCAGAGTGGGTTTTTATTTTTTATTTTTTTATAAGATATTTATTAAGATTTTCAGAAAAATTACAAAAGAAAAAGAAAAAAGAAAAATACAAAATAAAAATAGTTAAAAAACAGTTCAATCTTTCTATCACATATTTTTCATTTGCTTATTTCCCGGACCCCCTCACACCTTCCTTTTCTGTATTCCAGTTCCAATTGTTAATTCAGCAAATCCCTCCCCTCTTCATTCATCTTAATCTTCAATTTTTAAATATAACATTATTATTTTTTTACCTATTAATAACCATTTTCTCATATTCCCTTATAGCATTACAGCAAAAGACCACTTAATTTCTATCCACCATCATTCTAACATTCATTAATTTTACAGTGTTTCTGTAAATAGTCTTTAAACTTTTTCCAATCTTCTTCCACCAACTCTTCTCCGTGGTCTCGGATTCTGCCAGTCATTTCTGCCAGTTCCATATAGTCCATCACCTTCATCTGCCATTCTTCCAGGGTTGGTAGATCTTGTGTCTTCCAGTACTTTGCGATGAGTATTCTTGCTGCTGTTGTGGCGTACATAAAGAAAGTTCTATCCTTCTTTGGCACCATGCCCAGGAGAAAGGCCTCTGGTTTCTTCAGGAAGGTATATTTAAATACCTTTTTCATTTCATTATAAATCATCTCCCAGAAAGCCTTAATCCTTGGGCACGTCCACCAAAGGTGAAAAAATGTACCTTCAGTTTCTTTACATTTCCAACATTTATTATCGGGCAAATGATAGATTTTTGCAAGCTTGACTGGGGTCATGTACCACCTGTATATCATTTTCATAATATTCTCTCTTAGGGCATTATATGCCGTAAATTTCATACCTGTGGTCCACAACTGTTCCCAGTCAGCAAACATAATACTATGTCCAACATCTTGTGCCCATTTAATCATGGCAGATTTCACAGTTTCATCCTGAGTATTCCATCTCAACAGCAAGTTATACATCTTTGACAAAGTCTTAGTTTTAGGTTCTAACAGTTCTGTTTCTAATTTTGATTTTTCCACCTGGAAGCCAATTTTCTTATCCAAGTTATATGCCTCCATTATCTGATAGTAGTGAAGCCAGTCTCGCATTTTATCTTTTAATTTCTCAAAACTCTGCAATTTCAATTTATCTCCTTCTTGTTCCAAAATTTCCCAATATTTTGGCCATTTGACCTCCATATTAAGTTTTTTCTGAGCCCTCGCCTCCATTGGTGATAGCCACCTTGGGGGTTTGTTTTCAAGTAAGTCTTTATATCTTATCCAGACATTAAACAATGCTCTTCTGACAATATGGTTTTTAAATACTTTATGTGCTTTAACCTTGTGCCACCCAAAAACATTGTTAAAACCTTCTAGATCCAAAATGTCTGTGTTCTCAAGAAGCAGCCATTCTTTCAGCCAGCAAAATGCTGCTGACTCATAGTAAAGTTTAAGGTCTGGCAGGGCAAATCCACCTCTGTCCTTTGCATCAGTTAATATTTTAAATTTTATTCTGGGCTTCTTGCCCTGCCAGACAAATCTAGAAATGTCTCTCTGCCACTTCTTGAAACAGTCCATTTTGTCCAAAATTTGCAATGATTGAAACAAAAACAACATTCTTGGCAATACATTCATCTTTATAACAGCAATTCGACCTAACAAAGAAAGCTTCAAGTTTGACCATATCTCTAAGTCCTTTTTCACTTCTGACCAACATTTCTCATAATTGTCTTTAAATAAGTTCAATTCAATTCAAAATCCTTTATTAGGCATAACACACCACACATTAACAAACAAACATCATATACAGACTGTATAAAATACGGGCTCAGCGAACACAATTTATCCTAGTCCTATTCTTAACTCCAAGAAATGAATCGATGTACAAAGATAATATAATACAACACAGCAACATCACCTACCATTAAAACCACTAAGTCTCTTTATCATGGCCCATTCTTTCTTCATGGACAGCACTTAAAAATCTTTAAATAAGTTTAAATTCTTAGCGGTCATATTCACCCTCAGGCAGGGGCGCCGACTTATAAAAAATATTGGGGGGGGGGCCATACCGGGGTCCTGCCGCTGGTTCGCTCGGGTAGCCGGGAGAACGCAGTTCGAGGTGGCGGTGTTGGGGAGAGACCCTCGCTCAGGGCGCCACGAGACTTGGCGGCCGGCGGCCTATCTGGGGGGTTTTGGAGCGTATTTTGGTGGAGCGATTGGGGAGGAGGGGGCTTGTTGCCGGATTCTTCAGCTGGGCCGGAGATCCGCTGCTGGGGGGTCCCTGGGCCGAGTTGTGAGCACGGCCTGCTGAAGGGAGATCCAGCCGATTGCGCGACGGGGACGGCCGGGGCTCTCCGGCTAGGGCGCGCGGCTGGCTGGCTGGCTGGCTGGCGAGGGAGCAGGTGGGGAGGAGGCGGGGGTCCTGATACAGTCGGGGGCGGAGGCAGACGGGGCCGAGGGGCGAAGAGGGCAGGCGGGGACGGGGCGCTTGCTCAGGAGCTCAGCTAACCTGTCCCAAGAGACATAGCCTAAGTACTCCTTCCTTCCTTCCTTCCTTCCTTCCTTCCTTCCTTCCTTCCTTCCTTCCTGTTTTTCCCCTCCCTCTTTCCACTGCTCCCCTCTTTCTTTCTTTCTTTCTTTCTTTCTTTCTTTCTTTCTTTCTTTCTTTCTTTCTTTCTTTCTTTCCTTCCTTCCTTCCTTCCTTCCTTCCTTCCTTCCTTCCTTCCTTCCTTCGTCTCATTCCTTCTTATTTCATTCATTTTCTTCCATTCCTCCAACCCTTCGATGCTCCTTCCTTTCTCCCTTCCTATTTCATTCCTTTCTTTCCTTTCCTGCAACCCTTCCCTGCTTTTTCTTTCCTTCCTTCCTTCGTCTAATTGCTCCTTATTTCATTCATTTTCTTTCCTTCCTTCCTTCCTTCCTTCCTTCCTTCCTTCCTTCCTTCCTTCCTTCCTTCCTTCCTTCCTTTTCCACCCCCTCCCTCAATCTCACCCTCCCTCCCTCCCTTCCTTTTTCCTTCCTTTCTTCCTTTCTTTGCTCCAACCCTTTCCTTCCTTCCTTTCTTCTCATTGCTTCCTGTTTCATTCATTCCTTTCCTTTCCTCCAACCCTTCCCTGCTCTTTCTTTCTTTCCCTTCTTCCTTCCCTCTCTCTCTTTCCCTCCCTCCTTCCTTCCTTTTCCACCCCTCCCTCAATCTCACCCCTCTCTCTCTCCCTTCCTTCCTTCCTTCCTTCCTTCCTTCCTTCCTTCCTTCCTTCCTTTCCTCCAACCCTTTCCATCCTTCCTTCTTCTCGTTGCTTCCTGTTTCATTCATTTCTTTCCTTTCCTCCAACCCTTCCTTCCTTCCTTCCCCCACCCCTCCTCCCTCCCCCTCTCTCAATCTCACCCCTATCCCTCCCTCCTTCCTTCTCGCCTTCCCCACAGATTCACACTCTCCCCCCCTCACCGCCCGCCCTACAGCCCAGCTGAAACTCTCGCTCACCCTCCAGCCGCAATTGATTTTATATCGCTATTCTCCCTTACTCCCCGCTGCTGCTGCCGCCTCTCCCCTCACCCCCCGCTCCCCCCCGCCCACCTCCCAGCACATGCCTTTCCCTGTGGTGTGTGTGAGAGAGAGAGAGAGAAAGGGGGGAGAGGGAGAGAGAAAGAAAGAAAGAAAGGGGGCACACACCCTTGTCGATGCCTTCTATACACTGAGAGGCAGAAATCACATTCATAATAGGAACCAGAGAAGCCACACTGAGGCTAGCAGGTGGGCGCTCGTTAGGAGAACGCTGGGCAGGTTGTGTGTGTGTGTGTTTGGGGGTGGTGTCGGTGGAGAGGGGGGGTGGACAGACCATAGCTGGGCGCCGTGACATCAAGGCGAGAGGGAAGCTGAGCCGAGGAGCAGAGCTGCGCGATCGGCGGCGGCGCTCTGCTGGAGGGGCGCCCAAGATTATTGGGGGGGCAGAGCCCCCCCAAACGAATTTTTGAGGGGGCTCGGGCCCCCTCAGGCCCCATGGAGTCGGCGCCTATGCCCTCAGGTATTTTACTTTCTTGACTAATGTTAAACCTGTCTCCTTCTGAAACCTCTCTTTCTCAATCGGTGTTAAATTTTTCTCAAGCACCTTAGTTTTTAACTTATTCAGCTTAAATCCTGCCACATGACCAAATTCCTGAACCAATTCTAATACTCTTTTAGTACTAGATTCTGGCTCCTGTAACGTCAATACTAAGTCATCTGCAAAAGCTTTCAATTTGTACTGTTTAGCTCCGACCTGTATACCCTTGATCAAACGGTCCCTTCTAATCATGTTTAGCAAAACCTCCAGGACCGAAATGAAAAGCAATGGGGAAATTGGACAGCCTTGTCGTGTCCCTTTTTCTATCTTAAATCCCTCTGTTACCACATTGTTAACTATTAGTTTGGCCTTTTGCTCTGAATAAATTGCACCTATACCATTTTCAAACCCTTGGCCAACCCCCATCCCCTGAAGATTTTTCTTCATGAAACTCCAAGAAATATTGTCAAAGGCTTTCTCCGCATCTACAAAGATTAAGACAGCTTTAGTGTTAATATTCACTTGCAGCTTCTCTAGAATATTAATTATATTTCTCATATTGTCAGACAAGTGTCTGCCCGGGAGAAAGCCCGCTTGGTCCTTGTGTATCTCCTCTACTAGGACTTTTTTCAGTCTTTTAGCCAAAATGTCTGCAAAAATTTTGTAATCCACATTAAGCAAGGATATGGGGCGCTAATTCTTAAGTTGCGTCTTTTCAGACTCATTTTTAGGTATTAATGTAATATAAGCTTCTTTCCACGACTCTGGTGCTTTTTCCCCCTCCAAAATTTCATTACAAACCTCCTTTAGTGGTTGTATTATCCAGTCCTTCAAAGATCTATAATATTTTGAGGTTAAACCATCTGGCCCTGGAGCTTTGCCCAACTGCATATTCTGAATGGCACCTTCCCAGAGTGGGTTTTTAAAAGTGTTGACCTATCTAGCATTGTAGTTCTCTGCATTGCAGCAGAGACTACTGTGCATGCGATGTTGATTTTGGCATTATAAGAAGCTGTATCTAATTTTTGAAAAGTGGTTTCGAGTAGATAGCTTTGCAATTGTTACTATATGGCCTATTACGCTTATGTATCTAAACTTCCAAGCTGCAAATCACGACTCAGAGTTCAAGGGCCAATGGCAGAGGCCCAAATCCTGAAATGTTCTGTGATTGGACATCATTTATCAAATCAATTTATCAAATTATCACAGGAGCTCAGAATCCTTAGTCCAGGCTCAAGCTCAGGCAAAGACAGACCACTGAATACATAACAGTGAAAATATATTATTCCTTTCCACTTGGGATAATCTTGCCATAAATGCCCAAAACTAGCCTGACTAAGGAGTGGTGGAGAGGTATACTTCTGAATATTCAATAATTCCATAACACTTGCAGTATCAGATTGAGGCCTGCTGTTTCACATCAACAAGCTGAATGGATTTACTCCATGACTTTATACTTTCCTTAATGGTAAATATTAAGTAGGGTAGACAAATTGCAACACTGAGCTATTGTAGTTCCCATGCCAATATTGCAGTTCCCCATTTAAAATTCCTTCTTGCTCCCTGTCAGTGGAGGCTCATCCTTAAGGGGGACTGGGGCACTGCTCCACCAAGCTCAATTGCTTCTCTGCTGTCCTCCAACAGCCTGCTTCTTTCTTACATCCTCTCTAGGGTTGGCATGAGCAGTGAGCTCTTTCCTCCTCAGTCTCAGGCTGCCTTTGCAGAACTCAACGAGGGGAGAGGGGCATGCCCCACATGCCCCTGTCCAGGGGAGGAGAGGGGCAGGGAAGCTGCTGCTCAGGCTCCTTGAGTGCGCCAGGTCAGACGTGACCCGGAGGCGGAGCTGCTGCTGTGACTGGGAGCGAGGTGCACTGCGGCCACCCACCCTCCTGCTCTCTTCCCTGGGTCAGGCCTAACATAAGGACAGAACTCTGGCCAGCAGAAGCACAGCAGCTTAGGTCAGCTCCTTCTCACACAGAGCCAGGCACCAATGAGGGAGCCTGCTTTGGGGGCACCTGTTTGTGCCCCCTGCCACAAATTTGTGCCCCCACGGCCCACACATGCTACACTGTAGTTGGCTTCATCCATGGGCGTAGCCAGCATTTTTGTTAGTGGGGGCAGGCCTTTTGTTAGGGGGTCAGAACCTCAGTTAGCTATGTATTTTTATTTATTTTTATTTAGTAGGCCCCCCTTGGCCACATCCATGGCTCCATCTATCATAACATTTTGGAAATGCCCTGACCCACCCACCCCAACACTGATGTTGATTTTCTGAGATATCAGGCGCTCAAGCACAAGATTCCACCTAAACCTTAGGAAGAACTTCCTGACAGTAAGAGCTGTTTGACAGTGGAATTTGCTGCCACGGAGTGTGGTGGAGTCTCCTTCTTTGGAGGTCTTTAAGCAGAGGCTTGACAACCATATGCCAGGAGTGCTCTGATGGTGTTTCCTGCTTGGCAGGGGGTTGGACTCGATGGCCCTTGTGGTCTCTTCCAACTCTAGGATTCTATGATTCTAAGTCAAACATAAAGAATCGCTGCTGTTTCTTTTTGTGTAGCCTGTTTAGGCTGGAAATTTGCCTCAGTTTTTTATTCTCTAAGGAAGGTTCTGTAAAGTGCAGGATAATGTAGTAGCTCACAGCATGGCAGGATGATCCCAAGAAGCTCAGTTAGTTGGGGACATGGGCATAGCCAGGGGGTGAAGTGGCCACCCCTAAATCAAGTAAATAAATAAAAATACAGAGAGTCTGATATTCCAGATGCAATCACACTTCTTCCTTAGGGCAGCCTCCTATTCATTTATTTCTTGTTGAAAGATAAAGAAGTGTTTTGCAGAAACCAGCAACAACTTTATATATCAAGAAGACACATGTAGTTCATAGTAACTGTCTTTCAGGGCAGTTTGTCTAGGAACAAAAGCAACTGTTGCTATGAACACTGACTAGTCACTAGAATAATAAGATGAAAGCTGGAGGTGGGGTTCGGGGTGGGGTTAGTCTTTCTTTAAACAAACATGTAAGTATGGATGCTAAGCAGAAGAAGAAGTAAGACAAGCGTTTCTGTGGGGGAGGGAGTTTATTGACTGCTCAGATATAAGACTCACAACATCATTTTATAACCAAAGAAAGTGCCTTTATGTGACCATTAAAACAAATCAACTGGAATTATATTCACAGAAAGCCTTTAGCAGAATCATTTCCTGTCCTCGGAATCCAGCTGGAAGTGTTGGGCGAGCCGACTGCATAATCAAAAAAGCCAGTAAGTTACTGTGAGACAAACAGAGGAAGCTGTGTTCCTTTTCAAATCTGTCTGTCAACAGTCACACACACCAAGCAAAAGCCACCCATAACAGACGTTTTCCTTGATAAATGGGAGAATTGTCTGATAATCAACAACCATATAATTTTATCCAGTAGTATTAGTTTGATCTGACGGAAACTGCACATTTCCCAAGAAGCACTGAAAGAACGCTTCATTTAACTACAAACCCCCAAATCTGGGATCCCATCAAAACTGATGCTTGGCAAAAGTTTTGCAGCAAAACCCCCACATTTTGTAACACCCCACAAACAGAGTAATTGATACATCAAACTGGGGTTCATAATTAATATCCAAAACCAAACATTGTCCAATTCACTCCACACTGGTGCCAAAGTCTGGCAAAAGTTTTGTAGCATTTTGCAGCACCCCACAAACCAAGTAACTGACAGGGGTCATGAGGTCACCCAAAAACCCAATGTCGTCTGACTCACTCCAAATCAGGGCCAAAGTCTGGCAAAATGTTTGCAGTAAAAACCACACATTTTGCAGTGCCCCACAAACGGAGTGGTTCCTAGCACATCAGGAGGAAGAGTCCAGACAACCAAAAGTGGATAAATAGGTTGTATTTATTAAATATAACAACTTGAGGATCAGCAAAACTAGTCAGATTTGACCAATGAAACCAAATCAAATTAAGTCTGGGCAGGTGTGCTTGTTCACCTCCACCCACAAACACGCAAGTGCTCAAACAGAGCTCTTTGCAGATCCTTAAGAATCATGTCACAACCCAAATCAGAAAGATGCATACCACCAGGTCTATACAACTGTGGGGCACAGAACATAATTCTGCCATGAGGGATATAAGCACCCACATTCTCAAACACAAACATCGTTGTAGAATGATTAGCTTTATGTCTTGCCCATCCACCTTCTTAGGAAGGCTGCCCCCACTCCATAAGCACCTCTACAACATTCCAAACCAAACTATGATAAACTCAGGGATGAGGAAGCACAGCTGATATTTAGTGATCTCAACTGAATTTACCTCACCAGATTGTTATCCCCAAGATGGATGACCAGAATATCAGGATTAGGGTTAGGGAGGGGATAGGTGGACGTTCAGGGTTAGGGTTAGTGCCTGGGTTTTTTTTTTTTTTCATGCTTTTTAAGCTTCTAATGATATTGCTTCATTTTTATGAGACTCGATAATTCCAAAAAGTAAGCAAACTACCTGAAACGTAGCAAAACGAAGAGAAATGTGAAAACCAAAAGTGAGATACCAGAAACCCAAGAAGGAAGGAATTCATGAAAAAGGAAAATTGCCAGACAGAGACTTCAATCAAATCATTACCAAATTCACCAGAATCCCAAAACCAATTGAAAAGAAGCAGATTTATAACTTTGTAATCAACTTTGCATAGCCTCCCCTCTCCCACGAAGTGTTGCTATCTTTCCTTTCCGGGGATTTCTGTTTGTCGTTGGCTGTGGACTACCATGGACGCTCAACGGAGTATAAATCAATTTTACAACGGCTAAGAGTACTTCTGCTGACTCACGTGCTCTGACATTTTCTTAGACCAACATTTTCCTGGTTTGAGGAACGGAAATGGATTGTATAAGACTGACATAGACTGACATAGATTGAGAAGAGGGTTGGAAATTGCAGAGAGGGAGTGACTCAAACAGCGACATCAGCTGGTGAATAAAAATTTTGCACTCTTTCGAAAAAGACGTTCCTCTAACAAGACTTATAAGATCAATTACAGGGATTTTTGCAAGATCAGCAACTAGTGAAGATACCAAAGCACTGCATCATAATCTGCTGAAAGAGAAAAGGTTTCATAAAATTTTATAGACCTTATACCCCATTACTGGAATAGCATTCCTGTTGCCTCTGGAAGAGTAACATCTAGAGAGAATAGTACCTAATATTATTGCATTGTACATTATTAATTGAAAATACTCACCAGCTCCTTTCTTATTATTTATATATACTTTTCATATTTTCTTCCCCCTCTTTATTCCTTTACAAATTATAAATTATAAATAGCATTATTATTATTACTTTCTCTTGCTTTATTTCTCTCTTACCCTCCCATCTTTTCTTTGTTTCTTTCTTTTGTATTTTTTTTGGGGGGGTAGTTTTTGTTTTGTTTTGTTTCTCTGTTTCACTTCTGTTGTTTTTCTGGTTGTGTTTTTGTGTGGTTTTGTCTTGTGTGTGTTTTTTGTTTTTTGTTGCTGTTTTTTCTGTTTTTATTTGCTTTGCCTTTTGCCATCTATTGGTAGCTAATGCAGCTGATATTAGCATCAGATGTCATTAGTTTTGTTGTAAGGTGCTGATTAACTGAACCGCTAACCTGTTTAAAGATTTGTATATATGATCTATCACCCTGAATGAGTAAGTGAACGCAAGGATTGCAATCATTTATTATATTTATTTGAGCTGATGAATTTGTGATAGTTCTGTATTGATGATTGGCTGTCACTAATTAGATAATTGTCCATAATCAATTTTAAATATATTTAGTGAAACTGGTGAATATAAAGAATTAGTGGATACATAGGCCAGAGATTATTATCAGATTGGTAAAACTGTCGTGATTGCATTAAGAAAGATTGAATTTAATTGACATTCATTAATTATCACATTGGAAATATTGTCACGATTGCATTAAGATTGAATTTTATTGATATTCAGTCTGTAAGACAGAAAGAAAGAGAACAAATTACCTTGTGAGCTAATTGAATTTCTTAGTGATGTCTGGTAAAAAAACAACTGTGTCAGGTTCTGTGGCAGTTTCAGTCTCACAAAACAGGAGAACTTCTGTAATTGACATGGATCAACCACTAGATATGAGAGAATTAATTTTAAGTTTGAAGAAAGATATCCAAGATTTAAAAAATAATGTAAATGAAAAGGCAAAAGCAACAGAAGAAAAATTTATTTCAATGGGTGTTAAAATAGATGAAAATGTGAAAACAACAGCTGAGTTATCAACTTAGGTCAACAATTTAGTACAAAAAAATTCAGAACTGACGAAAATAGTGCTAGACCTTAAAGGTAAAACACAGAACCTAGAGGAAGCTCAGAAAAAATTACAAAATGAAAATAGAGAGTCGAAAAGGGAATGTGATAAGATAAGGAAAGAAACAGCAGATCTGAAAGCGCAGCAGGATTCAACTCTGGACTCTGTTGCGATGTTGCAAATGCAGAGAAAGGAGAATACCCTAAGATTCAGAGGACTAACAGAGGACGCAGAAGAAATAACTGGGGAAAAAAACTCAAAAGAGCTAGCAGCTTGGTTAGACCTAGAAGAAGCAGAAGTAGCACAAAAAATAGAAAAAGCATTCAGAGTCAAATCTAATGCAGCAAAAGCAAATAACTGTCCGGCTGACTGTTTAGTCTCTTTTAACTCTTTAAAGGAAAAGAAGAAAAGGTTAAAAGGTGGCAACTTAATGAGAGTATGTTAAATGATGAAAAAACTGTACAGAAGGCCAAGCAAATCTTAGAATAATATTTTAAGTTTATTTAAATCAAGGAGTAGATCTAGAGAAAGTTTGGGACGCGGGTAAAGCCGTCATAAGAGGCTTCTTTATCCAACAAAACGCATTCCAAAGGAAAATAAAGGAGGAGAAGAAAATGGAGATCTGGGAGGAAATTAGAAAAAAGGAAAGGACCCTTTCCCAAAAACCAGATGATGAACTAATTAAGCAAAGTATAAAAATTTTACAGATGCAATTCTCCATGATAATAAACGAAGAGATAGAATGGAAGATAAAATGGTTGAGACATAGAAATTTTGAGTTTGCAAATAAACCTGGCAAACTTCTGGCCCGGCAATTAAAGAAGAAAAAGGAAGATAGAATTATCAATAAAATTAAAACTGAAGACAAATGGATCCAAGAACCGAAGGAAATTAGTAAAAACTTTGCTAGTTTTTTTGGGAAAACTATATAAAGAAGGTCCAGAGACTCTAGAGAAAATAATTGATTATTTGGGCAAAAATAAACTACCTAACCTAAGGAAAAAATTGAAATTTTGAACTCACCAATAACAGCTATGGAGGTGCAACAAGCTATACAGAGATCAAAATTAGGAAAGGCCCAGATGGTCTCCCAGCTAATTACTATAAAAAGTTAGAACAAGCATTATTTCTTCCCATGAAAGACCTAATGAAAGCTACCGAAAACCTGGAAGGACAGCTTTATTACTCTTATCCACCAACAGGGAACAGATGCCTCAAACATGGCCAATTACAGACCCATTGCACTGCTAAATAACGATTACAAGATATTTGCAGACATTCTTGCAAATAGATTAAAAATGGTGCCGAAAGAGATAATTCATAAAGATCAAACCAGATTTCTTCCCGGACGATTTATGCAATCCAATATTAGATGTGTGTCAGGGAACTGCAGGCAGCGAGGGAGGAAAGAATTAGAGGATACAGGGAACGATCTCCACTGCTCAGTACTGAGTCCTCCTCAGAAGACAGAGAAGAGGATGAGTCTGGGGAGGAAGGGGTGCTTCAGAGAGATGGGGATCCACGTCACAGGGGGAAACGGAAGGGGCTGAGCCGTTGGCTCTGTTGGTCTCGAGGGAGGGGTCACTTTGTTTATTCGGCATGTAATCTTGTCTGAAGAAAATAAAGAAAGGAATTTATGGCTGGCTGCCGGGAGTGTTTTTCTGCTAAGTGCAGCAACGTGTGCAGCTGGCAAGCTGACAATGTGTGATTAATGTATTAGAATATTTGGATATTAACATTGATAAACCAGCAGCTATTATGTTGGTGGACGCTGAAAAAGCTTTTGACAACGTGTCCTGAAAGTTTATGAAAAAATTAATGGAAGAAATCAGGAGAAAATATTTGTAAAGGAATAAATGCCATCTATTCAGAACAATATGCAAAATTAATCATCAACGGAAGAATTACTGAGGAGTGCAAAATAAACAAGGGAACCAGACAGGGCTGCCCACTGTCACCACTGATATTTATCTTGGTGATGGAAGTCTTGAACAATCAGGTAAGAAAGGATCAGCTTGTTAAAGGCATCACTCTGGGAAACAAAACATATAAAATTAAAGCTTTTGCGGATGATTTACTTGTTATGACTGAAAACCCTAAAGAAAGTCTGAAAAGAGTGCTGGAATTGATTAAAGAATTTGGAGAAGTGGCAGGCTTTAAGCTGAATATACCGTATTTTTCGGACTATTGGACGCACCGGTCCATAGGACGCACCTAGATTTGGGGGGGGGAAATAGAGGCAAAAAAAAATTTATCCCCCCCCCGCCAGGCGCGGGGCTGGGGCGGGGAAGCCCGAGCTTCCCCCTCCCCCAGAACGGGACCCAGAGCCATGCCAAAGCTGCGCGCAACTTTGGCATCGCTCTGGGAACTTGCGGGGCTGGGGGAGGAGGAAGCCTTCCGCCAGCCTCCAAACCATGTCGGGAGACAGCGGGATGGCGCGCTGCGCCTCTCCCGCTGTCCCCCGAGCTTGTGGGGCTGGCGGTGAGGCTCTCCTGAAGCCTGGAGGTTGTGGGGCTGGTGGGGGGGAGAAGCAGGCTTGCTTCTCCCTCCCCCAGCCTCCAGATCAGGTCGGGGAAAAGCGGGATGGCGGAGCGCCGCCATCCCGCTTTCCCCCGACCTGATCTGGAGGTTGTGGGGATGGTGGGGGGGAGAAGCAGGCTTGCTTCTCCCTCCCCCAGCCTCCAGATCAGGTCGGGGAAAAGCGGGATGGCGGAGCGCCGCCATCCCGCTTTTCCCCGACCTGATCTGGAGGTTGTGGGGCTTGCTTCTCCCTCCCCCAGCCTCCAGATCAGGTCGGGGAAAAGCGGGATGGCGGAGCGCCGCCATCCCGCTTTCCCCCGACCTGATCTGGAGGTTGTGGGGATGGTGGGGGGGAGAAGCAGGCTTGCTTCTCCCTCCCCCAGCCTCCAGATCAGGTCGGGAAAAAGCGGGATGGCGGAGCGCCGCCATCCCGCTTTTCCCCGACCTGATCTGGAGGTTGTGGGGCTGGTGGGGGGGAGAAGCAGGCTTGCTTCTCCCTCCCCCAGCCTCCAGATCAGGTCGGGGAAAAGCGGGATGGCGGAGCGCCGCCATCCCGCTTTCCCCCGACCTGATCTGGAGGTTGTGGGGATGGTGGGGGGGAGAAGCAGGCTTGCTTCTCCCTCCCCCAGCCTCCAGATCAGGTCGGGGAAAAGCGGGATGGCGGAGCGCCGCCATCCCGCTTTCCCCCGACCTGATCTGGAGGTTGTGGGGATGGTGGGGGGGAGAAGCAGGCTTGCTTCTCCCCCCGCCAGCCTCCAGATCAGGTCGGGGAATAGCGGGGTGGCGGCTCTGCGCCTCCCCGCTGTCCCCAGCTTTTGGGTGCAGGCTGCTGCCCGCAAGCCTTGCGAGCCCGCGGGACATACCGCGGGGCTTGCAAGACTTGGGATAGCTTCCTGAAGCCTGGAGAGCGAGAGGGGTCGGTGCGCACGGACCTCTCTCGCTCTCCAGGCTTCAGCAAAAGCCTGCATTCGCACCATAGGACGCACACACATTTCCCCTTCATTTTTGGAGGGGAAAAAGTGCGTCCTATAGTGTGAAAAATACGGTAACAAAAACAAAAATGCTTGTTAAAAATGTAACCACGGAAGAAAAGGATGACTTAGAAAAAATATTGGGCCTTAAAATCTCCTCAAAAGTGAAATACTTGGTGTCAGGGGTTCAGGAGCAGAGGCACAGGAAAGGGAGGAAACAGAGAGCGAGGGGGAGGAATCCGAAGGTAAAATGAGCGATGACAGCGGCCCGAGATCTCCGAGTCTTTCCAGTGAGTCGGAAGATTCACAGAAAGGGGCGCCAGTGGTCAGAGCAAGGGGGCGCCTAGGGGGACACCCCAGGTAGAAGGGACCAGAGGGGACTCAGAGAGCAGCAGTTGGAAATCGGGACCAGCTTCCCCACCAGAGCGCAGTAGGGGGGAGGGGTCCCAGGTATCGGGATCTGGCGGCTCGCCGCAAGCGGGAGGGCAGGAGTTAGGATTGGCCACACCTCCATCGGGGAGCGAGGAAACGGTCAAGAGGAAGGTTGAAGGCTGCGCGCGCGCGCCAAGTTCAAATGCACAGGAAGGCGGCACAGTAAGCAGCCCGGATAGGGAGCCAGGTCCTAAAGCCCGCCGCAAGGAGGGAGAAGAGTCGGGGGGGTCAGCGTCAGAAGAGTCCAGGAAGGAAGAGACCACGGGGGGTAGAGGGACCCAGAGGAGAAAGGAAAGACGGAAGAGGTGGAGTAAGGCTAGAGTATTAAGTTGGTGTACAGGAGGCGGAGACTCAGACGGAGCTTCGCCGGTCTAGCTTCTAAGACGTAGAGCTGCGCGCTGCGGCTTGAAAATGGAAACTGTAACTCAATAAAGAAGTTTGTACAATACTGCCGGCTAGCGTGGTCCTCTGTGAGCTGGGACCTGGAAGCGGCTCTGACAGTAAGCTCCGTCCCAAGATTTTGCACCAAAAGCCTCGCAGCGTGAGTGGGCGCAGCGAGGCGTGGAGATTGGTGCTTCACAAGCTCACGAAAGTCGGAAGAGATGAATACTGAACAGCAGATAGCAGCCCTGCAAAATACAGTGTCACATCTAAACACCGAGATACTAGCCTCCAGGAAGAGGGAGGAGGAAGCGGCTGCCGCCTACAAGGATCTCCAAGTCAGGTTGGAAGTGCTTACTAAGCAGGGGCAACCGGGACCCAAATCGGAGGGAATTGGGCTGGGGAGAAGAGGAGGCAGCCTTGTATCTCATTTCGATGGGAATTTACAGCAGTACCCCAACTTCCGAGCAGATGTGCAGTTTGCGCTGCAACTGCTGGATAAAGACTTTAGAGATGAGCAAGAGAAGGTGGGGTTTATTTTATCCCATCTGCATGGAGACGCTAAAGCGTGGCTGCGCAATCTATGGAGAGATAAGGATCCGGCGCTCCGAAGTGCGGATGCCTTCATTAAAGCGATGGATTCGTGTTTTCTATCAAATATAGACGTTGATATCACCAGAAAAGAGATACATGGGCTGAAACAAGGGAGGGCCAGTGTGAGGCAGTATCATTCCCGCTTTTTTGCACTGGTCAGTGCCCTGGAATGGGACAAGGATTCAGCTCCAGTCAGAGACCTGTTCTGGGAAGGGTTGAACAGTGCGGTAAAAGACGAAATTGCGAGGGGGGAGAGGCCCCGGAGCACTCAGGAGATCGTTCAGAGGGCGCTGACGATTGGAGTGCGTCTAGAAGAACGTCCATGGAGCAGAGATGAAGGGCGTGGAGGACGCGAGTCGGCGAGAGCGCCTTCCTTCTTTCCCAGGGATGCAGCGCGTGCGCTCTCCACGCCTCCGCCAGGAGGAGGAGGGGAACCTATGGAGGTTGGAGGTGCCAGGGCTCAGTCAGCAACCAGAGCCCTAGCACCGGGAGCAGTCAAGGCGAAGCCTCCTAGAGGGAACAGGAAGTGCTACCTCTGTGACAGTCCTCAGCACATGGCGAAAGAGTGTCCCCAGAGGCTCCACAAGCACACTGCAGCCTCCGCGACGGTAACAGAAGCAACTCAGCAGAGAGAACCACAGCAGGGAAACGACGGAGTCTGGCTGGAAACAGAGGCACTGGGGCCCAGCCAGACGAGTCAGTGAAGCAGTCCCCAGGGATGTTGCAGCCCACAGACCCCCTCCCGCCCAAACCAGTAGTGCAGCTCACCGCATCGCTTCAGCTACCCAACGGACTTACAATGGAAGTGCCAATTACCATTGACTCTGGTAGCAACGCGGATTTTATAGGGCAGGATTTCATCGAGCAGCACAAGATAACGCTACTGCCAGCCACGCTGCCCCTGAAGGTTGTCACGGTGGATGGCAGAGAATTGCTAGGGGGGCAAGTGGTGAAGCAAACGCCACCGATGGTGATGCAAATTGGAAATCACAGGGAAGTCATCAGCTTTAATGTCACCCAACTGTCGGACACGCCTGTAGTATTGGGCATGAGTTGGCTGGACAGGCACAGTCCGACGTTGGCTTGGTACCAGCAGCAACTAACTTTCGGCTCCTCTTACTGTGCAGAACACTGCATCCTACCCAGACTGGAGGGGGAAGAAGAGGACACACAGCTGCAATTGGGCATGCTGCAAGCAGTGCCCCACAAGTACGCAGAATTTTTGGAGGTTTTCTGCGAGAAGGAAGCGGACAAGCTACCTCCACACAGGCCCTATGACTGCAAGATTGACCTTCTGCCAGGGGCGACGCTGCCGACAGGGAACCTGTATTCCATGTCTGAAGATGAACTACAGGAACTCAGGGAGTTCATAGATCATAATTTGAAGCGCGGGTTCATCCGGGAGTCCCAGGCAGTGGGGGGCAGTCCCGTATTCTTTGTGAAGAAGAAGGACACGCCCCCAAAAAGGCTGGTGGTGGACTATCGCATTTTGAACTCGAAAACCAAGCCCACGGCTTTCCCCATGCCCAAGATCGACGACCTCCTCGCGACGGTGCGCAAAGGACGCGTGTTCACCAAGTTGGATCTGCAAGGGGCGTACAATCTTATTCGCATACGGGAGGGCGACGAGTGGAAGACGGCCATGTTCATGCCCCTGGGCACCTACGAATACAGAGTTATGCCCTTTGGATTACAAAATGGCTCCCACTGTTTTCAAGCTTTCATGCATCACGTGTTAGCGGGGCTCCTTTACAAGAAGTGTGTCTGCTTCCTGGACGACATCCTGATATTTTCAGAATCGCAGGAGGTTCACGACAGAGACGTCAAGGAAGTTCTGCAAAGGCTACAGGAGCATAGACTGTACGCCAAGCTGGAGAAGTGTCAGTTCGACATGACGGAGGTGGATTTCCTGGGCTACAAATTGTCGGACAAGGGGCTCGCCATGGACAGCGCCAAGGTTCGCGCAGTGTTGGACTGGAAGAGCCCGCGCAACCGGAAGGAGGTCCAGCGGTTTGTCGGCTTTGCTAACTTCTATCGAAAGTTCATCAAGGGGTTCGCGATGCAGACGGCGGCCATTACCGACACGCTCAGCTCCAAGAAGAAGAAGTTCATCTGGACGGAGCAGGCGGAGCAGTCCTTTCAGAAACTCAAGTGTCTCTTCTCGTCCGAAGAGCAGCTGCTGCATGTAAATCCTAGCAAACCGATGAGGGTTGAGACAGACGCCTCAGACAGGGCCGTGGGAGCAGTCCTGTTGCAGCAAGATCCACATGGGGATTGGAGGCCGTGCGCCTTCTACTCCAGGAAGCTCAGCAATTCGGAGCAGAACTACACCATCTGGGACAGGGAGTTGCTTGCCATTCATGCAGCATTCAAGGCGTGGAGGCACTTCCTGATCGGAGCCAAACAGACAGTGCAGGTCCGCACGGACCATAAGAATCTGGAGTACTGGCGCACGGCGAGGTTCCTGAACCAGAGGCACTTACGTTGGGCGGAGTTCTTTGCGGACTTCAACTTCAGGATAGAGTACGTCCCAGGTGACACCAACATCATGGCGGATGCACTGTCCAGGAAGCCGCAATACCTCGAGGAGGCAACGCCAGCGGCGGCCAAGCACATTTTCGCACCAGAAACGTGGGCGTGCGCTTCCGCAACCGTCGACCTGGATGTGGTATGTCGCGCGCTGCAGGACGACTCTTTCGCACGAGCGAAGATGGAGGAGGTGCACAGGGGCACGGCGAAGGGCGGCGAGTTCCAGATACGCGAAGGGTTGCTCATGCGCAAAGGGGCCCTCTACGTGCCGGGAGACGAACTCCGCGCTAAGGTACTGCAGCAGTTGCACGACGCACCCACCGCCGGGCACTTTGGCACAGAGAAGACGATAGAATTAGTCGCCAGAGACTTCTGGTGGCCCAAGATGCGGGGGGAAGTCGCGGATTACGTCGCGAGGTGCGACACCTGCCAGAGGGCTAAGCCAGTGCACAAACCGCCGGCGGGACTGCTGGAACCGCTGCAAACTCCGCTCGAACCGTGGGAGAGAGTGGCCCTGGACTTTGTCACGGATCTGCCCAGCTCGAGGGGCAAGACAGCAGTGCTAGTGGTGGTGGACTTGTTAACCAAAATGGCACATTTCATTCCGTGTGCGAAGGTGGCCACGGCGGAACAGACAGCCAAACTGTTCATAGATCACGTGTTCAAGGTTCACGGTCTGCCACGGTCTATACTGTCCGACCGGGGGCGGCAGTTCATCTCGAACTTCTGGCAGAAGCTGATGGGCATCCTGAACGTCAAGATCAACCTAGCGTCGGCGAGACACCCGCAGACCAACGGGCAAGCGGAGCGGGTCAATGCCATCATGCAGCAGTACCTGAGATGTTACGCAAATCAGCAGCCTGCAACGTGGGTGGACTACCTGCCACTCGCCGAGTTCGTCTACAACAACACGAAGCACGTGTCCACGGGGGTGACGCCGTTCTTCGCCAACAATGGGAGGCATCCCAGAACCTTCCCAGGATTAGAGAGAGTGGGGGAGGGGGAGCCACAGACAGCGGACGCCTTCGCGTCAGAGTTGCAGGAGGTCCACGAACAGCTTCGAAGGCAGTTAGAGCTAGCTAAGCACGCATACAAACTGCAGGCTGACAGACACAGGAGGGTTGGGGAAGAAATACAGGTGGGAGACTGGGTTTGGTTGGCAGCCCAGGCAGTGCCGGCCAGATCGTTAGCGAAAAAGAAGCTCGGCCATAAGCAGCTAGGGCCCTACCAAGTCGAGGCACAGGTCAACCCGGTGGCTTTCCGGCTGACACTTCCGGAGGGATCCAGGATGCATCCGGTTTTCCATAGATCAGTGCTCACTCCCTACAAGGCACCGCACAGATTTCAGGAGCCAGGGACGGCACCAAGCCCGCTCAGGGAAAGGACCACGCAGGGGGGGTCACCAGAGGGGGAGCCCATCAACGAGGTCACAGAGATTTTAGACTCAAGATGGGGGGAAGACGGAGTGGAATACCTTCTCGCCAGAGAAGGCACCCCAGTCAGTGCCAACAGCTGGGTGCTGGGCTACGCTTTGGAAGAACCTCTGCTAAAAGACGAGTTTCATGCCCTCTTCCCACACAGGCCCATGCCAGCCGAGTTTTTCGACGACTGGCTTTTCACACCCACGCTTTCAGCCAGCACGTTCCAGGGGTTCGACTCGGACGAGGAACCGACACTGAACACACGTTCCCCGGAGGGGTCACCCTCGGGATCTGCCTCAGAACCCTCGTATTGGTGGGATGACCGACCAGAGGAGCAGTGGCGCAGGAAGTGGCTGGAGGGTCCCGGGCGAGCAACGTCCCCAGAAGGGACCGAGGGAGAGACGGACATGGACGTGTTCGGGGAGGACCTTGGGTTCGAGCACGGCGGCACAGAGATGGAAGCAGAGGAGATCGATGTCGGCGAGTGCAAGGAGGAAGAGCCGGACTTATCCAGTTGGATGTACGCCACGGGGAATGAACTGTATCCGGCACTCACCCCCATATCAACGGAGCACCCAGCACCCACGCCTGAAGGAGGGGAGGGGGAAGGGGGGGCTTCGAGGGGGGATGGATGTCAGGGGTTCAGGAGCAGAGGCACAGGAAAGGGAGGAAACAGAGAGCGAGGGGGAGGAATCCGAAGGTAAAATGAGCGATGACAGCGGCCCGAGATCTCCAAGTCTTTCCAGTGAGTCGGAAGATTCACAGAAAGGGGCGCCAGTGGTCAGAGCAAGGGGGGCGCCTAGGGGGACACCCCAGGTAGAAGGGACCAGAGGGGACTCAGAGAGCAGCAGTTGGAAATCGGGACCAGCTTCCCCACCAGAGCGCAGTAGGGGGGAGGGGTCCCAGGTATCGGGATCTGGCGGCTCGCCGCAAGCGGGAGGGCAGGAGTTAGGATTGGCCACACCTCCATCGGGGAGCGAGGAAACAGTCAAGAGGAAGGTTGAAGGCTGCGCGCGCGCGCCAAGTTCAAATGCACAGGAAGGCGGCACAGTAAGCAGCCCGGACAGGGAGCCAGGTCCTAAAGCCCGCCGCAAGGAGGGAGAAGAGTCGGGGGGGTCAGCGTCAGAAGAGTCCAGGAAGGAAGAGACCACGGGGGGTAGAGGGACCCAGAGGAGAAAGGAAAGACGGAAGAGGTGGAGTAAGGCTAGAGTATTAAGTTGGTGTACAGGAGGCGGAGACTCAGACGGAGCTTTGCCGGTCTAGCTTCTAAGACGTAGAGCTGCGCGCTGCGGCTTGAAAATGGAAACTGTAACTCAATAAAGAAGTTTGTACAATACTGCCGGCTAGCGTGGTCCTCTGTGAGCTGGGACCTGGAAGCGGCTCTGACACTTGGGTATTTGGATCACCCCCAAGAACATAAACTTATTTCAGGATAATTACACCAAAACTTGGTTAGAGATTAGAAAAAACTTTGTAACCTGGAGTAAACTAAAATTAACATTTCTGGGTAGGATTTCCATTATAAAGATGAATGTGCTTCCAAAATTCATCTTTTTATTTCAAATGATTCCAATACTGGGTGAAGCAGGTTGTCTCAAGATATGGCAAAGAGAAATTTCCAAATTCCTGTGGGAAGGGAAGAAACCTAGGATTAAACACCTGATCTTAATAGACATAAAAGAGAGAGGAGGCTTTTCTCTACCCGACCTAAAACTTTACTACGAGGCAGCCTGTTTCACCTGGCTAAAAGATTGGTGCACGTTGCAGGATTCGGACCTCCTGGAAGGTTTTGACAACTGTTGGGGATGGCACGCCTACCTGATATATGGAAAAGCGAAAATTCATTAAAAAATTACCAACCATATAATAAGAAAGTCACTCTTTGCTGTATGGGAAAAATATAAAGACCTGATGGAGCCTAAAGTCCCGTGGTGGACTTCTCCAATAGAAGCCATAGCAGTAAAACGGGAAAAAAACCCAGGAAAGCTGGCCAACATATAAAACACTTCTAAAAAATGGAGATTACCAAATAAAATTTAAAAACTTTGAGGAAATAAGAGAACACATCTCAGACTGGTTTCAATACCATCAGTTATTTGAAAAATTTAAATCTGACAAACAAAAGGGGTTCTCAACAGAAATTTCCCGATTCGAATCTGATCTGGTAAATTCTAAAAGAAAAACTCTTTCCAAAACTTATCGACTCCTCCTTGACTGGACAGTCAAGGAGGAGGAGGTAACAGTGGCAATGGTGAGGTGGTCCCAGAATTTTGGCCATTCAATAACCATGGCACAATGGGAAAATTTATGGAAGATCAATTGGAAATTCACAAATTGTTACACGATTAGAGAGAACTTTCAAAAAATGCAACATCGATGGTATTCTAACACCATGGAAACTTTCAAAAATGTATAAAAATGTGTCAAGTAATTGTTGGCAATGCGGGGACTCAGGAACATTCTACCATATGTGGTGGATATGTAGGAAAATACAGGTATTCTGGGAGAGTATACATGCAGAACTGCAAAAAAATGATAAAGATCTCTTTCAATAAAAAAACAGAGGCCTACCTCCTGGGAATAACAGATTTAGATATTCCACAAAAGAGGAAGGGTATCTTTTTATATGTGACAGCAGCAGCAAGAGTTTTGATCGCAGCAAAATGGAAGAGTAATGAAATCCTCTCTATACAAGATTGGATTCAAAAGCTGACAGAATATGCCGAATTAGATGGTTTATCAGAAAAAATAAAGAATAAATCAAAACAGGAATTTGTTTCAAAATGGAAGGTTTTCAAAGAATATCTGAAAAATAAATATAGTAGTTTAAATTCTGTTGCAGCATTCGAGTAATAGTTGCAAGGTAGATATAAGAAATTATATTTACCGTATTTTTCGCCCCATAGGACGCACCGGCCCATAGGACGCATCAAGTTTTTTTGGGGGGGAAATAAAGGGGGGGGAAATTATTTTCCCCCCAGGCGCTTGTGGGGCCGGCAGCAGGGAGAAGCGCTCTTCTCCCCGCTGCCCGCCTTCAGATCAGGTCCGGGGACAGCGGGATGACGCGCTGCGCCTCCCCGCTGTCCCCGGAGCTTGCGGGGCTGGCAGTGGGGTCTCCCCGCTGTCAGCCTCCAAACCACTTCGGGAGACAGCAGGATGGCGGCGTTCCGCCTCCCTCTGTCCCCCGACCTTGTGGGGCTGGCGCTGGGGCTCTCCTGAAGTCTGGAGAGCGAGAGGGGTCGGCGCGCACCGACCCCCTCTCGCTCTCCAGGCTTCAGCGAAAGCCTGCATTCGCCCCATAGGACGCACACACATTTCCCCTTCATTTTTGGAGGGGAAAAAGTGCATCCTATAGGGCAAAAAATACGGTATTAAGAATAAGTTTAATTATGATAAAAGTGTGTATTGGCAATAAGTAATATGAATTTGAAATATGGAATAGAAGGGAGGTTGGTTCTTTAGTGTTAAGACCAATAGATGTTTTATTATTTGCTAAGAAAATTATGTGTCTATGGTTATTCTTGTGCGTAATTTGGTACTTGTGTTCTTTTTCTTTTTTCTTGTTGTACCAATAAACTTTATTAAAAAAGAAAAGAAAAGAAAAGAAGTAGAAATGTGAGAAGCAGAAGAAATACCACCAGAAACCCCCGACAAGAGGGGAAAAGTAAATTGCGCAGAAACCCCAAAGCCAGTTAAACCTTAGTTTTGCATGGTGTGGGGGTGATTTCGCTTTTGCGTGGCTATTCCCTCCCCCCCCCCCACAGGTGGAATAAATAAAGACAACGGACACAGCGTTTTAGGTTAATGGGCGAAAATGGCCACAACTTTATTGATTACCGGAAATGAAGGGTATTGGCTTTGGGGCATTGGGGGAGGTGATGGCGTTCCTCCCCCCCAACCTCATCTGCATGACAATACCCCGGCCAATGCCTACCGCCAAAACCGAGGGAGTTGTGACGATTTGCTATGAGGTAGGCGAAAAAACCAAGTGGCTCACAAAACCAGCCAATTAGCCAAATGGAAAAACTCCTACCAGGCCCCTTGCGGCGACCAGCCAAAGCCCATAGCAAGGTCAGTGGCAAAACCTAGAGGGCGGGTGGGTGGGAAACCGCGTCGTCTCCAGGGTGAAAAGGGGCAAGCCGAGGGCTGCCCCGACCTTAAGTGGCCTTTCTAAGGCCCGCCCCTGCCGCCAGCCGATTGGCTGGCGCCACAGGGGATGCTAATTGGGGGAATCCCTGTCTCCCGCGAGGCTGGCGCCAGCCTCGCGAGAGCGAGTGTGGGCGGGGTCGTGATCCCGCAACCCCCCCTCCTCCTGACGATCGGAAGGGGCATTGCGTGGCTATTCCCTCCCCCCCCCCCACAGGTGGAATAAATAAAGACAACGGACACAGCGTTTTAGGTTAATGGGCGAAAATGGCCACAACTTTATTGATTACAGGAAATGAAGGGTATTGGCTTTAGGCATTGGCCCCTAACCGACTATCCGGTCTGACCGGGAAGGGTTAAACACCAACAGGGGGAGCCACCTGAGATGCGTATCCCTAGGCGCTCCCCGAGGGGTTACCGCTCGGGGGCGCGCTTTAGGCCCTAGCCTCCGTAGGTTTCGGACGAGGCGTCGCCCCTCGGAGTCCTTTAACGAACTACCCTTCAAGCATTGGGGGGGTGATGGCGTTCCTCCCCCCCAACCTCATCTGCATGACAATACCCCGGCCAATGCCTACCGCCACCGAGCCTCAAGCCGGCTCGCCGCCAATACCCTCAGACCTGTAACCAATCCCTAACACCTTGAAAAATATCAGCCAACCAAATATCATTTCCCGCATCAGATAGATGCACGCCATCCCAGCGATAAAGCATTTCCTTGTCAAACCGTATGCATGGGTGCTGAATGACCCGACCGCCCCATGCGGCCACTCTACGTGCCACCGTGCGCTCCACAATCCTCCTAGCTTTATTCACAGCCACGGGTTTCTCTGCATCCCGCCAACATCGCCTTTCCAGCAAAGATGACCAAATTATTGTAATGTTTTCATGGGATGCCCTCAACAATTCCAAGTCATTGATAATGTTCCACATCAAGTTCACCCCTTTCCTATACGCCAAGTCGTTCTCGCCCAGCTGGACGACCAAGGCACTGGGTGGGCCCTCGGCAGCGATTTTTTTGGATACAACTGGGAAAAACTCTTCCCAACGCATACCCCTCCTAGTGATCCATGATAGTTTGACCCAGCTGGGTAGCCGTAGCTCTTTAACCCAGCCCCTTTGTTCGGCGCGCCGCTTTGCCCAATATACGATGCTGTGGCCGAGGATCCACAGTCGAACCACACCAGTACCTGAAAAGAGAGAATCGGAGAACCGGATCAGGAGGAGTGCCCGGGGGGAAAGCTGAGGGGAATTTAGAAGGTCTACCGTATATAACCCTGGAATGCGTTGGATTTCCAGCGCCCCATGTCCATAATTCTTTCAGCCGGTAAGCCCATATGGGCGGCGGTGGTCACCGCCCCAATGCAAAAGGAGTGCGCGGCGTACTCCTCTTGGGGAAGCCCGATGGCGGCAATTGCTTTGCGCATGACCCTCGTGAACTGCTGCTTTGAGAGGGAGGAACCGTCGGAATGCAAGAAAAAGGGGCCACTAGATTCTGGTCTTACACACAGGTATTTTCTAGCATCCTTTACAGGGCAAGGGCCCGCCTTTTGAGTCGCCTGGAGGCGAACCAAGGCTCCCTTGCCAAGCTGATCAGTCTTCGAACTACGGATTCTTAACATTACATGAGCACTGCCCACAGTTACGTCCTCAAGTAGTAGCCCCCTGGACGCTGCGCGGTCCTCACAAACCACTTCGCCTATGCGTAGGGCGCCAAAAAATGCGAAAGAAAACGCTGCTGAAAATAATCTGGCTTCATATCTTGACCAACACAGGGCCCTCAGCTTCCTACGGATTTGGGTGAGTATATCTAAAGTTATTGGCCTTCTCCTGTCCCGGCCATGAGGCCTGGACCTGCGCCAGCCCTCAAGCATCTTACACACAACGAAATGCGAACAGGGATCCACAGAAAATAAAGTTTTAGAAAAGAAGGATATAGCTGCTGAATGAATATTGAGGGTTTTGGGGGCCCGGCCAAGATCTCTAAGGTGGACCAAGTACTCTATGACTTCAGACTTGGACGGTGGCCTGCCTGGCTTGGACCGTCCCTTTTTGATGCGGAAGGATGTGAAGTCTAGCCACGCCTTATTATACGATCTCAGGGTAGAAGGCGCTAGCGCAGACAATACTCCTTTATTGCTTCTCGTTGCCAATATTCCAGAGGTGCTCCGGGAATGGTTGCGGCTGCTGCTGCGCATCCAGCGCCAATGAGCGAAAGCGTTCCATCTGGAAACGAGATAGAGCATCCGCGATGTTATTATCAATACCAGGGACGAACTTGGCTGAAGCGTGAAGGTTCAACCGCAGGCAGGAGAGGACAAAGTACCGTAAAAGGGACGCTACTCTGGGTGAGCGTGACGATTGTTTATTCAAAACTGACACGACCGCTAGATTGTCCGTCCAGAAACAGACCCTATGGTTCTTGAACTGGTCTTCCCATAAGTGAATTGCAACCACGATGGGAAAGAATTCTAAGAATGTCAAGTCACGTAGTATTGGTTTACCTTGCCAGGAGGGAGGCCAGTGCTGGGCACACCACTGGCCCCTGAAGTAGACCCCAAAACCTAAGGACCCGGCCGCATCCGAATGTACTTGGAAATCAGACTGCAGCACCAAACTATCCTGCCAAAGCGATATGCCGTTGAAACCACCCAGGAATTGCAACCAAACAAGGAGGTCCGCCTTTACTGCCTTGGATAAGCATACCCTATGATGGGGTGACCGTAAGCCCGTGGACAGCTTTGCTAGGCGGCCACAGAACGGACGACCGGGGGAAATTACACGGCAGGCGAAGTTGAGGTGCCCCAGGAGGGATTGAATTTGCCTCAAGGTGACCTTCTTTAGGGGCAGTATTTGGCCGATAAGCTCTCTTAAGGCAACCAATTTTTTAGCCGGTAATCGCGAGGTTTGGGCAACGGTGTCAAGTTCAATGCCCAGGTAGGTCATGGTAGTGACCGGGCCCTCGGTCTTCTCGCTTGCCAGAGGGACACCCAGTTCCCTAGCTAAGGACTCGAAGGCCAGGAGGAGGGACCTGCACTCCCCAGCGTCACTTGCCACCAAAATAAAATCATCGAGATAATGACCCACCCCCAGAGAGCCAGTTCTAAACTTTAGGGCCCATTCCAAGAATGTGCTGAAGGTCTCGAACGCAGCACAGGCAACAGAACAACCCATGGGCATAGCTTTGTCAATGAAGTAAGCTCCCTGGAATTTGAAACCCAACCAGTGGTAGTCTTCCGGATGAACCGGGAGTAGGCGAAATGCTGACTCGATGTCGCATTTTGCCAAAAAGGCGCCCCTGCCGAAGCTCCGCACCAACCGCACAGCTTGATCGAAAGACGAATACTTCACCGTGCACATCTCTTGGGGAATGGCGTCATTAACCGAGGATCCTTTGGGATAGGACAGGTTGTGTATCATTCTAAATTCACCGGGGGCCTTCTTTGGGACAATACCAAGGGGGGAGATATGAAGCCCTTCGATAGGCGGAGTTGCGAATGGACCGGCCACCCTGCCGGCTGTAATCTCCTTCTGTATCTTTTTAAACGCGATGTCGGGCCTTTCTAATACTGATTTCTGGTTAGGGGGGCAACTGGAATTGGGTGTGAAGGCAACCGGAATTCTAAAACCTTCAGAAAACCCTTCATCCAGTAGGTGGGCTGCACGTCTATTTGGATAGAACTTTAACAATGCTCTCAAGGGCTCCAATTTTATCGGAGAGCACGCAAGGCCTAGGGAGATGTTAGTAACGAGCCCCAGTTGGCCCTTGGGAGGGGGCTGCAGGTCCGGCGGGGCCACCCCTGTTTCCCCAGGAGAGGTGACCCCTGCCTCCCCGAAAGGGCTGCTGCCTCCCTTTGAAGCAGTTGACTGCTGGGTGGCTGCCTAGGCACCTATCGCATTCGTGCAAGTACTTACAAGTAACGCACTGACAGGTACCCTTGTTGAAGTCCCAGCACTGCCTACGGCGTTGGGTCTCCACCTTACCAGATTTTGGCTGTTGAGCGGCTTTCTTCTCAATATTGGGCCCCACATGTTCAAACCAGCAATTGTTGTCCTTTTGGTCCCAGCGCGTTGAAGACAGCAGCGAGGCATTCCTCCGAAAGTCTTCATCATACGCCAAAGCAGCTCCTGCCATCTCCCGTGCCCTCCTGACGTGTGCCAGGTAGGACACGAGGTGCGCGCCCCTCTTGGGATAGCAACTTGACACCACAGCCATAAACACTTGATAGCCATTAAGCCAATTCTCGAACGTTCGCTCTACCCGGGGTACCCTGTACCTCCTTTTCCCATAGTACTTAATTTTTTCCCCTTTTCCCTTGACCTGAGCTGGGGGCAGCAAGGAAAACATATCTACATAATTGCCATTCAATATCTTATTCCTCTTCCTCTTAGAGAGGTGGTTCCCCAGAATAAAGTCAGTGGCAGCGTTGGTTGAGACTTTAACGTCTGGAACCAGAGCCCCATCCTTCCAATCAAGCGTGCCGTTAAATGTCTTCCTGTGTGAGTTTGCCCTCCGCTCATGCACCCACTGGGGTGCTCCAGTGTCCTCCCCCTCCCCCCAATATGCCTCCATTGGGGCGTCACTATCCCCATCTGATGAAGAGGTACCTGTTTCCTCCTCGGAGTCCGAAGTGTCCCTCTTCTTGCTTTTCTTCGACCGGTGTTTCTTCTTCGCCTTCCGCTTTCCGCCCCGTGGAGCGTTGTCACGGGGGGCCGGGTCGCTGGCAGCGGCCACCTGCTGAGGGGGC
This sequence comes from Podarcis bocagei, assembly GCF_964188305.1. NCBI lineage: Eukaryota > Metazoa > Chordata > Lepidosauria > Squamata > Lacertidae > Podarcis > Podarcis bocagei. The sequence goes on from NC_138131.1 coordinate 66,942,454, forward strand.
AGCTCCTCCTCAGAAGATGACTCCTCCGATGTGCTTGGTTGCCTAGGGTTATCCTGGAAAACACTGGGAACATCAATCACCTCCTGGCGCGGGGCTGATGTAGAGGCCACCGCCGGCCTGGCCTTTTGTCTGCTCGCCCTAGGTTTTTTAGCTGGTGCCTTGCCTTTCAGTGGACCTGACTTAGATATTTCAGTTCTAGCAGCTTGTAGGCGCGTCCGTGGCCTGCTGGGGGCCTGCTCAACCACGTTAGCTGCACTAGTGGAGGGACCATCCTGACCCTGCTGACTGGGGGGGTGTCTGGTATGCAATCTTGTGACACCTCGACAATGTTCGGAGAGGGAGTGATAGGTGCCCTGCACTGCGCGTAGAATGATTGCAGCGCGGAAAAAAGCTGGGCCAAGGCCTGAGGGTTACAAGGGCCTGTTGGCATTAGGGCGTTGCCACGCTGAGATTGTTGGGGGTTGCTGCTGCCCTCCATGACCAAGCTGAAAGCAGTGCCTCGGGGGGGGGGCGCAAGTCAAGTCAAGTTAGTAAGCAAATCGAGTGTCTATTTTATTTATTTATTGTTTACCTATTTGTTTATTTATATGTTTGCTTGTTTTTTAATTTAATTTTATTTATTTTATTATTATTATTTATTTATTTATTTATTATTTATTTATTTATGCTTGATTTCTATTTATTTATTTATTTATGTATATATATATGTGATTACTTATTTATAATTATTTATGTAACTGGGGCTATATCACTATCAGTCTAACCTGCTAAATGAATTTCCAGGCAGAGGCGGCCTGGATAAGCAACGAAACACAGCAGGAATTGCGGTCAATGGGGTCAGGTAGCCCTTGTCAACCAAGCAAGATATTCTGTATTAATATATTAGCAACCAGTACAATTGACAACCACTTTGGGAATAGCCTTATAAACCACCAAATGTCCTTTTAAATACAACGCGTAAGGCTATCAAATACTAAATCAGCTCAAATTAATTTAGCGCCAACCACCAAATAATTATAAATAATTGTAAATGCTGGGAAAGCGGCCGGAAAAACCGGCTAGGTTATAGCCTATACAACCTCAAATATAATTCAGTACCAGCTAAATCACTATGACTGCGAATGCTTTCCTCAAACCAGGCTAGGTAGCAGATCTAGTTTAAAAAGGCCGCCCCCAGGCCACGTGGGCGGAGGCAAATTAAATTAAATTAAAGAGGGACTTCTCAGCCAGGTAAGAAGGGAAGCACTAAGCCTCTATGCGCTCCCAACTAGAGATGCCTCTACTAAAATGGCCGCTTCTAAAGCCACGTGGTTCAATCAAAATGGCGACCGTTGGCTAGGCAACCAGGACGCTGCAATCTGCAACAGTCGCTGCAAAAGCCCCCCGCGTACCCGCAAAAGGACTCTCCGGCCCTGAGGCTTCGTGGCCGCTACCCCTCACCACGCTCCCCAATAGCCTCCCGTTCCCCCTTGTAACCTTCAGTGAGCGCTGCAGCTGCTCACTATGGCGATCCGTCCAGGGAGGGTCAAACAAAGCGGCGCGGCACCAGCGATGTGCCGATGGCTCGTGGGGAAGATGCGGACAGTGGCGCTTCGGCGGCGCGGCTCGTAAGCCTTGAGCGCGGTGGCTGCTCGCACCCGAGAGACCAGCACGGAGGTAGATTCAGGCAGGGGCGCGTCGCTCCGATCCGCTGCCGGAGGATCAGCTGATGGGCGGCCGCTTGCTGGCAGGCTGCTGAGAGGCTGAAGGCGCTCCCTTTCTTGAACTGTTTTTATTTTCACCTTCTTTCCCTTGTAGTTGAAGGACAGTCCTTGTGGAAACTCCCACCTAAAAGGTATGTTGTTCCTTTTCAGCAGGTAGACCAGATCTTTATAGAAGGCTCTCACCTCCAGGATGTATTTAGGGATGTCCTTAAAGATTTGTATATGAGAATTTTCAATTTCCAAGGCCTTTTGGTAATGTAGGTTTAGTATTTTGTCTCTTTCTTCCTTGGATCTGAAAGTAATCAGACAATCCCTCGGGGTCTTTCTATTCTGTCTCCTGCCCAGTCTGAATGCTGTTATTATCTTGAATTCTTCCTCCAATTCTTCCTGCCAAAAGTCAGAAAACTCTTGTGTAAGGAACTCCACAAGGCTGTCCCCTTCACTTTCAGGAACTAATCTTAATTTCAAATTTCTCTCCTTTCTCTGTAATTCCAGCAAAGACAAGGCCGCATCATGTTCATTCACTTTTTTGGAGATCGGTTCTAATTTTCCCTGTGTCTCTTCAGCAATATTTCTGGCGTCCTCTGCAATCTTGAGTGTTGCAGAATTTTCTTCAATCAACTTATTTATAGATTCTGTGTTAGATGTCACACTTTTCGTATTCAAGTCCAGCCTTGATGTTAATTCGGTTAATTTTTGTGAGTTTTCTGTACTCTGCTTTGTCAAGGCTTCTAAAGATTGGTTTATCTTGAGTAACGCCTGTGTCATTGAATCCATGGAAGCAGCTGTCACTTTTTCTTGCCCGGCTGCTCCTGCTGGTGTTACACTTGATATTGAGCCCCTTTTCTTTTGTGCTTGTTTTGCTTTAGCTCTAGTTGTTATCTCGTCTGCTGGGCCACTCATATCCCAAGGACTTTCTCACAGGAGCAGTTTCCTGATGGAAAATCCCACTGTCCTATTCCGTTGCTCTGCAATTGTTACTCCTCAACCCTCTAGAGGGAGCAATCCAAAATGTCCAACTGAAAAAGACAAAGAATAAAGAACAAAGAAACCAGGAATCCTCTGTATAAATGCTGCAACACTTTTTCTATATAGTTTCTCTATCAACACTGTCCAATAAATTGTTGCAGCAAAGCCCCAAAACTTTGTATCAAGTAGCACTCCAACTATGTAACTTTGTAACAAGTTTCTAAATGCAGATCACTGTCCTGGTACTTTACTTTGGCAGTCCGTTTCAGGAGATTAAGGCAGCGGAAAACTTTTTTCTCTCAATAAGTCATGCAGGTTAATAAAGTCACTTTTTCTCCCCTCTGCCCCTGGTCTACCTGCTGAAAAGGAACAACATACCTTTTAGGTGGGAGTTTCCACAAGGACTGTCCTTCAACTACAAGGGAAAGAAGGTGAAAATAAAAACAGTTCAAGACAAAGAGAAGTTTTTGGAGAGAAACCACGAGGATTTGCAGAAGGGAACGGTAGACCCAATTTTAGAGGTAAAAGGAGCAGTGGACATTCTGAATTTATCGTTTGGACTTAAACCACCGTCAGAGGAAGAGCAGCAACTTGGAGCGGTTGGAGGAGTAGAAGACAAATAACAAGATGGCCCTGCAATTCCTTAGTTGGAATTGTAATGGGCTGAACATTCCTACGAAAAGACGCCAAGTTTTTCATATTTTGAAAAGAGAACAATTGGATTTGATCTGTTTACAAGAAACTCATGTGACCAGGGTACACAGGAAACTACTTATAAACAAAAGATTAGGACAGGAATTCATCTCATCGGATAAAGTTAAGAAAAGAGGAGTGGTGATTTATGCAAAGGAGAAATTGGCCCCAAAAATGATGTTTAAAGATGAACAAGGAAGATACCTGGCAATTGAAATACAAATACAAGGAGAAAAACTGTTAATAGTTGGAATCTATGCACCAAATGAAGGGAAGGCGGAATTTTTTAAGAAGTTGCATGAAACTCTGATGGACTATTTGGACTACAATGTGGTAATCATGGGAGACATGAATGGTGTGGTTTCTACAAATATGGACAAGGCACAAAGACAGACAATCTCCAAGGAAGGGAGACTTCCAAAGACCTTTTTTGAAATGACTGAAAATATGGACTTAATAGATATTTGGAGAACAAGGAACCCTCTCTCTCGAGAGGGAACTTTTTTCTCTCAAGCAATGATGACTTGGACCAGAATTGACCAAATTTGGATTACTAGTGGGCTGGCTCCGAAGATCAAGAAAGTGGAAATCTGCCCAAAGACTTGCTCCGACCATAACGCCGTGAAGATGGAGATGAAACCTACAACAACTGGTCAATTTAGATGGAGGATGAATGACACCCTGTTTCGAGATGAGGAGATCCACAGAAAGGCCCAAAAAACTTTAAAGGACTATTTCGAAATAAATTTAAAAAATGATGTAGAAAAAAGAGTGATCTGGGACGCAAGTAAAGCTGTGATGCGAGGATTTTTAATTCAACAAAATTCAGTAAAAAAGAGAAAGCAAAATGAGAAGAAGGAAAAGATCCTGGAAAAGATAAAAGAAGGAGAGAAGAAATTGAGATCAAAACCAAAGTCCCAGGAGATTTTGAGAGAGATTAAGCTATATCAGACACAATATATGGAACTGATGAACCAAGAGATTGAATGGAAGATAAAGCAAATGAGACAAAAGACATTCGAATCTGCAGACAAATGTGGTAAGCTTCTGGCTTGGCAATTGAAGAAAAGACAGAAACTAAATACAGTTACAAACCTAGAAGTGGATGGAAAGAATATATCTAAACCCAATGAGATTAGAAACTGTTTTTTGAGTTATTTTAAAAAATTATATTCACAAGGACCGCAGAAGGAAGAGGATATAGATGAATTCCTTAAAAAATATGGATTACAAAAAATCTCTCATCAAAGTAAGGTGGATCTAAACCAGAGAATAACAGAACAAGAGATAGAGGGTGCCATTCAGAACATGCAACTGGGCAAATCTCCAGGACCAGATGGACTGACTTCCAGATACTATAAAGCTTTAAAGGAGTGCTTGGTACAACCGTTAAAGGAAGTCTGCAATGAGATCTTAAAGGGGAAAAGGGCGCCAGAATCGTGGAAGGAAGCGTATATTACACTCATACCAAAGACAGAGACTGAAAAGACTCAACTTAAGAACTACCGCCCAATATCATTACTTAATGTGGATTACAAAATTTTTGCAGACATTTTGGCAAAAAGACTGAAAAGAGTGTTGATGGAGAAGATTCATAGGGACCAAGCAGGCTTTCTCCCAAAAAGGCATTTATCAGATAACGTGAGGAACATAATTGACATTTTGGAACTATTGGAGGTGAATATAAACACTAAAGCAGTTCTGATCTTTGTAGATGCGGAGAAAGCCTTTGACAATATTTCTTGGAGTTTTATGAAAAAGAATCTTCATGGGATGGGGGTAGGCCAAGGATTTGAGAATGGTATGGGTGCGATATACTCTGAACAAAAAGCCAAGTTGATTGTAAATAATGTGATAACTGAAGAATTTAAGATAGAAAAAGGGACACGACAGGGGTGCCCAATTTCCCCATTACTTTTTATTTCTGTTCTGGAGGTGTTGCTAAATATGATTAGAGATGACCAGCAGGTTAAAGGTGTACATTATAAGTTAAGGGCCTTTGCAGATGATTTAGTACTTACTTTACAAGAGCCAGATGCTAGTACAAAAAGGGTGTTGGAGTTAATTCAAGAATTTGGTCAAGTAGCCGGATTTAAACTGAACAAACAAAAGACTAAAGTTTTGGAAAAAAAATTTAACAGTCATGGAGAGGGAGAGGTTCCAGAATGAAACAGGTTTGACAGTGGTTAAGAAGGTGAAATATCTAGGGGTTCATTTGACATCTAAGAATTTGAACTTGTATAAAGATAACTATGAAAAATGCTGGTCAGAAATTAAAAAAGATCTAGAAATATGGTCAAATTTGAAATTGTCCATGTTAGGCCGAATTGCAGTTATTAAGATGAATGTATTGCCCAGAATGTTATTTCTGTTTCAAACATTGCAAATTCTTGACAAGATGGATTGTTTCAAGAGGTGGCAGAAGGATATCTCGAAATTTGTCTGGCAGGGCAAAAAGCCCAGAATAAAATTTAAAATACTGACGGACGCAAAAGAAAGAGGGGGATTTGCCCTGCCGGACTTAAAACTGTACTACGAAGCAGCTGCGTTTTGCTGGCTGAAAGAGTGGATGCTCCTCTAGAATACAGACATCTTGGATTTGGAAGGTTTTAATAATGCATTTGGTTGGCACGCATATCTATGGTATGATAAAATTAAGGTGCATAAGGCCTTTAAAAATCATATTGTCAGAAAAGCTTTATATAATGTTTGGATAAGATATAAAGATCTGTTGGAAAACAAAACCCCTAGATGGTTGTCACCCTTGGAGGCTAAGGCGTTGAAAAAACTTAATATGGAAGCGGAATGGCCAAAGTATTGGGAAATTTTGGAACAAGATAGAGATAAGTTGAAGTTACAGAGTCACGAGAAATTGAAACCCAAAGTACGAGACTGGCTCCATTATTATCAAATAATGGAGGTGTATAAACAAGACAGGAAAATTGGCTACCAGGTGGAGAAATCAAAATTAGAAATTGAACTGTTAGAACCCAATACTAAGAATCTGTCAAGAATGTATAATTTGCTGCTGAAATGGAATACACAAGATGAAACAGTTAAATCAGCTATGATTAAGTGGCCACAGGACATTGGTTATAACATTATGTTTGCTGGCTGGGAATGGTTGTGGAACACCGGGATAAAATTCACGGCATGTAATGCCTTAAAGGAAAATATTATGAAAATGATTTACAGGTGGTACACGACCCCAGTCAAGCTAGCAAAAATTTACCATTTGCCTGATAATAAGTGTTGGAAATGTAAAGAAACTGAAGGTACTTTCTATCACCTTTGGTGGACGTGCCCGAAGATTAAGGCCTTTTGGGAGATGATATATAACGAAATGAAAAAGGTACTTAAATGTACCTTCCCTAAGAAACCAGAGGCCTTTCTCTTGGGCATTGTCGGCCAATTGGTGTTAAAAAAAGATAGAACTTTCTTTATGTATGCTACGACAGCAGCAAGAATACTCATCGCAAAGTATTGGAAGACACAAGATCTACCCACTCTGGAAGAATGGCAGATGAAAGTGATGGACTACATGACACTGGCTGAGATGGCTGGCAGAATCCGTGACCAGGGGAAAGAGACGGCGGAAAAGGATTGGAAGAAATTTAAAATCTATCTTAAGAACTATTATAAAATAGATGAATGCTAAAATGGCGAGGTTTTGAGAAAGAAAAAGAATCATAGAATCATAGAATCATAGAATCATAGAATCATAGAATCATAGAATCATAGAGTTGGAAGAGACCACAAGGGCCATCGAGTCCAACCCCCTGCCAAGCAGGAAACACCATCAGAGCACTCCTGACATATGGTTGTCAAGCCTCTGTTTAAAGACCTCCAAAGTAGGAGACTCCACCACACTCCTTGGCAGCAAATTCCACTGTCGAACAGCTCTTACTGTCAGGAAGTTCTTCCTAATGTTTAGGTGGAATCTTCTTTCTTGTAGTTTGGATCCATTGCTCCGTGTCCGCTTCTCTGGAGCAGCAGAAAACAACCTTTCTCCCTCCTCTATGTGACATCCTTTTATATATTTGAACATGGCTATCATATCACCCCTTAACCTCCTCTTCTCCAGGCTAAACATGCCCAGCTCCCTTAGCCGTTCCTCATAAGGCATCGTTTCCAGGCCTTTGACCATTTTGGTTGCCCTCCTCTGGACACGTTCCAGTTTGTCAGTGTCCTTCTTGAATTGTGGTGCCCAGAACTGGACACAGTACTCCAGGTGTGGTCTGACCAGAGCAGAATACAGTGGCACTATTACTTCCCTTGATCTAGATGCTATACTCCTATTGATGCAGCCCAGAATTGCATTGGCTTTTTTAGCTGCCGCGTCACACTGTTGGCTCATGTCAAGTTTGTGGTCAACCAAGACTCCTAGATCCTTTTCACATGTACTGCTCTCAAGCCAGGTGTCACCCATCTTGTATTTGTGCCTCTCATTTTTTTTGCCCAAGTGCAATACTTTACATTTCTCCCTGTTAAAGTTCATCTTGTTTGTTTTGGCCCAGTTCTCTAATCTGTCAAGGTCGTTTTGAAGTGTGATCCTGTCCTCTGGGGTGTTAGCCACCCCTCCCAGTTTGGTGTCATCTGCAAATTTGATCAGGATGCCCTTGAGTCCATCATCCAAGTCGTTGATAAAGATGTTGAATAAGACCGGGCCCAAGACAGAACCCTGTGGCACCCCACTAGTCACTCTTCTCCAGGATGAAGAGGAACCATTGATGAGAACCCTTTGGGTTCGGTCAGTCAGCCAGTTACAAATCCACTGAGTGGTAGCATAGTCAAGACCGCATTTTACCAGCTTCTTTACAAGAATATCATGGGGCACCTTGTCAAATGCCTTGCTGAAATCAAGGTAGGCTACATCCACTGTGTTCCCTTCATCTACCAGGCTTGTAATTCTGTCAAAAAACGAGATCAGGTTAGTCTGACATGACTTATTTTTAAGAAATCCATGCTGACTATTGGTGATCACAGCATTCCTTTCTAGGTGCTCACAGACTGTTTGCTTAATGATCTGCTCCAGAATCTTCCCTGCTATTGATGTCAGACTGACTGGGCGGTAATTATTTGGGTCCTCTCCTTTCCCCTTTTTGAAAATAGGGACAACATTTGCCCTCCTCCAGTCTGCCGGGACTTCGCCTGTTCTCCAGGAATTCTCAAAGATGACTGCCAGTGGTTCTGAGATCACATCTGCCAGTTCTTTTAATACTCTTGGATGCAGTTCATCTGGCCCTGGAGACTTGAATACATCTAAACTAGCCAAGTATTCTTGTACTATCTCCTTAGTTATTCTGGGCTGTGTTTCCTTTGCTGAATCATTTGCTTCAAATTCTTCAGGTTGGGCATTGTTTTCTTTATCGGAGAAGACTGAGGCAAAGAAGGCATTGAGGAGTTCAGCCCTTTCTGTGTCCCCTGTTTGCATTTCACCATCTTCTCCTCTGAGTGACCCCACTGTTTCTTTGTTCTTCCTTTTGCTACGAACATACCCATAAAAGCCTTTTTTGTTGCTTTTAACCTCTCTAGCAAGCCTGAGTTCATTCTGTGCTTTAGCTTTTCTGACTTTGTGTCTACACGTGCTGGCTATTTGTTTGAATTCCTCTTTGGTGGTTTCCCCCCTTTTCCATTTTTTGTACACATCCTTTTTTAATCTTAACTCAGTTAAAAGTTCTTTAGATAGCCACCCTGGCTTCTTTAGGCACCTTCCATGTTTCCGTCTCATTGGTATTGCCTGACGTTGTGCTTTTACTATCTCCCTCTTAACAAACTCCCAGCCACCATGAACTCCCTTTCTTTTTAGTATTGCTGTCCATGGGATCTCACTCAGCACTTCCCTAAGTTTTATGAAGTCGGCTTTCTTAAAGTCAAGAAATTGAGTCCTAGTATGCTTGGCTGCTCCTTTCCGCTGTATAGTAAACTTCAGAAGAGCATGATCACTCGCGCCTAATGATCCATCCACATCTACCCCACTAACCAGGTCATCAACATTGGTTAGGACCAGATCTAAAATGACGGTTCCTCTTGTTGCTTCTCCCACTTTCTGGACAATGAAGTTGTCTGCAAGGCCAGTGAGGAATCTGTTTGACCTTATGCTCTTGGCTGAGTTTGACGTCCAACAAATATCCGGGTAATTGAAGTCCCCCATTACTACTATCTCCCTTCCTTTTGCATGCTTGGCCATCTGTTCCAGGAAGGCATCATCTATGTCCTCCGTTTGGCTTGGGGATCTATAGTAAACTCCCACAATGAGGTCTCTGTTATTCTTCTTTTCCTTAATTTTGACCCAAATGCTCTCACTTTGGCTTTGAGGTTCTAAATCTTGGATCTCTTCACAGGTATACACATCCCTGACATATAACGCCACTCCTCCTCCTTTCTTTACAGCGACATAAGATTAAGTTGAAGAAAAGATTAGCAAGACATATATTTGATAAAATTATTTAGAAGTTGCTGAAAGAAATTTGGACATTGGGATGCACGAAGGGGAGGTATGGGGGAGTCCGAGAAGTAAGGGATATGAAAAAAGGGCTATGAAATTATACATGTTTGTATGTCTTTTTATTTGTTTGTATTGTTTGAAAAATTTTGTAAAACCAATAAAAAATTTATATATATAAAAAAGAAGGAGGACGAATAAACTTGGATTGTTCTTTCGGTGGTTATTCACCCGAACCCGAACCCGAACCCGAACCCGAACCTTAACCTTAACCTTAACCTTAACCTTAACCTTAACCCTAACCCTAACAGTAACCCTAACCCTAAGCATAACCCCAACCCTAGCAAAGAGAAATGTAATAAGGCTAAACAAAGCCAAACAGGTTGTTTTGGGTTCCAGCTACATAGAAAGAAGAATCTTGGATTTGAAATTAGCCCAATCAGAGCTTTATCAATAAGGCAAAAAAAGCCAAACAGGTTGTTTTGGGTTCCAGCTACATAGAAAGAATAATATTGGAATTCGGTTATTTCGAGTCGTGTTCTTTGGTGTTAATGCACATTGACCCAGAAATCGCAAAGTGTGTGTAATGAGACCAAAATAACACAACACCGTCTTTCCGCTTCCATATGCGTATTAAGAAGACGAATAAGCTTTGATTGGGCTTATTTCAATTCGCATGGTGTTTTTTGGGTGTGTACCAGAATCACCCCCGACCAAAGCTAAAAGGTGTTTTGGGTTCAATCTACATAAAAAGAAGATGATATAGCTCTGATTGGGCTTATTTCAAATTGGTGTTTTTGGGGTTGGAATGCACATTCACCCAAAAATTGCAGAGTGACATGTTTTTTATCAGCCCAAATCAAGTATAGGTGTTTTGGTTCCATCTGAACAGAAAGAGGACGAATAAGCTTGGATTGTTCTTTCGGTGGTCATTCACCCCGAACCTAACCCTAACCCTAACCCCAACCCCAACCCCAACCCCAACCCCAACCCCAACCCCAACCCTAAACCTAAACGTAACCCTAACCCTAACACTAACACTAACCCTAGCAAAGCGAAGTGTAATAAGCCTAAACAAAGCCAAACAGGTTGTTGTGTGTTACACCTACATAGAAAGAAGAATCTTGGATTTCGCTTATTTCAAGGCGTTTTCTTTGGTGTTACTGCACATTTACCTAGAAATCGCAAAGTGTGTGTAATGAGCCCAAAATAACACAACACTGTCTTTTTGCTTCACTATGCGTAGAGAGAAGACGAATAAGCTTTGATTGGGCTTATTACAATTCGCATGGTGTTTTTTGGGTGTGCACCAGAATCACCCCCAACCAAAGCAAAAAGGTGTTTTGGGTTCCACCTACATAAAAAGAAGATGATAAAGTCCTTATTGGGCTTATTTCAAATTGGTGTTTTTAGGGTTAGAATGCACATTCACTCAAAAATCGCAGAGTGACATGTTTGTTATCAGCCGAAATCAACCATAGGTGTTTCGGTTCTATCTCAATAGAAGGAGGACGAATAAACTTGGATTGTTCTTTCGGTGGTCATTCACCCTGACCCTAACCCTAACCCTAACCCTAACCCTAACCCTAACCCTAACCCCAACCCCAACCCCAACCCCAACCCCAACCCCAACCCTAAACCTAAACGTAACCCTAACACTAACACTAACACTAACACTAACCCTAGGAAAGCGAAGTGTAATAAACCTAAACAAAGCCAAACAGGTTGTTTTGTGTTCCAACTACATAGAAAGAAGAATCTTGGATTTCGCTTATTTCAAGTCGTTTTCTTTGGTGTTAATGCACATTGACCCAGAAATCGCAAAGTGTGTATAATGAAACCAAAATAACACAACACCATCTTTTTGCTTCAATATGCGTAGAGAGAAGACGAATAAGCTTTGATTGGTCTTATTTCAATTCACATGGTGTTTTTTGGGTGTGCACCAGAATCACCCCCAACCAAAGCAAAAAGGTCCTTTGGGTTCCATCTACATAAAAAGAAGATGATAAAGCTGTGATTGGGTTATTTCAAATTGGTGTTTTTGGGGTTAGAATGCACATTCACCCAAAGATCGCAGAATGACATGTTTCTTATCAGCGGAAATCAAGGATAGGTGTTTTGGTTCCATCTCTATTGAAGGAGGACAAATAAGCTTGGATTGTTCTTTCAGTGGTCATTCACCCTGACCCTAACCCTAACCCTAACCCTAACCCTAACCCTAACCCTAACCCTAACCCTAACCCTAACCCTAACACTAACACTAACACTAACAATAGCAAAGCGAAGTAAAATAAGCCTAAACAATGCCAAACAGGTTGTTTTGGGTTCCAGCTACATAGAAAGAAGAATCTTGGATTTCGCTTATTTCATGTCGTGTTCTTTGGTGTTAATGCACATTGACCCTGAAATCGCAAAGTGTGTGTAATGAGACCAAAATAAAACAACACAGTCTCCTGGCTTCCATATGTGTATACAGAAGACGAATAAGCTTTGATTGGTCTTATTTCAATTCGCATGGTGTTTTTGGGGTGTGGACCAGAATCACCCCCAACCACAGCAAAAAGGTGCTTTGGGTTCCATCTGCATAAAAAGAAGATGAGAAAGGCCTGATTGGGCTTATTTCAAATTGCTGTTTTGGGGGTTAGAATGCACATTCACTCAAAAATCGCAGAGTGAAATGTTTTTTATCAGCCCAAATCAAGCATAGGTGTTTGGGTTCCATCTGAATAGGAAGAGGACGAATAAGCTTGGATTGTTCTTTCGGTGGTCATTCACCCCAACCCCAACCCTAACCCTAACCCTAATGCTAACCCCAACCCAAACCCTAACCATAATCCTAACCGTAACCCTAAACCAACAACAACAACAACAAATCCGTTTATTGTGAGGACCATGCCTGTACACAAACATCAACACAACAATAGTTAAAAATATTAAAATTCATTACATACTATGCCAACAAAACCTTCATCCCACAAAATAGAAAGAGAGGGAAAACCAGCAATGAGTTAAACAGACGATGAAGGGGTCTTTACATTGTCATCCATAAATCTTTCCCTGGCTTTCATGGCCTTCATCACAAAAACCGCTACCACATGGGTCAGTATAGTTGCCTGACATCCCAGTTCTGATTTTAACTGTGGTGTCTGAATGTAACTCTCTAAGTATTTTGAGAATCATAGAATCATAGAATCATAGAATCATAGAGTTGGAAGAGACCACAAGGGCCATCGAGTCCAACCCCCTGCCAAGCAGGAAACACCATCAGAGCACTCCTGACATATGGTTGTCAAGCCTCTGCTTGAAGACCTCCAAAGTAGGAGACTCCACCACACTCCTTGGCAGCAAATTCCACTGTCGAACAGCTCTTACTGTCAGGAAGTTCTTCCTAATGTTTAGGTGGAATCTTCTTTCTTGTAGTTTGGATCCATTGCTCCGTGTCCGCTTCTCGGAGCAGCAGTAAACAACCTTTCTCCCTCCTCTATGTGACATCCTTTTATATATTTGAACATGGCTATCATATCACCCCTTAACCTCCTCTTCTCCAGGCTAAACATGCCCAGCTCCCTTAGCCGTTCCTCATAAGGCATCGTTTCCAGGCCTTTGACCATTTTGGTTGCCCTCCTCTGGACACGTTCCAGTTTGTCAGTGTCCTTCTTGAATTGTGGTGCCCAGAACTGGACACAGTACTCCAGGTGTGGTCTGACCAGAGCAGAATACAGTGGCACTATTACTTCCCTTGATCTAGATGCTATACTCCTATTGATGCAGCCCAGAATTGCATTGGCTTTTTTAGCTGCCGCGTCACACTGTTGGCTCATGTCAAGTTTGTGGTCAACCAAGACTCCTAGATCCTTTTCACATGTACTGCTCTCAAGCCAGGTGTCACCCATCTTGTATTTGTGCCTCTCATTTTTTTTGCCCAAGTGCAATACTTTACATTTCTCCCTGTTAAAATTCATTTTGTTTGTTTTTGCCCAGTTCTCTAATCTGTCAAGGTCGTTTTGAAGTGTGACCCTGTCCTCTGCAACCTTTGACAAGATGGCAAACATTGCGCAGGAATCGCAGGTGACTGCAGCTGTTCCCTCCCCTTCCATCTTGAGATCGTGTCGTTGGGGGTGGCTACAGAGGTCCTCCATCATAAAAAGCTTGAAGACAGGACAAATAACTTCCCCCACAAAAAAACCCTAGGTCTCCCCCAACAAACGTTTGAGACTAGCTCCCCTAATTCTAAAAGATGCGTATAACTTCGCGCGCCGCTGCCCTGCAAACTCTGATAAGAAGTCGTCTATCAATATCTGTTTCATATAGTTTTTGCCATAATTTGTCCCTACAGATTGAATCAAAAGCGGATGTGAGATCTACAAAAGCCACAAAAAGTTTGCTCTTCTGTACCTTTGTATACTTATCTATCATTGTCTGTAGTACCAAACAATGGCCTGTTGTACTATGGCCCTTTCTAAACCCTGCCTGTTCCGGATTAAGCAAGTTAGAGTGGTCAGCCCAGTCAACCAGTTTATTTAGCAGGTATCTAGTATAAAGTTTATACACAATGTCCGGGAGACTTATGGGGCGATAGTTTGAGGGGTCTTGGGGGTCTCCCTTCTTATAGATGGGGGCTACCAGGCTCAGTTTCCAGTTTTCTGGGATTTTGCATGTATCATTTATTGCTGTAAAAAGTTGGGCCAAAATAGCAGCCCACCACTAGGCATTTAATTTAAGCACCTCAGGAGGAATCATATCTTCACCGGGAGCTTTGCCATTCTTGAGTGCTTTAATTAGCTGTAAACATTCTGATTTGGTAACAGGATCCCAGCCCATTAATAGATCGTTTTTAAGAGGAGGAAACTGGCTCGGTTTAGCAATGTTTGGAGCTGTATATAGCCGGGAAAAATGTTGGTACCATAAGTTAGATGAAATACTGTTGGTTACAATTTTCCCTTTGGGTGAAACTCCCTGAGCAATTATTTCCCAGAACTTTTTGTCGTCCCACAATTTGATCGCTTTGTCAAGTGCCTCCCATTGTTCCTTTCTGTAGAGGGATTTCTTAAATTTTAGAGTATTTTTATAATGAGAACGCCACCTGTGCAGGTTTTCCACTGAGGACAGGGTCCCTTCCTGTTTTACCTTATTTTGTAATTTCCTAAGCAAAGATCTTAGATTCCTACAGTCTTTGTTGAACCAGGCCCTCGAGTTGTTTTGTTGTTTGGGAGGGTTGGAATTCGTGAGTAGTGGGAAGAGCGACTCTGAGACCTGCTGAAATGTTGAAAAGGGGTCAGAATTAGATGAGATACACTGGTCTCTCAAGGCCAGTAAGTCTGATGAATGCAGGTGTAGTTTGATTTTAGATTCCAGGTCGCTGTTCCATTTACGCCTACGAAGGGCCAGAGTTGGAGGTGGGTCTGCACAGTGATTGCGGTATTGCGGATCCTCCAAACCACGGGGAATTAGTGAAACTGATATAGGAAGATGATCACTCTCAATTCTATTGAAAGTCCTGAAGCCCTGTGACCTCTCCAAGAGTTTTGGGGAGACCAGGATATAATCAATAACGCTCGCACCTCTAGGTCCAAGAAAAGAAAAGAAACCCCCTGACCTGTCCATATGGGTACCATGCAAATTATACAAATTATGTTTGAAGGCAGTCTCCATTAATGTAATGCCTGCCTTATTCAAGACCTTATCGTCAGAGGACCAGGGAATAAACCAATCTGCCTCTGGCAGGAACTGGGATTTAGAGCAGTACGTATTAATGTCATTTCCTATCCTGGCGTTGAAATCACCTGCCAGCAGGATATCCATGCCAGGGAATTCTAATTCAGCCTTCTCCAAACATAGCTCTAAATCTTCCCAGATTTGTAACGACTGGGGAGGGGTGCCTATGGGAGGGATATATATATTAAAGCAAAGGAAATCTCCTCCTTCACTGCTAGAAATAAGTAAGATTTGTAAATTGTTGCTCTTCACCCACTGCTGTTGCCGGGCCTTGCACTTTAGCTTGGTAGAAACAAAAGTGACTAAACCACCACTAGGTCGGCCTCGGGAATTTGGTTTTATCGCAGGGGTAGCAAAGGCTTCGTATCCCTGTAAAGAAGGGACATGGAGATCTAGACACCATGTCTCCTGTAGACATATAATCTGAAATTTTGTAAGGAAATCCAGAAGGTCGACATCACCCTGCTTAGATAGCCATCCCGCCACATTCCAAGAAAGGATGTGGAAATAGGGTGATGGTGGAAATAGTGGCAGTCAATCTCTTTTCCGGTGGTTTGAGGCTCCTGAGCTGGGCTCCTCCTCTTTCTGCCCTGCTTGGTGGTTCCAGGTTTGAGGTCGCTGGTCCCTAGGTAGGTGTGATAGCTTTAACTGAGGGGCCAATAGGTTGATTTGGCCCAGAGGATCTTCAATGACACTGTTACAAATATCATGTTGTTCAGCTGCTGTATCATGATGTTCAGCTGGTTTTTGCAGAGCAAGGGTTTTGCAGACCCGTATAGGCTGTACAGGTAGCAGGTCAACAGCTGCATCTTGCGTCGGTACTGCTAGCGGGTCAAAATTTGACAAAAGCTGTGGATCTTGATTGCGTATTGGGCTTAGAATAATGGAAGCCTCCAATTCCGGCATCGAGGCATATTTCTCCCCTAGTCCTCTCCCCTAGCATGGAAGACGAAGAGCAGACTCCATTTGAGGATCTCTCCCTCATTACAGTCGATCAGGTATATGAAGACGAGCAGCAAAGTCAGTCCTCAGGGAATGTGCAGGCGACCTTGGAACGGACAGCTCACGGAAGAACCCCGACCAAACCTAAGAGGAGGCGTGTAGTGGTGATAGGGGATTCCCTACTGAGGGGAACAGAAGCAGTGATCTGTGGGCCTGACAAGATGTCTCGGGAAGTGTGCTGTCTCCCCGGGGCTAAGATCCAAGATGTAACTGAACGACTGCAAGGAATTATAAAACCCACTGACAAATACCCCTTCCTCTTGGTTCATGTGGGAACCAATGACACTGCAAGCAATAGCCTCCAGAAGATCAAAAGAGACTACGAGGCTCTCGGCAGGAAATTGAAGCAACTAAATGCACAAATTGTCATCTCATCTGTCCTCCCAGTTGAACGACGTGGCCCAGGGAGAGAGGGAAAAATCGTGGAAGTGAACAGCTGGCTTCGCAAATGGTGAAAACAGGAACGGTTTGGATTCTTAGATCACGGACTGCAGTTTCTTGAAGATGGACTTCTGGCAAGCGATGGGCTGCACCTCACAACGGTTGGGAGAAATGTTTTTGCCAAAAATCTCAGAAACCTCATCAGGAGGGCTTTAAACTGACTAATGTGGGGGAGGGAGACAGTGCTCCTGAAGGTAGGAGTCTATCAATTGATGAAGATGATCATCCAAATGTCATAGACCAAATGGAGCAAACAGCACGCAGACCTAGTGGTGGGAGGAAAAAATCCTTAAATAAGAGACACGGGGGAATGATTAATGGACTTCAATGTCTGTACACTAATGCGCAAAGCATGGGAAATAAACAAGATGAGCTTGAGCTCTTGGTACAGCAAACTACATATGACATAATAGGCATCACTGAAACCTGGTGGGATAAGTCCCACGATTGGAATGTAATAATGGGGGGATACAATCTATTTCAGAGAAACAGACCAGACAAGAAAGGAGGAGGAGTGGCGTTATATGTCAGGGATGTGTATACCTGTGAAGAGATCCAAGATTTAGAACCTCAAAGCCAAAGTGAGAGCATTTGGGTCAAAATTAAGGGAGAGAAGAATAACAGAGATCTCATTGTGGGAGTTTACTATAGATCCCCAAGCCAAACGGAGGACATAGATGATGCCTTCCTGGAACAGATGGCCAAGCATGCAAAAGGAAGGGAGATAGTAGTAATGGGGGACTTCAATTACCCGGATATTTGTTGGATGTCAAACTCAGCCAAGAGCATAAGATCAAACAGATTCCTCACTGGCCTTGCAGACAACTTCATTGTCCAGAAAGTGGGAGAAGCAACAAGAGGAACAGCCATTTTAGATCTGGTCCTAACCAATGTTGATGACCTGGTTAGTGGGGTAGAAGTGGAAGGATCATTAGGCGCGAGTGATCATGCTCTTCTGAAGTTTACCATACAGCGGAAAGGAGCAGCCAAGCATACTAGGACTCAATTTCTTGACTTTAAGAAAGCCGACTTCATAAAACTTAGGGGAGTGCTGGGTGAGATCCCATGGACAGTAATACTAAAAGGAAAGGGAGTTCATGATGGCTGGGAGTTTGTTAAGAGGGAGATAGTAAAAGCACAACGTCAGGCAATACCAATGAGACGGAAACATGGAAGGTGCTTAAAGAAGCCAGGGTGGCTATCTAAAGAACTTTTAACTGAGTTAAGATTAAAAAAGGATGTGTACAAAAAATGGAAAAGGGGGGAAACCACCAAAGAGGAATTCAAACAAATAGCCAGCACGTGTAGACACAAAGTCAGAAAAGCAAAAGCACAGAATGAACTCAGGCTGGCTAGAGAGGTTAAAAGCAACAAAAAAGGCTTTTATGGGTATGTTCGTAGCAAAAGGAAGAACAAAGAAACAGTGGGGCCACTCAGAGGAGAAGATGGTGAAATGCAAACAGGGGACACAGAAAGGGCTGAACTCCTCAATGCCTTCTTTGCCTCAGTCTTCTCCGATAAAGAAAACAATGCCCGACCTGAAGAATTTGGAGCAAATGATTCAGCAAAGGAAACACAGCCCAGAATAACTAAGGAGATAGTACAAGAATACTTGGCTAGTTTAGATGTATTCAAGTCTCCAGGGCCAGATGAACTGCATCCAAGAGTATTAAAAGAACTGGCAGATGTGATCTCAGAACCACTGGCAGTCATCTTTGAGAATTCCTGGAGAACAGGCGAAGTCCCGGCAGACTGGAGGAGGGCAAATGTTGTCCCTATTTTCAAAAAGGGGAAAAGAGAGGACCCAAATAATTACCGCCCAGTCAGTCTGACATCAATACCTGGGAAGATTCTGGAGCAGATCATGAAGCAAACAGTCTGTGAGCACCTAGAAAGGAATGCTGTGATCACCAATAGTCAGCATGGATTTCTTAAAAATAAGTCATGTCAGACTAACCTGATCTCGTTTTTTGACAGAATTACAAGCCTGGTAGATGAAGGGAACGCAGTGGATGTAGCCTACCTTGATTTCAGCAAGGCATTCTGGGAGGGGTGGCTAACACCCCAGAGGACAGGATCACACTTCAAAACGATCTTGACAGATTAGAGAACTGGGCAAAAACAAACAAGATGAATTTTAACAGGGAGAAATGTAAAGTATTGCACTTGGGCAAAAAAAATGAGAGGCACAAATACAAGATGAGGGACACCTGGCTTGAGAGCAGTACATGTGAAAAGGATCTAGGAGTCTTGGTTGACCATAAACTTGACATGAGCCAACAGTGTGACGCGGCAGCTAAAAAAGCCAATGCAATTCTGGGCTGCATCAATAGGAGTATAACATCTAGATCAAGGGAAGTAATAGTGCCACTGTATTCTGCTCTGGTCAGACCTCACCTGGAGTACTGTGTCCAGTTCTGGGCACCACAATTCAAGAAGGACACTGACAAACTGGAACGTGTCCAGAGGAGGGCAACCAAAATGGTCAAAGGCCTGGAAACGATGCCTTATGAGGAACGGCTAAGGGAGCTGGGCATGTTTAGCCTGGAGAAGAGGAGGTTAAGGGGTGATATGATAGCCATGTTCAAATATATAAAAGGATGTCACATAGAGGAGGGAGAAAGGTTGTTTTCTGCTGCTCCAGAGAAGCAGATACGGAGCAATGGATCCAAACTACAAGAAAGAAGATTCCACCTAAACATTAGGAAGAACTTCCTGACAGTAAGAGCTGTTCGACAGTGGAATTTGCTTCCAAGGAGTGTGGTGGAGTCTCCTACTTTGGAGGTCTTTAAGCAGAGGCTTGACAACCATATGTCAGGAGTGCTCTGATGGTGTTTCCTGCTTGGCAGGGGGTTGGACTCGATGGCCCTTTTGGTCTCTTCCAGCTCTATGATTCTATGATTCTATAACCCTGATGGTCCCAGACAGAAGACAATCAAGATCACAAGAACTTGCATATGGGAGTGGATTTGGCACAGACTGGAACAAAGGACAATAATCAGCTCTTCCCTCTGGGGGCAGGAAACTGCAAAGTCCCCTCTGTCACCTGGTTAATGACTCATGGGGAGGGGGAGAAGGGAACCAGCCAGGTGACAGGACACTCAGATTACCACCACCACCCCTCCCTCAACCCCTCCTTTCTGTGATGTATGCATGATGTTTCTGGGGGTGGGCTTGACCTACAGGATGAGAATTTCAAAAGTTTTTATAAGGCCTTGCACACCATTTTTCTGTGTCTTTTCTCTCTCTTGCAAGTGAGGGGAACACCCTGTTGCAACAGTTCAATAAAGGCCAACCCTACAGGCTGCTGTTTTGCTCCAAGTTATCCTGGTTGGTGTCTTTGTTTTGTCCAAGGGAGCCCTCAGATTTTTCCGGTAACAGTTTGGCGACCATGCTCAGGGACACTTGGTCCTCCTGTGAAGGTGAGGGGGGAGATGGAGGGGATCGGGTGCCACTGGGCAACCTTAGCCCAGGGATCCCCTTTTCCTCTCCCTACCTCCTCTTTGCGGGCGGTAATCAATCGTCACCAAAAGCCCAGCCAGGGGGAGCAAAGGCAAGGTCAAGCTGGCTAAAGAGAAAGGATCCCGGGATCCACGAGGGACATCTACGAATGTGAGTATGGTTTGAAGTTAATACATTGGGAGGGGGTGGGAAAGTAACGTCTCCACGACAGCTGGGCTTTTCTTCTTTCCATCTCTGACGTCTTCCCTCGGAGTCGCCTGGAAGCGTCCTAAACTCTATCCTTCCCTCCCCCGATTTCCCTCTCGGACCGGGGAAACCGCAGAACTTTTGCTGTTTTTCTGACGTTTTTCCTCGGAGTCGCCCAGAAACGTCCTAAACTCTTTCTCTCCTTTTCTCTTTCCCGATTTCCCTCTCGGAGCCTGACCGGGGAAACCGTGGAAAGTCTCCTTTCCTCTTTCCCCCACGTCTTCCCTCGGAGTATTAGTCTTGTAAGCAGCGCTGAATAAATTCCGAATCCATGGTTTTTACCGGGTTAGAGAGACCCGTGGTTTCCAGGCTAGTGCCTGTGGTTTTCTGGTAGGCAGGGATTGCCTTTTAGTTGAAGAAAAAAAAAATCAAGTACTGATAGAATATTCTTCTCTCTACCCCCCCCCCTTCTCTGTCCCTTTCTTGTGCTTGTTTTTCTATCTCCTAGTGTAATCTACTGAGCAACCCCCCCTCAGTATTAGAGGGAAAATGGGAGCTCACTCTTCTAAACACCCTAGCTGGACTCCTCCTGGCAACAAAGCTTCCATGAAGCCTTTTTGCCCCAGAGAGGATTCTGATACGCCCCTCCAGTTTGTCATCTGCAACTGGGAAAAATAAAATGAAATAAAATAAAGGGGCAAAATGGTCTTTCCAAGTACAAATTGCGAGACCGTTGTAACTTTTAGTGGGTGGCTTAGGCCCACCACCTGGAACCCAGGGCACAGCGGCCACCTCAGAGATCCTTCAACAAAATCAGGGTGTGAACCCTTAGGGAGAGCTGAACACATCAAATTTGTGTTGTTAAACTATAAACTATAACCTAAAGCTAGAATGTGAAACCGTAAACTTAATGGTGCTCAGAAGGCAGTAGATATAATAACAGCCCAGCCTGAGAGCCCACGCATTAGAGATCTTAGTTTCTCTAAAAAAAATGAATAAGAGATGTACTCAAAGATTTAGAAATATTTAAAGGGTTTGTGTTTACATTGGCTTTGGCATCCACAGACTGTTCTTAAATGCACATAGTTTTAAAATTGCAAGCTTGCTTCAAAATTTTTAAATATAAGGGCCTTAGCAATCTTAAACAGGACAAAAATGAGAATGAAGCGTGCAAATGTTTGTTATTTGAGAGAGGCTCCAAAGAGTCTTCCTCCGAGTAGCTTAAGTGAGGATTATGATTTTAAGTTGACGGTAAATGATGTTTTGTTGCAACTTTTGAGTTTGTGAGCCTACATCCGTGTTCCAGTCTTTTTTTCCAGTATTTTGAAATGTGCTGTGAAGAAACTAATGTTTCTGCTGCAAAAGCCTAGTTGAGCCAACTGCTCTCTCAAGCTAATATGCAGTGTACGTATTTCATTAAGCATATGCCTATGAAAATATGGTGTTCCTTCTAAGAAAATTGTTATTAAAAGGGAGAAGCTTCCATAGCCAGCAATTGTCTATCTGAGCCCTGATACCAGCCTCTATAAGACTTCCTGGCCTCTTTTCTTGGAAAATGCCCCCCCCCCCTGTATCAGTCTCTTTCAGTTTTTTCCCCCTTCTTACTTCTGTGCCAGGTAAATTTACTCCTGAGTAAGCTTCCTTTAAAAGGAAACTACGGGGAGGGGGGGCAATCTTTTCTAAAGGTACCTTGAATCTCACTTTCCTATGTGTGGTTGTTTTAAAAAATCTTAATTAGGCTTACTGTTCCTAGGCAAGTTCAGAAAAAATGTTCACTTTTGTATTCCTTTTAATTTTAATTTTATTTTAATTGATTAATTCTATGGCTCTTTTAATCATTTGTGAGTGATTATGTCAATTGAATTAACTATGCTTAATAAAAGATCCTCTCCCTATCTTAGGAAAAAACTGTTCACTTCAATTTTCCTTTAAAGATCATTTCTCTAGGAACTTGCATTCTTTAGTCTAAGGAAGCAAACTCACTCAAACTATCTCAAGATCTGCTAAAAGGGTTCTGTGTAAAGTTGGGTATTTTTATTTTCCTCTTCCTTAGTACATGATAGGAGCATAGATGTTTCCTTTCCCAGTTGTGCTTGTTGTTGTTTAGTCGTTTAGTCGTGTCCGACTCTTCGTGACCCCATGGACCAGAGCCCCATGTAGAGTGAGTTACAATAATCCAGTCTGGAGGTGACCGTTGTGTGGATCACAGTGGCTAGGTCAGGGCGAGAGAGGTAAGGAGCCAACTGCTTAGCTTGCCGGAGATGAAAAAATGCCGCCTTTGTTATGCAATCTGACCTCCATGGAAAGGGAGGTGTCAAAGATTACACCCAAACTCTTAACGGACGGTGCTGGCACTAATTGCACCCCCGCAAGAGATGGGAGTTGCCCCCTCAATCCCATATCGCTCCGTCCCAGCCAGAGGACCTCTGTCTTCGAAGGATTTAACTTCAACCGGCTCCCACGTAACCATCCAGCCACAGCTTCCAAACATCTGATCAGTGTGTCTGGGGCCGAGTCAGGATGGCCATCCATCAACAGATAGAGTTGGGTGTCATCAGCATACTGATGGCAGCCCAGCCCAAAACTCCGGACAAGCTGGGCGAGGGGGCGCATAAAGATGTTAAAAAGCATCGGGGAGAGAATCGCACACACCAAGGAGTGGCGCGATGACAATTCCCCCCCAAGCGCCACCCTCTGTCCCCGACCGGAGGGAAATGAGCGCAGCCATTGAAGGACTGTGCCCTGGACCCCCACGTCGGCAAGGCGGTGGTCCAGAAGTTCATGATCAACCATGTCGAAGGCTGCTGACAGGTCTAGAAGAATCAGCATCCCCGACCCGCCTCGATCCAGCTGCCTGCGGAGATCATCTGTTAGGGCGACCAAAGCCGTCTCGGTCCCATGACCAGCGCGGAAGCCGGACTGGAATGGATCCAGAGCCGATTTTTCATCCAGAAACCCACCAATTATAACCTTTCTGCCTCTCACTATACCCCAGACTTTCCCAGTATTCTACAGGATTCACAACCTTACTACGGAAGGGGGCTCCGAAACATCATCGGAGGAAGAGATGCAGGGGCAACAGGAAGTGTCAGCGGCTGCAGAACAGCACCAGTCTCCAATGATGGGCAAGGGAGAAAGAAGTCTAAGTAAGAAGAAGCATTCGGCCAAGAAGAGCAAGAGAAGTAAGCCTTCTGATTCCGAGGACAATTCAGAAATGCTTCCCTGCTGCCCACCACCTGCTGGGACCTGAGCTACCAGAATTACTGGATGGAGCACGTGGGTCCCTATGTGGAAAAGAAGCAGCCAGATCCCTCTAAGTTTGGAAATTCAAAGCTAAGCGAGTCCCTCACCGTGAGGTTTGCTGGGTGTGTGCCAGGGGCCAAATTGTAAGTATGCACATGAATGTGAAAAGTGCCTAGGTAACTACCCGGCGTCCTCATGTTTTAAAGGTAAACAGCCCTTTCTGGGCGGTAGGGGGCATTTCCACCAGGGGTCTTGAAATGCTCACAGACCAGCCCAAAGAACAGCCACAAACCGGTATTAATTCAGCCGCAAACCGGTATTAATTTGGCCCATGGTTTTGGCGTTCTCTTCTGTTAAGCTCTCACCTCTTAGATCCCTCCTAACTCAGGGGACCCCCTAAACCAACCAACCAAACAAACAAACAAACAAACCAGTTAGGGAAATGCTAGCTATTGCAAAAAGAAAATAAACAAATAAATTCTGGCTGGGAGGGTGGCTGGCCCCTTCAGGGAGCCGCCTATACTGGCTTTACACATTTCACCTTTAGGCATCGTCCCTAAAAAGACTCCAGGAGAGTATCGTATGAGCCACAACCCATCCTACCCTAGAGGTGGCTCAGTCAATGATCCACAGGAGCCTTGTTCTGTGAAATATGCCTCCTTTGATCAGGCTATAAAAGCTTATTCGCAGGTTCAGCAGGGGAGCACTCTTGGCTAAGTGTGTCATTGAGTCAGCCTTTTGCCTCCTGCCAATTCACCCAGAGGACTTTCTGTGGCTAGGTTTTAGGTTTAGGGCTTATTCATAGACAAATTTATGCCAATAGGGTGCTCAGTAGCTTGTGCAGCTTTTGAGTCATTTAGTACAATTTTAGACTGGGCCCTTTGTTTTAGAACTGGTTCTGAAAGGGTGACCCATTACCTCGATAACTTTTCTCTCATCACTAGTAATAGCCCTGATTGCGCTTCTCTTTAGAGGCTTTCACCTCCCTGGCTGAGGAGCTTGGGGTACCTTTGGTGGCAGACAAAACAGAGGGTCCAGTTTCGACCATAACCTATTTTGGGTATTGAATTGGACACAATCGCACAGACATCAGCCTACCAAGGGAGAAGCTAGCAGCACTTAAGGAATTAATTCTGTAACTTCTTCCTCTCAAGAAGGTCACCCTTAGGCAGAGTCGATCACTCTTGGGTCACCTCAACTTTGCATGCCGGGTAGTGCCCCCTGGCTGCCCCTTTTGTAGGAAATTGGCTAAGCTGTCAGCGGGACTGCATGCTCCTCAACACAGAGTGCGCCTCTCTAAAGTGATCAAGTAAGGCCTGGAGGTTTGGTTAAAGTTCCTGGATAAGTACAGGGGAATTCTTTGTGGCAGGACAATTTGATGCTGCGTTCAGACTTTCAGGTACAGTCTGATGCAGTTGGTTCCCTGGGGTTTGGTGTCTACTTTAGGGGATGCTGGTGTGCTCAGCGTTGGCCTACCAGCTGGCAAGGAAAACCTATCACGCGTGACCTCACCTTCTTAGAATTTTCCTATCGTAGTTCTGGTGCACTTGTGGGCTGATGAGTTCAGGAATCACCAGGTATGCTTCTGGACTGACAATCAAGCGGTTGTCAGTGTCCTGTCTAAACAATCATCACACTCTCCTAGGGTGGCAAACGTGCTCCGGTGCTTTGTCCTTTTGTGCTTAGAATTAATCACCTATTTCTCTGCCAAATTTACACCTAGGGTTAACAATGACATCGCGCATGCTCTGTCTCGTTTTCAGATGGACTGTTTCCGCTCATTAGCACCAGAGGCGCAGCAATTGCCACAGCCATTCCTGGAGCACCTTTGGAACATGATGTCCTGAAGTGAGTATTGGCTTTAGTAGTCCCATCCACGCTTAGACATCATAAAAAGGCTTGGTTGGACTTTATGGAGTTTCAAGGCAAATTAAAAAATGCTAGGCTTGACACACCCCCTACCAAGGCTGAGGTTCTGCAATACTTGGTACATTTTAGGGAGCTGGGTCGCGCAGCAAAGACTCTATAACATCCAGTCAGCTGCAATCTCCTCCTTCTGTAAGGCTATTTACTCCATAGACCCTTGTGCGGATTTCTTAGTGTGAAGGGCACTGGGGGGCTGGCGCAGGCTGCTGCCTCCCAGCAGTGATGGTAGAAGGCCCATAACATATGACATTCTATGCCAAATCCAAACAACAACAACAACAAAAATAAAAGTTAAGAAGTATCTGTTGGTCCAAGTACAAGGCCCGGTTATTTTTTGGCTGCATACGCCATTGAAGGAATGGGTTTCTGTGCAGGGACCCAAAATCCACTTTTTTCTGTTTCCAAGGGAGCATTTCTAGAATGCTTTAACTTGAGCTCTTGAGCCAAAACCCAGCTGTATAAACAAGTGCTCAGAGCCCTCTCCTTTATCAGTTTGTGACGGCAAGGATGACCTTGGCTGTTCTAGTGGAGTAGGGATGACATGTCTGTTAGGATATTTCTGTTCCACCTTAAAAAGGGGACAGGCTGTTGTGATTCACAACCTACGTATTTCCTGCTCACAGGAAGTTTCTGTTTGTCTATTGCTTTCGTTTCTCTCTATGTGCCCGAGACATCAACGCAGGCAGTCATGTTTTCTTTGTTCTGACCAATGCTGAATAAAGTTGTAAATAATGCTCTCCTGCGTGCATCTTTCGCTGTGCAAATTCTGCTGATAGAGCGTGCACCAGCTCTGGAATGTGGCAAGCTATTTCTGGAGCTCGTGTTGCTAATTGAATGATACTGCGTGTCTACGGGAGATCGATGGATCGTCCGGAATCGACGTGGGGTCATGATGGCCTTTGTCTCCCTGGCAGTATCCCAACAACAGGTTATGGTTCCAGATTCACAGCACTTACAGGAGAGTAAGACTGCGACAGACTGCTGTGAGTTATGTGGAAAAATTGCCGAGGCAGAGTGACTTTGATGTCCGGCTGGCTTAATTGACCTGGGAGCCGCACTTCATGATTTATGAGCTGCCGAGATAAGAAGTTTTTGAAGGCATAAAGGCTCACGGCTCAAGTAAAAGCCTGGAATGGAGTTTTTCCAAGCCTCTGAAGGCACTGAGTGCCCAAAGTTACAGGCACAATTATGAGACTTGGGCAAGTTGCTGTGAGAGTCTACTTCATCAGTTTGGAGTGTGGCATACTGTGTGTGAAGCCCCACTAGTTCCTCTGACAGATAGATGGAGGGCCCAAGATTCAAGGGCCATAGACGTAATTGTCTTGTCCGTCTCTCTGGAGGAAATTGCTACGCTAGCTGGCAATACGACAGCACGTCAGATGTGGAATGCTTTGAAAGTAGCTCATCTGCCGGTCATCCCAGCCCAGAGTTTGACTGCATCGGAGGTCCTGGCTGTTTCCCAGAATGCGAGTGAATGCAGGGATGCTGAGGGCACCGGTTGCAAGCTGCAGGGGGAGCTGACTGTGATGTCATCCCAGGCAGCATTCCAGCCTCCAGGGGGAGCCAAGGAGTCAGCAGCTGAGAGCTCTGATTCCCATGAGAGCCAAGGTCATCGTCTTTGCAGAGGCCAGAAGGCCAGAAGTAAACAGAGACAGATGCCTGTTTGATGGCCAGGAGCAGGGGGGCAAGCAGCAAAAGCCCACGCCGGTGGAAAACAAGGTTTTGCTTGCTGTAAAAGCTGCTCCAAAGGCCAAAGCCAGATTTATTGTTGATTCGGGATGCACCCACCATCTGGCAAAAGATAAGCATCTGTTTATCTCCTTCACACCTCAAGACGGAGAGATCCACCAGGCTGATGGAAAGACGTTGTGAATCGCAGGAGAAGGGACTGTGAGACTTGCAAGTCTGCACACTACCATCAAAGATGTACTTTATGTTCCAGGTGCTGCAGACAATTTGCTCAGTGTCCCACAGCTGACTGGGTGTGGCTTTGAGATTTCCTTCAAGAGGAGCATCTGTGTCATCAGGAAAGGCAAATAGGACATTTTGCATGCAAAGTTTATGGATGGCTTATTCTGTATAACTTATGATGACAATGGTGCTGCTGTGTCAAATGTTGATTCTTGTTGTGTTGCACAAACTAACAAAGTTCTTCATGCAGGATGCATTCACAAGGCACACAGAAGGTTTGCTCACATGTCTTGGCAGGCACTGGCCAAGATGCCGGAGTTGGTTCAGGGTTTGAACATCAAGCCCTGTAAGTATCACATGAAATGTGTATCTTGTGCAGAGAACAAGGTGAAGGTTGCTCCAAAAGGCAAGGAGTCTAGCAGGCAGGCTTCCAAACCCTACCAGCTAGTCCACGCAGACCTGGTTGGTCCACTTGCGCCCTCTTTGGGTGGAGCAAGGTACTTCATGGTTCTAATTGATTCTTTTTCCAGGTACATTCATGTGTTTATGCTGCAGCAGAAATCGGAAGCGTTTCCTAGGTTCAAGGCATTCTGTGCTTGGTTGGAGAATGTTCACAGTAAACGTATTGGCTGTCTCTTTACTGATCAGGGCGGGGAATTCATTTCTCAGCAGTTTGAAGCTTTCCTGACTGAGAAGGGAATACAGCATGACTTGTAAATGTTTAGATTGCCATGGATGAATGGACTTGCGGAGCGAGCAAACCAGACATTGCTTCAAGGCCTAAAAACCTTGTTGCATGATGCCAATCTCCCTGGGAAGTATTGGGGGGAGGCTTTATCAACGTTGGTTTATTCCTATAACAGGAGACTGTCATCACCTATTGGTTGTACTCCCTATGAAAAGATGTTTGGTAAGAAACCTTACGTCAAGCACATGAGAATCTTTGGTTCTGACATGTGGGTACACACCCCACAGAGCAACAAGCTTGGGAAGCGTGGGGCACATGGTTTGTTCATGGGGTAAGAAAAAGGTGCATACAGGGTATGGATGACTGATTCTAAGTCCATTAAGTTCACAAAGAGTGTTGCGTACAATCCTAAGTGGGGGGGGGGGGAATGTGGGGATTTTCCAGAGTTACCCAGAGGAAGATGAAGGTGATGTGAAAAAAGCAGATAATGTTGAGGTAGAAGAGGAAGCTGAGGATGATGATGATGATCAGAGTTCGGATTCCAGCTCAGTGGGCAGCGCTGCTGCTGATGTCAGCGACAGTGATGACACAGCAGACTACAAGAGCGCAAAGGCCTCAGTCAGACCATCTGATGCGTCTGACAATGAACTGGAAGAACCACTGTTCACCATTGGTCACTTTTCTCCTAAGAAGGAGGAGGTGAGTGCAGAAGACTTGCGTCTAGTACGCAGATCTGAAAGGGCCACGAAAGGCAAAGCTCCAAAGAGATTTGCTGATGAGTTTGCTAAGATAGCAACTGCTGTTCTTAGTAGCTCAGAGAAGGTGTGGGAACCTTCAAGCTTCAAAGAGGTTCAGGAGTTAACCTCTAAAGATGCTGAGCCTTGGCTTAATGCCATGAAGGCTGAAGTTGATTCCTTGAACAGGAACCAAACTTGGGAGCTGGTACCAGTAGTCCCAGGAATGAGACTGGTTGGCAGCAAATGGGTCTTCAAGGCCAAGACAGACCAGAATGGCAAGGTTGTCAGACACAAAGCCAGACTGGATGCCAGAGGTTTTTCACAGGTACCAGGACAGCATTACCACGAGACCTACTCACCCACCGTCACGTATGAGAGCATTCGGCTAATGCTCAAGATTGCTGCAGAGGAGAAACTGCATGTTTCCCATCACGACATTAATACAGCTTTTTTGTACGGGGTTTTGGGGAGGAGCTGTTTATGCTTCCACCTGACAGGATGCAGATACAGAAGGGAATGGTCTGTAAACTTCGGAAATCCTTATATGGTCTCAAGCAGAGTGCCAGGTGTTGGAACACAAAACTCACTGAGACATTGCTTTCTCTAGGTTTTCACCAGGGCAAAGCTGATCCATGTGTGTTTGTCAAGGAGGAGGGGCAAAACAAACTGTATTGTTTATGTTTTGTTGATGATCTTCTGATGTTTTGGAAGAATCAGGCTTTGTACCAAAGCACCCTAGCTCAGCTGAAGGAGCACTTTGACATGAAGGATCTTGGTGAGGTATCCAACTATCTTTCTCTGCAGGTGGAGAGGGACCAAGCAGGTAATTTTCTGGTACACCAAACACAGAAAATTGCTGATGTATTAACTAGGTTGAATTTGGTTGATGCAAACCCAGCAGGCACACCGATGGTGACAGGTTACCAGGTAGATAGTACTGCTGAAGCGTTTTCTGACACTACGCTGTACAGATGCATTCTAGGCAAGCTGAATTTCATTGCTAGATGTTCAAGACCTGACATAGCTGTAAGCTGTAACCTGCTTAGCAGACATGCCAACAATCCTACTGTTCAGGATTGGAAAGCTCTGAAACGCATAGCCTGCTATTTGAAAGGGACTTTGCACTACAGGCTGAGGTTCACCAGTCAGAAGACTGGAGGTCTTGAAATCTTTGCAGATGCTAGTTTTGGAAGTGACACCACAGATGGTACAAGCACTTCTGGAGTATGCTACATGTACAACCACTGTCTGTTTGACTGGCTGTGCAAGCAGCAGACAACAGTGAGCCTAAGTTCCTGTGAAGCAGAACTCAATGCTCTGTCATTTTCACTCATGGATTGTGAATGGTTGATGCAACTGTTTAAGGACATCAGAGTTTCTGTGAAATGTCCTATACAAGTGTATCAAGACAATAGATCCTGTTTGGTTTTGGTGAACTCAGAGTTGCAAGCAAAGAACCAAGTACCGTATTTTTCTCACCATAGGACACACCGGACAATAGGACGCACTTTGTTTTAGAGGGGGGAGAACAAGAAAAAAAAATTCTCCCCCTCTCTGCCCAGCACCCCTTCAGTGAAGCGGCAGGAGGCGCTGCACAGAGAGGGGGAGAACTTTCCCCCTCTTGTTTTCCCGCTCTAAAACAAGGTGCCATTTAAGGTGCGTTCAGGCGGCTACCTTGGAAGCCTGGAGAGCGAGAGGGGTCGGTGTGCACTGACCCCTCTCGCTCTCCAGGCTTCAGGTTCCTTTTGACCTGCTCTTTGGGGCTGGCACGGGGAAGCCCACCACCAGTCCCAAAGAGCAGGTCAGGGAGCAACGGAAAGGCGCAGGGAGAGGCTCCTGCCATAGCTGCGCGTCACCTCTCCAGCCGGGAGAGGGTCACGGGGGGCTGCTTTAGTCCCGCGCGTGCTCTCCCGGCTGGAGAGGTGACGCGTGGCTATAGAGGCTCCTGCCATAGCCGCGTGTCACCTCTCCAGCCGGGAGGGGGTCGCGGGGTGCTTCTTTAGCCCCGCCCGCGCGTGCTCTCCCGGCTGGAGAGGTGACACGGGGCTGTAGAGGTTCCTGCCATAGCCGCGCATCACCTCTCCAGCCGGGAGAGGGTCGCGGGGCTATGGCGTCTTCGCTCCATAGGACGCACACACATTTCCCCTTCATTTTTGAAGGGGGAAAAGTGCGTCCTATAGAGCGAAAAATATGGTACTTGCAGATTAAGCTACATCGTGCAAGAGAGTGTATTCAGAAAGGACTCATTTAGGTGTCCTACATGCCAGGAAATGAAATTCCTGCTGATCTGTTGTCTAAGGTTGTTAACAGAGAACAACCTAAGGTTTATGTACAGAGGTTGCAGTTGGGTTGAACCACAGGTACTACAGGTTACACGGAAAGGGGGAGGGTGTTAGGATATTTCCGTTCCACCTTAAAAAGGGGACAGGCTGTTGTGAGTCACAGCCTATGTATTTCCTGCTCACAGGAAGTTTCTGTTTGTCTATTGCTTTCGTTTCTCTCTATGTGCCCGAGACATCAACACAGGCAGTCATGTTTTCTTTGTTCTGACCAACACTGAATAAAGTTGTAAATAATGCTCTCCTGCGTGCATCTTTCGCTGTGCAAATTCTGCTGATAGAGCGTGCACCAGCTCTGGAATGTGGCAAGCTATTTCTGGAGCTCGTGTCACTAATTGAATGATACTGCATGTCTACGGGAGATCGATGGATCGTCCGGAATCGACATGGGGTCATCATGGCCTTTTTCTCCCTGGCAGTATCCCAACAATGTCTAGGTCTTATCTTACGTCCTGACGCATAGACCTAGTCCGGGAACAGTGCCAGAGTGTGTTCTTGGAGTTGGTGACCTCTTGCTCCAAGATAAGAGTAGGAACAGGAATACCCTTTTATGGTCAGAAGTGCAGGAACGAATATCCTTTTATGGTTAAGAATACCGGAGCAGGAACACATGTGATGTCAACCTGCGTGTATAGGCTGATGTGGTTGGATTCCTGGGGAAGGAGGGAGAGGGTGCCTGGAGGATATATATACTGCATGAAATTTCTCATTTCTTTGGACTTGCTGTGGACTCACCACACAAGTGCCTTCTGCTATCTGGAGAGCAGAATAAACTCTTTCTTTGAACCAACCTTGGTGTCATTTGACTTCCTTCCTCCTGTCCAGGAGCAACGCAGAGCCCACCAATCAGTAAAGTCTAATAAGGCTACACCATTGCCTCCTTTGGCGCTCTGCGCATTGGCGAAGTGGTTTGTGAGGGCCAACAAGATTCCGCTGCTTGGGGAAGTTTGAGAGACCTGACCTTGTCCAGATCCAATTTAGTCCTGCATGTCCGATGTTCCAAAACTGATCAGCAGGGAAAGGGGGCCCTTATTCGGCTCCGAGCAACTAGTCACAATGGGCCATGCCCAGTAAAGAGTACTAGACATTTCATGTACGTGAGACCAACCGTCTCAGGCCCATTCCTCATACATTTGGATGGCTCCTACCTTGCACGGCATCAGTTCATGCGCGCTATGCGAAGGGCGATTGCTGCCTGTGGTTTACCCCCAGCTGAATTCGCGGCCAACTCCTTTCGGATTGGGGCCACCAGCACAGCAATGCATTTGGGACTCTCAGCTGAATGGATGAAGGACTTGGGGCGGTGGAAGTCACTGGGGTCCTCTAGCTTGGAGGCAAGAGGGAACTCTGTGGGCCGTCCAGCCCACCCTGAGCTCAGGTAGTACCAGAAGCCGATGCATTGGGTGCCCCCAAGCAGCGGGTATATCCCCATCCGCAGTGCCGCTGCTTGACCTGACACCAGAGAGCCAGTGCTGGTGTCGGCAACCATGTAGTGCCATGGGGAAGGGAAGAGATGTGTTCCAGTTAGATCTTCTTCTGGATTGGAAACCCTGGGGGTCATCCAGTCCAACCTGCCGCAAGGCACCACTCACCCTCCGGTGTGCCCAGGGTGTGGTCGTCAAGCAGACCTTGTTCCAAGGTGCCACCCCGCCACGCCCACCTGGTGGGGCCAGCTCCTAGGAAAGGACAAGGGCTGGTGGGATCTGGAGCCGTTCCTTGACTCCCAGCACCCACCGCGCCACTCCTTGGTGTGTGGAGTACCTCAGGGTGCGATACTCTCCCCGATGCTTTTCAACATCTTTATGCGCCCCCTCGCCCAGCTTGTTCGGAGTTTTGGGCTGGGTTGTCATCAGTATGCCGATGACACCCAACTCTATCTGTTGATGGATGGCCATCCTGACTCGGCCCCAGACACACTGACCAGATGTTTGGAAGCTGTGGCTGGATGGTTACGTGGGAGCCGGTTGAAGCTAAATCCTTCGAAGACAGAGGTCCTGTGGCTGGGACGGGGCGATATGGGATTGGGGGGGCAACTCCCATCTCTTGCGGGGGCGCAATTAGTGCCAGCACCGTCCGTTAAGAGTTTGGGTGTAATCTTCGACACCTCCCTCTCTATGGAGGCGCAGATTGCAGCTATAACAAAGGCGGCATTTTTCCATCTCCGCCAAGCTAAGCAGTTGGCTCCTTACCTCTCTCGCCCTGACCTAGCCACTGTGATCCACGCGACGGTCACCTCCAGACTGGATTATTGTAACTCGCTCTACGTGGGGCTGCCCTTGAGACTGACCCAGAAACTCCAGCGGGTGCAGAATGCTGCAGCGAGACTCCTTACGAGGTCTTCGCTGCGAGATCACATTCACCCGGTGCTATACCAGCTGCACTGGCTCCCGGTGGAGTACAGGATCAGGTTTAAGGTGCTGGTTTTAACCTTTAAAGCCCTATATGGCCTAGGACCCTCGTACCTACGGGACCGCCTCTCCTGGTATGCCCCACAGAGAAACCTACGGTCTTCAAATAAAAACATCTTGAAGGTCCCAGGCCTCAGAGAGGTTAGGCTGGCCTCAACTAGAGCCAGGGCTTTTTCGGCTGTGGCTCCGATCTGGTGGAACGCTCTGTCACAAGAGACCAGGGCCTTGCGGGACTTGACATCTTTCCGCAGGGCCTGCAAGACAGAGCTGTTCCACCAGGCCTTTGGCCAGGGCACAGCCTGACTCCCTCCCTCGGCAATCTTCGCAGAGCTCTGGCCCAATGGTTGCCAGTGGCTTGAATTAATTAATTTTTATAATGAATGATTTTAGAATGTTGTTTATGTTGTACTTTTGTACTGTTTTATTGTTGTTAGCCGCCCTGAGCCCGGCTTCGGCTGGGGAGGGCGGGATATAAATAAAATTTATTATTATTATTATTATTAGATGACCCTGGGTGTGCCATCCAGCTCTACCATGCTATCATTCTGTGACGTTGTAAAGCAGGACATGCTCAAAGCAGAGGGTGCTGGATTTTAGTGCTGCACAGGCTGCTGCCCCTGGGTGGGCTCAGACCCAGCAGGGAATTTGGTTTCCGTGTAACATGGCCACCCCATTTCTGGCACGACAAGATACACGAGGAGAAAACACTTTCCTGTCTCCTGTGGCGGCCAGTTCGTCCCTCTCGCTCTCCAGGCTTCAGCGAAAGCCTGCATTCGCCCCAGAGGACGCACACGCATTTCCCCTTCATTTTTGAAAGGGAAAAAGTGCGTCCTATAGGGCCAAAAATACGGTAGTTTTCACTTAGTCTTGGGTTTCTGGTGAATGTGCTTCATTTGCGGCTGGCTTCATTTCTTTTCCATTGGTTTGGCTTGTTTTTTGGACTTTTGCTTTATTGCTTCCTTTGAGAAGTTTTCTTGTTTTTGCATTCTGGTGGTAATACTTTTGAATGCTTTGGGGGTTTCTGGTGAATCTGCTTTGCTTGGGGTTGGTTGGCTTCTTTGTCAGTTTCCATTGATGTTGCTTTTACATGTTTCTTCTGCTTCTTTTCAATAGGTTCTTGTGTTTTTAGTGGTTGACTTCATTGTTGGAATGGTCATTAGACATTTCTGGTGGTTTTGCTTCATTTCTGGTGGTTTTCCTTTCTTGGGGGGGGGGGATTATCAGATCTCATAAAAATTAATATACTCAAAGGTGCAAACCCCCAAAAACCTAGAAATGAAGCAATCTGTTATGTACTAACCTTGGATCCTAGAAAAATAGGCAAGTAGGATCCTAGAATGCAACAACTGATTGGTCTTTTCCTCCCGGCCATTCAGGCGCCAGGAGGGAAGCAGAATTAGCCAGTCAGCTTTCCCTAAGAAACCAGAGGCCTTTCTCTTGGGCATTGTCGGCCAATTGGTGTCAAAGAAAGACAGAACTTTTTTATGTATGCTACTACAGCAGCAAGAATACTCATTGCAAAGCATTGGAAGACTCAAGATCTACCCACCCTGGAAGAATGGCAGATGAAGGTGATAGACTATATGACATTGGCTGAAATGACCGGCAGAATCCGTGATCAGGGGAAAGAGACGGCGGATGAAGATTGGAAGAAATTTAAAATTTATCTCAAGAAATATTACAAAATTGATGAATGCTAAAATGTTGAGGTTTTTAGAAAGAAAATGAGATTACAGCGACATAAGATTAAGTAAAAGAAAAGAATAAATAAGGGACAAATTTGATAAAACTAAGTTTAGGATTTGCTGAAATAATTTTGGAAATTGGGATGTAGAAAGGGGAGGTTTGGGGGAGTCAGAGAAGTGAGGTTTATGAAAAAAAGGATATGAAATTATACATGTTTGTTTGTTTGTTTCTTTATTTGTTTGTATTGTCTATAAAAAAATTTGTAAAACCAATAAAAAATATATTTTTTTTAAAAAAACCAGAATTAGCCAGTCAGACGGGACTCATTGTGTAAATAATGTATATAAAAGCCTGAGGTTGTTGGGGGGGGGCAATAAAGAGCATGAAATACATACAGGACCCCAAGTATATCTCACAATCGTAATTTATATAAAAGAACCCATGAAACGAAAACCGCCCTAAAAGAAACAAATTCAACATAAGCCCAAAAACGAACCAGAAACAACAGAAACAAACCACATCCACCAAAGATGAGAAAACCAATGGAATAGAACCACAAGAAACCCACACAGTAAACATCTCAGGGAATGCCCCTTCCGATCGTCAGGAGAAGGGGGGGTTGCGGGATCACGACCCCGCCCACACTCGCTCTCGCGAGGCTGGCGCCAGCCTCGCGGGAGGCAGGGATTCCCCCAATTAGCATCCCCTGTGGCGCCAGCCAATCGGCTGGCGGCAGGGGCGGGCCTTAGAAAGGCCACTTAAGGTCGGGGCAGCCCTCGGCTTGCCCCTTTTCACCCTGGAGACGACGCGGTTTGCTGGGTCGCCGTGAGGTTCGTCGTCTTCCAGACTTGCCGCTCCTCGTGGTTCGGATTTCAGCGCTCGGATCGCCGCGCTGGCAGCGCTCATCAGCTGATCGGATCTACCGCTCTTCAGCTGTGCACTAGATCGCCGTGCCGGCAGCATCCCAGCAGCTCGCAAGCAAGCGCCCGCTCATCAGCTGAGCTTCGGATCGCCAGCTACCGCTCGTCAGCTGCGCCCGGGATCGTCGTGCCGGCAGCCGATCAGCAGCTCGCCAACAAGCGGCCGCTCATCAGCTGAGCTGCGGCAGCGAAAGGGAGCGCCTTCAGCCTCTCAGCAGCCTGCCAGCAAGCGGCCGCCCATCAGCTGATCCTCCGGCAGCGGATCGGAGCGACGCGCCCCTGCTTGAATCTACCTCCGTGCTGGTCTCTCGGGTGCGAGCAGCCACCGCGCTCAAGGCTTACGAGCCACGCCGCCGAAGCGCCACTGTCCGCATCTTACCCACGAGCCATTGGCACATCGCTGGTGCCGCGCCGCTTTGTTTGACCCTCCCTGGACGGATCGCCATAGTGAGCAGCTGCAGCGCTCACTGAAGGTTACAAGGGGGAATGGGAGGCTATTGGGGAGCGTGGTGAGGGGTAGCGGCCACGAAGCCTCAGGGCCGGAGAGTCCTTTTGCGGGTACGCGGGGGGCTTTTGCAGCGACTGTTGCAGATTGCAGCGTCCTGGTTGCCTAGCCAACGGTCGCCATTTTGATTGAACCACGTGGCTTTAGAAGCGGCCATTTTAGTAGAGGCATCTCTAGTTGGGAGTGCATAGAGGCTTAGTGCTTCCCTTCTTACCTGGCTGAGAAGTCCCTCTTTAATTTAATTTAATTTGCCTCCGCCCACGTGGCCTGGTGGCGGCCTTTTTAAACTAGATCTGCTACCTAGCCTGGTTTGAGGAAAGCATTCGCAGTCATAGTGATTTAGCTGGTACTGAATTATATTTGAGGTTGTATAGGCTATAACCTAGCCGGTTTTTCCGGCCGCTTTCCCAGCATTTACAATTATTTATAATTATTTGGTGGTTGGCGCTAAATTAATTTGAGCTGATTTTGTATTTGATAGCCTTACGCGTTGTATTTAAAAGGACATTTGGTGGTTTATAAGGCTATTCCCAAAGTGGTTGTCAATTGTACTGGTTGCTAATATATTAATACAGAATATCTTGCTTGGTTGACAAGGGCTACCTGACCCCATTGACCGCAATTCCTGCTGTGTTTCGTTGCTTATCCAGGCCGCCTCTGCCTGGAAATTCATTTAGCAGGTTAGACTGATAGTGATATAGCCCCAGTTACATAAATAATTATAAATAAGTAATCACATATATATATACATAAATAAATAAATAAATAGAAAAACAAGTATAAATAAATAAATAATAAATAAATAAATAAATAAATAATAATAATAAAATAAATAAAATTAAATTAAAAAACAAGCAAACATATAAATAAACAAATAGGTAAACAATAAATAAATAAAATAGACACTCGATTTGCTTACTAACTTGACTTGACTTGCGCCCACCCCCCCGAGGCACTGCTTTCAGCTTGGTCATGGAGGGCAGCAGCAACCCCCAACAATCTCAGCGTGGCAACGCCCTAATGCCAACAGGCCCTTGTAACCCTCAGGCCTTGGCCCAGCTTTTTTCCGCGCTGCAATCATTCTACGCGCAGTGCAGGGCACCTATCACTCCCTCTCCGAACATTGTCGAGGTGTCACAAGATTGCATACCAGACACCCCCCCCCAGTCAGCAGGGTCAGGATGGTCCCTCCACTAGTGCAGCTAACGTGGTTGAGCAGGCCCCCAGCAGGCCACGGACGCGCCTACAAGCTGCTAGAACTCAAAAATCTAAGTCAGGTCCACTGAAAGGCAAGGCACCAGCTAAAAAACCTAGGGCGAGCGGACAAAAGGCCAGGCCGGCGGTGGCCTCTACATCAGCCCCGCGCCAGGAGGTGATTGATGTTCCCAGTGTTTTCCAGGATAACCCTAGGCAACCAAGCACATCGGAGGAGTCATCTTCTGAGGAGGAGCTGCCCCCTCAGCAGGTGGCCGCTGCCAGCGACCCGGCCCCCCATGACGATGCTCCACGGGGCGGAAAGCGGAAGGCGAAGAAGAAACACCGGTCGAAGAAAAGCAAGAAGAGGGACACTTCGGACTCCGAGGAGGAAACAGGTACCTCTTCATCAGATGGGGATAGTGACGCCCCAATGGAGGCATATTGGGGGAGGGGGAGGACACTGGAGCACCCCAGTGGGTGCATGAGCGGAGGGCAAACTCACACAGGAAGACATTTAACGGCACGCTTGATTGGAAGGATGGGGCTCTGGTTCCAGACGTTAAAGTCTCAACCAACGCTGCCACTGACTTTATTCTGGGGAACCACCTCTCTAAGAGGAAGAGGAATAAGATATTGAATGGCAATTATGTAGATATGTTTTCCTTGCTGCCCCCAGCTCAGGTCAAGGGAAAAGGGGAAAAAATTAAGTACTATGGGAAAAGGAGGTACAGGGTACCCCGGGTAGAGCGAACGTTCGAGAATTGGCTTAATGGCTATCAAGTGTTTATGGCTGTGGTGTCAAGTTGCTATCCCAAGAGGGGCGCGCACCTCGTGTCCTACCTGGCACACGTCAGGAGGGCACGGGAGATGGCAGGAGATGAAGCTGCTTTGGCGTATGATGAAGACTTTCGGAGGAATGCCTCGCTGCTGTCTTCAACGCGCTGGGACCAAAAGGACAACAATTGCTGGTTTGAACATGTGGGGCCCAATATTGAGAAGAAAGCCGCTCAACAGCCAAAATTTGGCAAGGTGGAGACCCAACGCCGTAGGCAGTGCTGGGACTTCAACAAGGGTACCTGTCAGCGCGTTACTTGAAAGTACTTGCACGAATGCGATAGGTGCCTAGGCAGCCACCCAGCAGTCAACTGCTTCAAAGGGAGGCAGCAGCCCTTTCGGGGAGGCAGGGGTCACCTCTCCCGGGGAAACAGGGGTGGCCCCGCCGGACCTGCAGCCCCCTCCCAAGGGGCAACTGGGGCTCGTTACTAACATCTCCCTAGGCCTTGCGTGCTCTCCGATAAAATTGGAGCCCTTGAGAGCATTGTTAAAGTTCTATCCAAATAGACGTGCAGCCCACCTACTGGATGAAGGGTTTTCTGAAGGTTTTAGAATTCCGGTTGCCTTCACACCCAATTCCAGTTGCCCCCCTAACCAGAAATCAGTATTAGAAAGGCCCGACATCGCGTTTAAAAAGATACAGAAGGAGATTACAGCCGGCAGGGTGGCCGGTCCATTCGCAACTCCGCCTATCGAAGGGCTTCATATCTCCCCCCTTGGTATTGTCCCAAAGAAGGCCCCCGGTGAATTTAGAATGATACACAACCTGTCCTATCCCAAAGGATCCTCGGTTAATGACGCCATTCCCCAAGAGATGTGCACGGTGAAGTATTCGTCTTTCGATCAAGCTGTGCGGTTGGTGCGGAGCTTCGGCAGGGGCGCCTTTTTGGCAAAATGCGACATCGAGTCAGCATTTCGCCTACTCCCGGTTCATCCGGAAGACTACCACTGGTTGGGTTTCAAATTCCAGGGAGCTTACTTCATTGACAAAGCTATGCCCATGGGTTGTTCTGTTGCCTGTGCTGCGTTCGAGACCTTCAGCACATTCTTGGAATGGGCCCTAAAGTTTAGAACTGGCTCTCTGGGGGTGGGTCATTATCTCGATGATTTTATTTTGGTGGCAAGTGACGCTGGGGAGTGCAGGTCCCTCCTCCTGGCCTTCGAGTCCTTAGCTAGGGAACTGGGTGTCCCTCTGGCAAGCGAGAAGACCGAGGGCCCGGTCTACCTTAGAGATCTTGGCCGGGCCCCCAAAACCCTCAATATTCATTCAGCAGCTATATCCTTCTTTTCTAAAACTTTATTTTCTGTGGATCCCTGTTCGCATTTCGTTGTGTGTAAGATGCTTGAGGGCTGGCACAGGTCCAGGCCTCACGGCCGGGACAGGAGAAGGCCAATAACTTTAGATATACTCACCCAAATCCGTAGGAAGCTGAGGGCCCTGTGTTGGTCAAGATATGAAGCCAGATTATTTTCAGCAGCGTTTTCTTTCGCATTTTTTGGCGCCCTACGCATAGGCGAAGTGGTTTGTGAGGACCGCGCAGCGTCCAGGGGGCTACTACTTGAGGACGTAACTGTGGGCAGTGCGCATGTAATGTTAAGAATCCGTAGTTCGAAGACTGATCAGCTTGGCAAGGGAGCCTTGGTTCGCCTCCAGGCGACTCAAAAGGCGGGCCCTTGCCCTGTAAAGGATGCTAGAAAATACCTGTGTGTAAGACCAGAATCTAGTGGCCCCTTTTTCTTGCATTCCGACGGTTCCTCCCTCTCAAAGCAGCAGTTCACGAGGGTCATGCGCAAAGCAATTGCCGCCATCGGGCTTCCCCAAGAGGAGTATGCCGTGCACTCCTTTCCCATTGGGGCGGCGACCACCGCCGCCCATATGGGCTTACCGGCTGAAAGAATTATGGACATGGGGCGCTGGAAATCCAACGCATTCCAGGGTTATATACGGTAGACCTTCTAAATTCCCCTCAGCTTTCCCCCTGGGCACTCCTCCTGATCCGGTTCTCCGATTCTCTCTTTTCAGGTACTGGTGTGGTTCGACTGTGGATCCTCGGCCACAGCATCGTATATTGGGCAAAGCGGCGCGCCGAACAAAGGGGCTGGGTTAAAGAGCTACGGCTACCCAGCTGGGTCAAACTATCATGGATCACTAGGAGGGGTATGCGTTGGGAAGAGTTTTTCCCAGTTGTATCCAAAAAAATCGCTGCCGAGGGCCCACCCAGTGCCTTGGTCGTCCAGCTGGGCGAGAACGACTTGGCGTATAGGAAAGGGGTGAACTTGATGTGGAACATTATCAATGACTTGGAATTGTTGAGGGCATCCCATGAAAACATTACAATAATTTGGTCATCTTTGCTGGAAAGGCGATGTTGGCGGGATGCAGAGAAACCCATTGCTGTGAATAAAGCTAGGAGGATTGTGGAGCGCACGGTGGCACGTAGAGTGGCCGCATGGGGCGGTCGGGTCATTCAGCACCCATGCATACGGTTTGACAAGGAAATGCTTTATCGCTGGGATGGCGTGCATCTATCTGATGCGGGAAATGATATTTGGTTGGCTGATATTTTTCAAGGTGTTAGGGATTGGTTACAGGTCTGAGGGTATTGGCGGCGAGCCGGCTTGAGGCTCGGTGGCGGTAGGCATTGGCCGGGGTATTGTCATGCAGATGAGGTTGGGGGGGGAGGAACGCCATCACCTCCCCCAATGCTTGAAGGGTAGTTCGTTAAAGGACTCCGAGGGGCGACGCCTCGTCCGAAACCTACGGAGGCTAGGGCCTAAAGCGCGCCCCCGAGCGGTAACCCCTCGGGGAGCGCCTAGGGATACGCATCTCAGGTGGCTCCCCCTGTTGGTGTTTAACCCTTCCCGGTCAGACCGGATAGTCGGTTAGGGGCCAATGCCTAAAGCCAATACCCTTCATTTCCTGTAATCAATAAAGTTGTGGCCATTTTCGCCCATTAACCTAAAACGCTGTGTCCGTTGTCTTTATTTATTCCACCTGTGGGGGGGGAGGGAATAGCCACACAATGCCCCTTCCGATCGTCAGGAGGAGGCGGGGTTGCGGGATCACGACCCCGCCCACACTCGCTCTCGCGAGGCTGGCGCCAGCCTCGCGGGAGACAGGGATTCCCCCAATTAGCATCCCCTGTGGCGCCAGCCAATCGGCTGGTGGCAGGGGCAGGCCTTAGAAAGGCCACTTAAGGTCGGGGCAGCCCTCGGCTTGCCCCTTTTCACCCTGGAGACGACGCGGTTTCCCACCCACCCGCCCTCTAGGTTTTGCCACTGACCTTGCTATGGGCTTTGGCTGGTCGCCGCAAGGGGCCTGGTAGGAGTTTTTCCATTTGGCTAATTGGCTGGTTTTGTGAGCCACTTGGTTTTTTCGCCTACCTCGTAGCAAATCGTCACAACTCCCTCGGTTTTGGCGGTAGGCATTGCGCGGGGTATTGTCATGCAGATGAGGTTGGGGGGGAGGAACGCCATCACCTCCCCCAATGCTTGAAGGGTAGTTCGTTAAAGGACTCCGAGGGGCGACGCCTCGTCCGAAACCTATGGAGGCTAGGGCCTAAAGCGCGCCCCCGAGCGGTAACCCCTCGGGGAGCGCCTAGGGATACGCATCTCGGGTGGCTCCCCCTGTTGGTGTTTAACCCTTCCCGGTCAGACCGGATAGTCGGTTAGGGGCCAATGCCTAAAGCCAATACCCTTCATTTCCTGTAATCAATAAAGTTGTGGCCATTTTCGCCCATTAACCTAAAACGCTGTGTCCATAGTCTGTCTTTATTCCACCTGTGGGGGGGGGGAATAGCCACGCAAAAGCGAAATCACCCCCACACCATGCAAAACTAAGGTTTAACTGGCTTTGGGGTTTCTGCGCAATTTACTTTTCCCCTCTTGTCGGGGGTTTCTGGTGGTATTTCTTCTGCTTCTCACATTTCTACTTCTTTTCTTTTCTTTTCTTTTTTAATAAAGTTTATTGGTACAACAAGAAAAAAGAAAAAGAACACAAGTACCAAATTACGCACAAGAATAACCATAGACACATAATTTTCTTAGCAAATAATAAAACATCTATTGGTCTTAACACTAAAGAACCAACCTCCCTTCTATTCCATATTTCAAATTCATATTACTTATTGCCAATACACACTTTTATCATAATTAAACTTATTCTTAATACCGTATTTTTTGCCCTATAGGATGCACTTTTTCCCCTCCAAAAATGAAGGGGAAATGTGTGTGCGTCCTATGGGGCGAATGCAGGCTTTCGCTGAAGCCTGGAGAGCGAGAGGGGTCGGTGCGCGCCGACCCCTCTCGCTCTCCAGACTTCAGGAGAGCCCCAGCGCCAGCCCCACAAGGTCGGGGGACAGAGGGAGGCGGAACGCCGCCATCCTGCTGTCTCCCGAAGTGGTTTGGAGGCTGACGGCGGGGAGACCCCGCCGCCAGCCCCGCAAGCTCCGGGGACAGCGGGGAGGCGCAGCGCGTCATCCCGCTGTCCCCGGACCTGATCTGAAGGCGGGCAGCGGGGAGAAGAGCGCTTCTCCCTGCTGCCGGCCCCACAAGCGCCTGGGGGGGAAATAATTTTCCCCCCCTTTATTTCCCCCCCCCAAAAAAACTTGATGCGTCCTATGGGCCGGTGCGTCCTATGGGGCGAAAAATACGGTAAATATAATTTCTTATATCTACCTTGCAACTATTACTCGAATGCTGCAACAGAATTTAAACTACTATATTTATTTTTCAGATATTCTTTGAAAACCTTCCATTTTGAAACAAATTCCTGTTTTGATTTATTCTTTATTTTTTCTGATAAACCATCTAATTCGGCATATTCTGTCAGCTTTTGAATCCAATCTTGTATAGAGGGGATTTCATTACTCTTCCATTTTGCTGCGATCAAAACTCTTGCTGCTGCTGTCACATATAAAAAGATACCCTTCCTCTTTTGTGGAATATCTAAATCTGTTATTCCCAGGAGGTAGGCCTCTGTTTTTTTATTGAAAGAGATCTTTATCATTTTTTGCAGTTCTGCATGTATACTCTCCCAGAATACCTGTATTTTCCTACATATCCACCACATATGGTAGAATGTTCCTGAGTCCCCGCATTGCCAACAATTACTTGACACATTTTTATACATTTTTGAAAGTTTCCATGGTGTTAGAATACCATCGATGTTGCATTTTTTGAAAGTTCTCTCTAATCGTGTAACAATTTGTGAATTTCCAATTGATCTTCCATAAATTTTCCCATTGTGCCATGGTTATTGAATGGCCAAAATTCTGGGACCACCTCACCATTGCCACTGTTACCTCCTCCTCCTTGACTGTCCAGTCAAGGAGGAGTCGATAAGTTTTGGAAAGAGTTTTTCTTTTAGAATTTACCAGATCAGATTCGAATCGGGAAATTTCTGTTGAGAACCCCTTTTGTTTGTCAGATTTAATTTTTTCAAATAACTGATGGTATTGAAACCAGTCTGAGATGTGTTCTCTTATTTCCTCAAAGTTTTTAAATTTTATTTGGTAATCTCCATTTTTTAGAAGTGTTTTATATGTTGGCCAGCTTTCCTGGTTTTTTTTTCCGT
This sequence comes from Podarcis bocagei, assembly GCF_964188305.1. Classification (NCBI taxonomy): domain Eukaryota; kingdom Metazoa; phylum Chordata; class Lepidosauria; order Squamata; family Lacertidae; genus Podarcis; species Podarcis bocagei. The sequence continues at coordinate 66,987,042 of NC_138131.1, forward strand.
TTTACTGCTATGGCTTCTATTGGAGAAGTCCACCACGGGACTTTAGGCTCCATCAGGTCTTTATATTTTTCCCATACAGCAAAGAGTGACTTTCTTATTATATGGTTGGTAATTTTTTAATGAATTTTCGCTTTTCCATATATCAGGTAGGCGTGCCATCCCCAACAGTTGTCAAAACCTTCCAGGAGGTCCGAATCCTGCAACGTGCACCAATCTTTTAGCCAGGTGAAACAGGCTGCCTCGTAGTAAAGTTTTAGGTCGGGTAGAGAAAAGCCTCCTCTCTCTTTTATGTCTATTAAGATCAGGTGTTTAATCCTAGGTTTCTTCCCTTCCCACAGGAATTTGGAAATTTCTCTTTGCCATATCTTGAGACAACCTGCTTCGCCCAGTATTGGAATCATTTGAAATAAAAAGATGAATTTTGGAAGCACATTCATCTTTATAATGGAAATCCTACCCAGAAATGTTAATTTTAGTTTACTCCAGGTTACAAAGTTTTTTCTAATCTCTAACCAAGTTTTGGCGTAATTATCCTGAAATAAGTTTATGTTCTTGGGGGTGATCCAAATACCCAAGTGTCAGAGCCGCTTCCAGGTCCCAGCTCACAGAGGACCACGCTAGCCGGCAGTATTGTACAAACTTCTTTATTGAGTTACAGTTTCCATTTTCAAGCCGCAGCGCGCAGCTCTACGTCTTAGAAGCTAGACCGGCGAAGCTCCGTCTGAGTCTCCGCCTCCTGTACACCAACTTAATACTCTAGCCTTACTCCACCTCTTCCGTCTTTCCTTTCTCCTCTGGGTCCCTCTACCCCCCGTGGTCTCTTCCTTCCTGGACTCTTCTGACGCTGACCCCCCCGACTCTTCTCCCTCCTTGCGGCGGGCTTTAGGACCTGGCTCCCTATCCGGGCTGCTTACTGTGCCGCCTTCCTGTGCATTTGAACTTGGCGCGCGCGCGCAGCCTTCAACCTTCCTCTTGACCGTTTCCTCGCTCCCCGATGGAGGTGTGGCCAATCCTAACTCCTGCCCTCCCGCTTGCGGCGAGCCGCCAGATCCCGATACCTGGGACCCCTCCCCCCTACTGCGCTCTGGTGGGGAAGCTGGTCCCGATTTCCAACTGCTGCTCTCTGAGTCCCCTCTGGTCCCTTCTACCTGGGGTGTCCCCCTAGGCGCCCCCCTTGCTCTGACCACTGGCGCCCCTTTCTGTGAATCTTCCGACTCACTGGAAAGACTCGGAGATCTCGGGCCGCTGTCATCGCTCATTTTACCTTCGGATTCCCCCCCCCTCGCTCTCTGTTTCCTCCCTTTCCTGTGCCTCTGCTCCTGAACCCCTGACATCCATCCCCCCCTCGAAGCCCCCCCTTCCCCCCTCCCCTCCTTCAGGCGTGGGTGCTGGGTGCTCCGTTGATATGGGGGTGAGTGCCGGATACAGTTCATTCCCCGTGGCGTACATCCAACTGGATAAGTCTGGCTCTTCCTCCTTGCACTCGCCGACATCGATCTCCTCTGCTTCCATCTCTGTGCCGCCGTGCTCGAACCCAAGGTCCTCCCCGAACACGTCCATGTCCATCTCTCCCTCGGTCCCTTCTGGGGACGTTGCTCGCCCGGGACCCTCCAGCCACTTCCTGCGCCACTGCTCCTCTGGTCGGTCATCCCACCAATACGAGGGTTCTGAGGCAGATCCCGAGGGTGACCCCTCTGGGGAACGTGTGTTCAGTGTCGGTTCCTCATCCGAGTCGAACCCCTGGAACGTGCTGGCTGAAAGCGTGGGTGTGAAAAGCCAGTCGTCGAAAAACTCGGCTGGCATGGGCCTGTGTGGGAAGAGGGCATGAAACTCGTCTTTTAGCAGACGTTCTTCCAAAGCGTAGCCCGGCACCCAGCTGTTGGCACTGACTGGGGTGCCTTCTCTGGCGAGAAGGTATTCCACTCCGTCTTCCCCCCATCTTGAGTCTAAAATCTCTGTGACCTCGTTGATGGGCTCCCCCTCTGGTGACCCCCCCTGCGTGGTCCTTTCCCTGAGCGGGCTTGGTGCCGTCCCTGGCTCCTGAAATCTGTGCGGTGCCTTGTAGGGAGTGAGCACTGATCTATGGAAAACCGGATGCATCCTGGATCCCTCCGGAAGTGTCAGCCGGAAAGCCACCGGGTTGACCTGTGCCTCGACTTGGTAGGGCCCTAGCTGCTTATGGCCGAGCTTCTTTTTCGCTAACGATCTGGCCGGCACTGCCTGGGCTGCCAACCAAACCCAGTCTCCCACCTGTATTTCTTCCCCAACCCTCCTGTGTCTGTCAGCCTGCAGTTTGTATGCGTGCTTAGCTAGCTCTAACTGCCTTCGAAGCTGTTCGTGGACCTCCTGCAACTCTGACGCGAAGGCGTCCGCTGTCTGTGGCTCCCCCTCCCCCACTCTCTCTAATCCCGGGAAGGTTCTGGGATGCCTCCCATTGTTGGCGAAGAACGGCGTCACCCCCGTGGACACGTGCTTCGTGTTGTTGTAGACGAACTCGGCGAGTGGCAGGTAGTCCACCCACGTTGCAGGCTGCTGATTTGCGTAACATCTCAGGTACTGCTGCATGATGGCATTGACCTGCTCCGCTTGCCCGTTGGTCTGCGGGTGTCTCGCCGACGCTAGGTTGATCTTGACGTTCAGGATGCCCATCAGCTTCTGCCAGAAGTTCGAGATGAACTGCCGCCCCCGGTCGGACAGTATAGACCGTGGCAGACCGTGAACCTTGAACACGTGATCTATGAACAGTTTGGCTGTCTGTTCCGCCGTGGCCACCTTCGCACACGGAATGAAATGTGCCATTTTGGTTAACAAGTCCACCACCACTAGCACTGCTGTCTTGCCCCTCGAGCTGGGCAGATCCGTGACAAAGTCCAGGGCCACTCTCTCCCACGGTTCGAGCGGAGTTTGCAGCGGTTCCAGCAGTCCCGCCGGCGGTTTGTGCACTGGCTTAGCCCTCTGGCAGGTGTCGCACCTCGCGACGTAATCCGCGACTTCCCCCCGCATCTTGGGCCACCAGAAGTCTCTGGCGACTAATTCTATCGTCTTCTCTGTGCCAAAGTGCCCGGCGGTGGGTGCGTCGTGCAACTGCTGCAGTACCTTAGCGCGGAGTTCGTCTCCCGGCACGTAGAGGGCCCCTTTGCGCATGAGCAACCCTTTGCGTATCTGGAACTCGCCGCCCTTCGCCGTGCCCCTGTGCACCTCCTCCATCTTCGCTCGTGCGAAAGAGTCGTCCTGCAGCGCGCGACGTACCGCATCCAGGTCGACGGTTGCCGAAGCGCACGCCCACGCTTCTGGTGCGAAAATGTGCTTGACCGCCGCTGGCGTTGCCTCCTCGAGGTATTGCGGCTTCCTGGACAGTGCATCCGCCATGATGTTGGTGTCACCTGGGACGTACTCTATCCTGAAGTTGAAGTCCGCAAAGAACTCCGCCCAACGTAAGTGCCTCTGGTTCAGGAACCTCGCCGTGCACCAGTACTCCAGATTCTTATGGTCCGTGCGGACCTGCACTGTCTGTTTGGCTCCGATCAGGAAGTGCCTCCACGCCTTGAATGCTGCGTGAATGGCAAGCAACTCCCTGTCCCAGATGGTGTAGTTCTGCTCCGACTTGCTGAGCTTCCTGGAGTAGAAGGCGCACGGCCTCCAATCCCCATGCGGATCTTGCTGCAACGGGACTGCTCCCACGGCCCTGTCTGAGGCGTCTGTCTCAACCCTCATCGGTTTGCTAGGATTTACATGCAGCAGCTGCTCTTCGGACGAGAAGAGACGCTTGAGTTTCTGAAAGGACTGCTCCGCCTGCTCCGTCCAGATGAACTTCTTCTTCTTGGAGCTGAGCGTGTCGGTAATGGCCGCCGTCTGCATCGCGAACCCCTTGATGAACTTTCGATAGAAGTTAGCAAAGCCGACAAACCGCTGGACCTCCTTCCGGTTGCGCGGGCTCTTCCAGTCCAACACTGCGCGAACCTTGGCGCTGTCCATGGCGAGCCCCTTGTCCGACAATTTGTAGCCCAGGAAATCCACCTCCGTCATGTCGAACTGACACTTCTCCAGCTTGGCGTACAGTCTATGCTCCTGTAGCCTTTGCAGAACTTCCTTGACGTCTCTGTCGTGAACCTCCTGCGATTCTGAAAATATCAGGATGTCGTCCAGGAAGCAGACACACTTCTTATAGAGGAGCCCCGCTAACACGTGATGCATGAAAGCTTGAAAACAGTGGGAGCCATTTTGTAATCCAAAGGGCATAACTCTGTATTCGTAGGTGCCCAGGGGCGTGAACATGGCTGTCTTCCACTCGTCGCCCTCCCGTATGCGAATAAGATTGTACGCCCCTTGCAGATCCAACTTGGTGAACACGCGTCCTTTGCGCATCGTCGTGAGGAGGTCGTCGATCTTGGGCATGGGGAAAGCCGTGGGCTTGGTTTTCGAGTTCAAAATGCGATAGTCCACCACCAGCCTTTTTTGGGGCGTGTCCTTCTTCTTCACAAAGAATACGGGACTGCCCCCCACTGCCTGGGACTCCCGGATGAACCCGCGCTTCAAATTATGATCTATGAACTCCCTGAGTTCCTGTAGTTCATCTTCAGACATGGAATATAGGTTCCCTGTCGGCAGCGTCGCCCCTGGCAGAAGGTCAATCTTGCAGTCATAGGGCCTGTGTGGAGGTAGCTTGTCCGCTTCCTTCTCGCAGAAAACCTCCAAAAATTCTGCGTACTTGTGGGGCACTGCTTGCAGCGTGCCCAATTGCAGCTGTGCGTCCTCTTCTTCCCCCTCCAGTCTGGGTAGGATGCAGTGTTCTGCACAGTAAGAGGAGCCGAAAGTTAGTTGCCGCTGGTACCAAGCCAACGTCGGACTGTGCCTGTCCAGCCAACTCATGCCCAATACTACAGGCGTGTCCGACAGTTGGGTGACATTAAAGCTGATGACTTCCCTGTGATTTCCAATTTGCATCACCATCGGTGGCGTTTGCTTCACCACTTGCCCCCCTAGCAATTCTCTGCCATCCACCGTGACAACCTTCAGGGGCAGCGTGGCTGGCAGTAGCGTTATCTTGTGCTGCTCGATGAAATCCTGCCCTATAAAATCCGCGTTGCTACCAGAGTCAATGGTAATTGGCACTTCCATTGTAAGTCCGTTGGGTAGCTGAAGCGATGCGGTGAGCTGCACTACTGGTTTGGGCGGGAGGGGGTCTGTGGGCTGCAACATCCCTGGGGACTGCTTCACTGACTCGTCTGGCTGGGCCCCAGTGCCTCTGTTTCCAGCCAGACTCCGTCGTTTCCCTGCTGTGGTTCTCTCTGCTGAGTTGCTTCTGTTACCGTCGCGGAGGCTGCAGTGTGCTTGTGGAGCCTCTGGGGACACTCTTTCGCCATGTGCTGAGGACTGTCACAGAGGTAGCACTTCCTGTTCCCTCTAGGAGGCTTCGCCTTGACTGCTCCCGGTGCTAGGGCTCTGGTTGCTGACTGAGCCCTGGCACCTCCAACCTCCATAGGTTCCCCTCCTCCTCCTGGCGGAGGCGTGGAGAGCGCACGCGCTGCATCCCTGGGAAAGAAGGAAGGCGCTCTCGCCGACTCGCGTCCTCCACGCCCTTCATCTCTGCTCCATGGACGTTCTTCTAGACGCACTCCAATCGTCAGCGCCCTCTGAACGATCTCCTGAGTGCTCCGGGGCCTCTCCCCCCTCGCAATTTCGTCTTTTACCGCACTGTTCAACCCTTCCCAGAACAGGTCTCTGACTGGAGCTGAATCCTTGTCCCATTCCAGGGCACTGACCAGTGCAAAAAAGCGGGAATGATACTGCCTCACACTGGCCCTCCCTTGTTTCAGCCCATGTATCTCTTTTCTGGCGATATCAACGTCTATATTTGATAGAAAACACGAATCCATCGCTTTAATGAAGGCATCCGCACTTCGGAGCGCCGGATCCTTATCTCTCCATAGATTGCGCAGCCACGCTTTAGCGTCTCCATGCAGATGGGATAAAATAAACCCCACCTTCTCTTGCTCATCTCTAAAGTCTTTATCCAGCAGTTGCAGCGCAAACTGCACATCTGCTCGGAAGTTGGGGTACTGCTGTAAATTCCCATCGAAATGAGATACAAGGCTGCCTCCTCTTCTCCCCAGCCCAATTCCCTCTGATTTGGGTCCCGGTTGCCCCTGCTTAGTAAGCACTTCCAACCTGACTTGGAGATCCTTGTAGGCGGCAGCCGCTTCCTCCTCCCTCTTCCTGGAGGCTAGTATCTCGGTGTTTAGATGTGACACTGCATTTTGCAGGGCTGCTATCTGCTGTTCAGTATTCATCTCTTCCGACTTTCGTGAGCTTGCGAAGCACCAATCTCCACCCCTCGCTGCGCCCACTCACGCTGCGAGGCTTTTGGTGCAAAATCTTGGGACGGAGCTTACTGTCAGAGCCGCTTCCAGGTCCCAGCTCACAGAGGACCACGCTAGCCGGCAGTATTGTACAAACTTCTTTATTGAGTTACAGTTTCCATTTTCAAGCCGCAGCGCGCAGCTCTACGTCTTAGAAGCTAGACCGGCGAAGCTCCGTCTGAGTCTCCGCCTCCTGTACACCAACTTAATACTCTAGCCTTACTCCACCTCTTCCGTCTTTCCTTTCTCCTCTGGGTCCCTCTACCCCCCGTGGTCTCTTCCTTCCTGGACTCTTCTGACGCTGACCCCCCCGACTCTTCTCCCTCCTTGCGGCGGGCTTTAGGACCTGGCTCCCTATCCGGGCTGCTTACTGTGCCGCTTTCCTGTGAATTTGAACTTGGCGCGCGCGCGCAGCCTTCAACCTTCCTCTTGACCGTTTCCTCGCTCCCCGATGGAGGTGTGGCCAATCCTGACTCCTGCCCTCCCGCTTGCGGCGAGCCGCCAGATCCCGATACCTGGGACCCCTCCCCCCTACTGCGCTCTGGTGGGGAAGCTGGTCCCGATTTCCAACTGCTGCTCTCTGAGTCCCCTCTGGTCCCTTCTACCTGGGGTGTCCCCCTAGGCGCCCCCCTTGCTCTGACCACTGGCGCCCCTTTCTGTGAATCTTCCGACTCACTGGAAAGACTCGGAGATCTCGGGCCGCTGTCATCGCTCATTTTACCTTCGGATTCCTCCCCCTACCACTGAATGCAGGAAGAGCAGAGGACTGGAGTTATAGGAACTAATTCATCTTTTTCTTTCTTAGTCCACTTCTATTTTACTTTGATCCATTTTTAAATCTGTGAGTCCTTTGATTCCCTTTGGCAACAGAATCGATTTTTGGAGCAAAGGGTGAGCTGCTGAAAGGAGAGCTATTTATTTTTCCACTCCCAAACCCCTGAAAAATGTCAGATTTTGTGCAGACATGTGGATGCCCTGTAAAGTGATTGAATGAAGCAGGATGTGCCTCACTAAATAGCTGGTCTTGAAGCAGCCTGGTATTCAGTTCTTCCAAACAGGCCAAGATTCTGCCTAGCCCAGATCTCATGGAGACCTCCTATATGAAAGAGGCAAGAAACCCCACAGAGAACAAATGAGGACCTGGAAGAACCTTCAGAAGCCCCACAAGGCAACCTGAACCGCCTTGGCTGTTCTTACCACCACCGAAAACCACCCTGACCACATTCTGAGCCCTCTTTTGATCCCTGATGCTCCCTCTCCGGACCTCAGGAGATGGCAGTGGACCCTGATGGGAAGCTCAGAGCTGCAACACAGGTACTTGCTTGGCTGCCAGAAGGCACAATCACAAGGAATCTTTTGGGGAGCAAAGGTCTACTCAGCTCCTGTGCCCACGGCATACACTTATAAAGCACTATGACACCACTCCAGACAGTCATGGCTTCCTGGGAGCTGTAGTTTGTTGAGGATGCTGAGAGCTGTCAGGAGATTCGTAGCCCCCTCACAGAACTTCATTAGTTTGCAGAGACAACACCCTTCCGTTGCCCGCAATATGGTGAAGATATAAACTAGGAAGTATCTGGCCTAGTCAAGCTACTTTCGTGAGAACCAAACTTTTCCTGATGTGACCTTGCTGGAAAAGATTATAACAGAGATGAACTCACCTACGTATGTCTGAAACTTCCTCCCCTACCCTCCCAGAGCTACAGTTCCCAGAGTAGCTATACAATCAATCCCTCTTCCCAGGAAACTCTGAGAACTGTAGTTCTGGGAGGGGTATAGGGGGCTCCTAACAATGCTCAGCACCCTTAACAGACTACAGCTCCCATAATCCTTTGGGGAAAACATGACTGTTTAAAGAGGTATCATAGTGCTTTAAAGGTATGACTTGAATGTGGCCTAAGCATTGGCCATGGACAGAATGGGCAGGTTGCCACTGATAAGACTTTTGTTGTAAAGAGCTGTGTGCAATGAGCTGGAGAAGAAGCAGAAGCCGCAGTAGCAACCACCACCTTAGTAATAACCCATGAACTTTAGTGGTAATTTTACTATTGGAAACCAAGCTCCAACTATTCAAAATGCAAGGGAAATCTCCATGCAGTGTGTCACCCATAATCACCAAACTATCATGTGACAATTGCAGCAATAAAAAAGCAGGAACATGGGGATGCAATCACACTCTTTGCAATTCCCAAGTAATCTTCAAAAATCTGGAATGAAGCATTACAGGGCAATGAAGTGATCCTCTGTTTAGAAATCAACAAGCCACTGCTGTCAAAAGGGAGGGATGTTGCCTTAGACAGGGTATCAAAGGCTTGATTCCAGAACTGAACCCAGAGCCTCACTAAAATTCCTGGATATTTCATACTATCTACAGGAAACTCTGGTATTAAGCATTTGGCAGGTGAAGGACATCATCCTAAGCAGTGAACTTTCCAAATTTTAAAATAATTATAGTTGATTAATGGTGCTGTGACATGCTACAGAGATGAAGATTCTTCTTGCTATAATTCAGACACAGCAACACCAAATCATAATCAGAAGAAAATAAAATACAGTTGCAAAGCCAGGCAGTGTTGATGGCACCTGGGAGACTGATGGGTAGGAGCTGATAGAGGAGCCAGCAGTATCAGACTCAACTCTGTTCATTACCATAATAAAATGGTAATGAAGGCTGAGGGTGCAAATTCAAAATGGAGCCAGATGGATAAACAAGTGCATAGGCACAGTGGCAGAGCTTCATGCTCCGGCACTGAGGGCAGAGAGCAGGCGGGGGCAGGGCTGGCACGCGTCCTGGGGGCGCGGTATGCCGCCTGTGGGGGTGGGACGCCCAGTGTGGGCGGGGGGGGGGGCAACCACGATGGAACCCCACTGGGATTGCTCTGCCGGGGGTGGTGCGCTCCGCCCGTCCCCTCTTCCTCCACCAGTGCATAGGCAGCACATGTCAGTTCAAGAAGGACACTGACAAACTGGAACGTGTCCAGAGGAGGGCAACCAAAATGGTCAAAGGCCTGGAAACGATGCCTTATGAGGAACGGTTAAGGGAGCTGGGCATGTTTAGCCTGGAGAAGAGGAGGTTAAGGGGTGATATGATAGCAATGTTCAAATATATAAAAGGATGTCACATAGAGGAGGGAGAAAGGTTGTTTTCTGCTGCTCCAGAGAAGCGGACACGGAGCAATGGATCCAAACTACAAGAAAGAAGATTCCACCTAAACATTAGGAAGAACTTCCTGACAGTAAGAGCTGTTTGACAGTGGAATTTGCTGCCAGGGAGTGTGGTGGAGTCTCCTACTTTGGAGGTCTTTAAGCAGAGGCTTGACAACCATATGTCAGGAGTGCTCTGATGGTGTTTCCTGCTTGGCAGGGGGTTGGACTCGATGGCCCTTGTGGTCTATAACAACTCTATGATTCTATGATTCTATGACTCTGGAACAGAAGCATTGCTTGTAGCCATCTCTGATAATACACTTTCATGATCCTTGTATGATTTTGCTATCCTCTTGGACTACTGTTGTGCTGAACATTTAGCCCACATTTTAATTTTAAGGGAGCCAAGGGGTGGCTGTGAGAGTCCCTTGTCTCATTCTAAAATTATCACCCCAGGGATTTGCATTCTGCAGCTTTCCTAGGCAACCACTCTTCAAAGCCCAGGGAACGCCACAATAAGGCAACTCCTACTAGGAGGCATATTCAGATCAGGACGTGTGAGCAGCCCGGGAGGCTGAGGGGTGTTGAGGAAATCATAGCATTGTAAAGTTGGAAGGGCCTCCCCAAGGGTCATCTAGTCCAACCCCCTGCAATGCAGGAATCTCAACTGAAGTATCCATGCCAGATGGCCATCCAACCTCTGCTTAAAAGCCTCCAAGGAGTCTGTTCCACCGTTAAATGGCTCTTATCTTCAGAACGTTCTTCCCAGTTTAATCAGAATCTCCTCTTTTGTTATTTGAATCTGTTGGTTTGGGTACCACTCTCTGGAGCAGCAAAAAACAGGCTTGTTTCCATGAGGCAGCCCTCTACAATTCTATGGTTCTATGTAAGATAGCAAGTGGCTTAACATTTTGCCAACTCTGCAGTGGGTGGCACACTCTGCTTGCTGGCTCAGACAGAACACATATTGGAGGGTCTTGCACTTTCTCTGGCTCTCCTCCCACTCCAGGGATCTCCAAGAGCAGGCCTTGTGCAAGACCAGCATTATATGAAAACAGCAGCCTCTCAAGCAGAGAGGCTGAACTGAGATCCATTGACTTTCTGTAATGCTCCTAGAAGGATAGGCTAAAAGGGGGCAGGGAATTCAGACAAATGAGCCCAAGCAGATGGCTTGATTTTCTGAAATGCTGCACCATGCAGCCTGCAAAGCAGGGACATCTCCATCATCTCCTTTCTCAGGCTGCAGCAGATGGATCCAGCACAGCAGTCTCCTTGTAGAACCACCCAGCCCAAAATGCCACCTTTGCCAGCCGTTAGTCTTACCTTTGCAAGCCCCTGCAGCACCCAGGTGGCAGATGGCGGCCAAAACTCGCCAGATGGCCTTCTGCTCCTCCACCACAATTCCCAGGATCTCCATGGCAGTGTGGAGCTGAGCAAATGCAGCTGAGGCCTTCTGCTTCTCTTCAGCCTGCAAGGAGAGAAAGGAACAGCCAGGTCTATGGCATGAGGGCATGGGCTGGGACCAGAGATACCAAGGTGCCTTCAGAAAGAATGGCAGCATACAAAGCACCCTTATAAAGAACCCGATAGGGCCAGAACCTCTCCAAAATACATCACCTACATTGATTATTCTTAAACCAGCATGTGAACATAGGAAACTAAGAAAAACCTGCTGGGTCAGGCCAATGGCCCATCTAATTCAGGATCCTGCTCCCACAGTGAATGCCCCAAAGGGAAACCCATAAGCAGGACCCAAGCTCAAGCTTCCAGCCCCAGGTTGGCGAAGGGTCCAGTAGAAGGAACCCCCAAGCTACAGAACTGAATGAGAGATAGTGCCTAGGTTACTTCCCTTGTAAGGACGGTAGAATCTTTCAGTTTCAGTTTCTTAAGTCACAGGCAAAAATACACCATAAATAAGACATTGTGGGGGCCAGGCTTCTGCTGAGGGGGAGCAGAACCTCAGATAATTGAGTACTTTCAATGCTTTTCAATAATATTTTTGGATCTGCCCCTCCTTGGCTATACCCATGTCTTAAGCTTAGCTCTCCTCATTTCCATGTCACCTTAAAAATATTTTGCCACATTCCCACATCAGTTTGCAATTAAAAGAAAAAATCACCAGCATTTTTAGTGCAAATTTCTCATAACATGCACATAGTTTGTATGTATAACTTGCCTAATGTATTTTTGTAAAACAATTTAAATTAATGTAATACATTTCTGTATGTTATTTCCCTAATACATGCATTTCTGGACACATGGCTTGACTGGAGGACAACCTTGCAAAATTCAGCAAGTGTGGATTTCAAACAATGGCTGCACTTCAGTACTCATTTTGTTTTGGGAAGTGCAAATTAAGTAGGTTTGCCTTTAAATGCAAATTGAATCACATTTCTCCTCCATCCCTAGTCCCTTGTTGTGTTTGAGTGTGATCAACAGACAGAATTCAGTATGGCTGGGCTAAGCAATTGGGAGGAGGTGCAGAATTGTGCGGGGGACGGCCCTTGCCTGCTGTGCCCTATACCACCCCCGAATTTATGGGGGTGGGGGCACTAGGCACAAAGCCCTCCTGTGGGATTTCCGGCTCTCCTGGACGCCGTTCCTGATTCGCGCCGCTAGTTGCAAATGATCTTTAAAAGAAACAATTTGGACAAGATTAATTGCACATGCTTCAAGGAAAAAGGGGAGTAAAGACTGCTGACAGAAGAGATCTCTGATAACAAGACAAGAATAAAATATGAGAAGATACGTCAAGATATGGTATGACAAATGGGGGAGGGGGGAGAAAACCTGCCTTCCTTTTTTTATGTGATTTAACAAGAATCCCCTCCCCTAATGAGTCAGAAACTAAGGACTTAAGCTGTGGATTTAAGGCTGTGTGGAGATAAACTTTCGATCCAAAGCAATGTTTCAAGATGAAGCTGGAAAGCTAAGAGTTCTGGAATGACGCAGTTAAAAATGCCGTCGCCATTTTGGGAGGCATTGTTGGAGCTCTTGGGTCTGGGAGGAGAAAGAGAGAAATAGAGTTGTTTACATATCGTGGATCAACTCCTCGGTGGGACTTAAGAGCGACAAATGCCAAAATTTATGATGGAAAGAACGAGGTTATCTACTAAGGAGATATATGGAAACCATCTGGACTTAGTGGAGGAACGGGAAATCCACACAGGATTATTATACTTGCTATCGGCTTAAGGAGACCAACAGAAGAGATCGTAAAGGAAAAAGAGAAATTATATGAATAAGATATGATGTGGAAACACCAAGATAAGACTGGATAGAATTATGAACTTTGTTTGGACTGATTGGGACTGATTTGGACATTAACGCAGTAAAGAAGATGATCTGAATCCCCCTTTGGATCTTGAAGTATGGGTTCCCCCAACAAAATTTAAAAATTTGGCTTTGTAATTTGGAATTTATATGATGTGATTTAATTTGATGTGATTAGCCAGTTAATAAAAATTATTTTAAAAAAAATACAAAGGGGGAGCCATTAAGATTCCAAACAGAAAACTGGATAAAATAAAGGAACCAGTGAGCTAAAACCTGGCATCATTCATACAAGAGAAAAGGTTTGTGCATTTTCAGAAGATGTACATAAAAGTTGAAAACCTGGAGGCAGAGATGACCCTACTTCAGAGCAGTAGATGGAAGTAGGGCTTCCATTTGATGAGCACCTACAGCTCTTGACCACAGAGAAAGTTGCTGAAAGAGCACAGGGTGGTTAATCCTGCCATGTCTCTCCCACACTGGACATGACTGGGGTCATTCCCCAGCACTGGGCAGCTTTTTCTAATTTCAGAAAATGTTCTCCGTTGCATCTCTGCATGATTGATTGTTGTTGAATTCCATACTTCTAAGCAGTCTCTGCTAGGATGATTAATTCTAACTCTGGCAATTCTCTGCGTTGTGATTACTGACTCAGATACATGGCCAGAATCACCAGTCCTCCTCCAGTGAGGTTGCCTGACGCCTCTCTGTATGTCATAGCTCTGTGCTTCTTTCTACCCATTCAGAATGGATGAGTGACTGACAGGTGAGTGACAGAGACCCAAGGAAGGGGCTTCTCCAAGGCTGAGTAATTCCTACTTAAATGTATTTGAAAAGTAAACCTTTTCAATAGTGTTTCCAATTCTAATTAAGCCATGCTCTTGGCTACCAAACATTTGAGACTTGAGATCTTGAAACTTTCAAAGGGGAGTGTGTTTGGCTCAAAGCAACTTTCTGAAACACTACAGCTGGAATAGACAGAAGGGCTGAGCATCCGCTGAGGACGGCAGAAAATCCCATTAACCAGCAAGTCCCAGAACTCTTTCAGACATCTAAGGGCCCCTCCCCATTCAACTTCAACAGACAGCATGTGTCACCAGATCAGAGAACACACAGCAAAGCTCCAAACTGTCACACTCCTCCTCAGTGCTTCCTTGGAGTAGAGCCTCTGGCTGTGAGGCAGACCATTTCATTGGGAATCCTGTTTTGCTAAGGTTTTTTTTGTGTATTTATTTTTTTGAGCCGTTCTTTGAAGTGTTGCTTTTAAAGCAGGGTGAAAACAATCACTTGAGAGGATTGTTCTGATCATGAAACAAACTTCAGAACATGGTTTGAAAAGAAGCATGATTCCTGGCTTGGCACTCACTCCAGCTACTTTCAGTGACACACCAACCTTTTGACTTTAAAATCTTGAAAGAGCTGCAATTGTCAGTAAGGACAAATGGACTTCAAGCCCCATTTACACAGGCTCTTTTGGAAGCCACATTAGCCCAGCTTTTGGTTCCAGATGACATCAAGCTTTTGGCACGTACAGTGTTACCCCAATCAGCAGGTGTTTTGTTTGCCCACGAATGGGAAACTGCCTGCCGTGCTTATGCTCCAGCTTTGTTTCAACAAATCAGGGGAAATAATCCAAATATTACCCTTGCAGACGTCATAGATGCCATGATGGGGCGTGGTCCTTTCACTCAAGCTTCAGTGCAAGCCACACTGCTGCAAATCTTATTGAGGGACACTGCTCTTGCTGCTAAACAAGCAATGAGAAAAATCCCAGAACCCACCAGTATTCAATCAAGGTGGGGTTCAATCAGGCAAGAGGCAAGAGAATCATATTCTTCCTTTATGGACAGGCTGCTTACAGCAGTGAGTCGTCAAATTGAAAATCCTGAAGCCAAACAAATAATTATCAAACAATTGGCCTTTGAAAATGCCAATGAGGATTGTAAGGTTGCGTTACAACCGATGATACACAATCCTGCCACAGACACAGCAGCCATGCTTCGCATTTGTCAGTCTGTTGGTACAACCACCCACAAGGCTCATCTGCTGGCAGCAGCGCTAAATGAAAACCAGCCTGTAGCCACCGATACAACTTGTTTCCAGTGTGGCAAACCAGGATCACTGATACCCCAGTGGGGGTAGAACAGTGGCCTCTACCAAAAGAAAAATCAGCAGCAGCGGCACCAGCTGTTTCTGAACAGCTTATTTCTGAACAATTGACTTTCGGCCACATTGAACCATCTTCATCCCACTGGCTCCAGCAGACAGGGAACGGTTTGCTTTTACATTGCCAGTATATAACAATTCGCAGCCCACCCAGTGATATCAGTGGGTTGTCCTGCCTCAAGGCATGCGGAACTCCCCTACACTTTGTCAACATTTTGTGGGTGAAGCATTGAAACCTTTCCGCATGCACCACCTAGAGGTGCTGCACACAAGCTGCATCTGGCAGTGTTTGCTACACCATTGTTGCCAACAGGAATTTATATGCTCAGACAGAAAAGAAGAAGACAATCTGCATTATAGAATGGCTACATTTACCACACACCCCACCTAAAAACATTTATTCCGTTGTTGAATCCACATCAGACATTGTTATCAAAGGACGTTCACGTGCTATAGCTTTGAGCGGTTCTGATGTTGCATCAATATATCTGCCCTTCTCACAGACTGAACAGCAGCATTTATTCATAACAAATGCTGCCGTGCAAATTGCCTTGGCTGATTTTATAGGTGTCATCACTTTAAAAAAAAAATCATATTTATTAAAGTTTCCAAAAAATATAGAAATACAAAGATAAAATACACTTAAAGCCTTACTTTCAATACCAACTTTCTGGGACTCCCCCTTCCCCCTCCCAGCTGTATTCCCCTTTCATGAATTTAGTTCTACAATCTCTCACTCCCCATTTAAAACTTAATTTGTTTAACCCACTATCCAATTTAAATTACACAATCTTACCTCCCTCCCATATCATTTACAAAAATAGAAAAAAAAGATTTTTCCCCCAGATCCACCCCAGTTTCCTTCCACGAATTCCCTTTTTTTTAAAAAAACATGTCCAATCAAAATGAAATGATATACAAGAGTTATATAAAGATATAAAAGATAAAAGATATAAAAAGATTCAAAAAATAGTTGCACAGCCTTTGGATTCCAAATCTCCCCCCCCCCTTCCCCGGTTTAGATTCCCTATGTCCATCAGTCTGTATGTTGTCAGCCTGGAGGTCTCGAAATCCATGGCCAGATTTCTCCCCAGTTCCACCTTGCCGGTTTTCTTTTAATTTATTTATTTTAATAATGTTTAACTTCAAACGTCCAATCTAAAAAAGGCCTTTAATTTCCTTGGTCTTTACCGCTCCTCCCTTTTTTCTTTCCATGTCGTAATCAGTCCTTTGTTCTTTTTATTCCTCACTTTCTCAGGTTTCTTGTCCTGTTCAGCTGCGAAAACGTTCTAATTCGGAAATCTGGTATCTCTACAGAGGTTTGTTGTTCAGGAACAAAAACTTACGTCCAGTCCCTTCCTTTTTTTTTTTAATTTAAATTCATCATTAATATACATATACAAGCATACAAACATACATTTCTTACAATCCTTAAAAATGTTCAAACATACTTACACTCAATCCCACAAATAGTTCCTTTCCCCATCACCATCCACCAACCCTTCACCCCACCTTTGTGTTTGACTTCCAATCTACTCAATTACAATTTCTTTCCACTTCTATTACTTTCTTTCACACACCTTTACCCTAATTTCATACTTCTTTTTCTATTACACATTGTTTTCCATCTTATTTGATATATCAGTATTTGAAACGGAACTTGTTTATTCTAATAGGAGTTCTGATTTTTCGATATGATTTTGCAAGTATCTTTTAAACACCTTCCAGTCCCTATCTATCTTTTCTTTTGAAATCCTTCCAATTTCTTCCATTGTTTTGGATATATTGTAATACTCCAATAATTTGGCAAGCCACTCTGTTTTTGTCGGTATTATACCACTTTTCCAGTTTTTCGCAATCAATAGCCTTGCTGCTACTGTTGCGTATAAATATAAGGTCTTACCTTCTTCCCTTAGGCTTCCTGGTACAATTCCCAATAGAAAACCTTCTGGCGTTTTCCTAAATGAGTATCTAAACATTTTTTTCATTTCATTATATATTATTTCCCAAAATTGTTTGATGTTTAAACAATTCCACCATATATGTATCATGGTACCTTTTCCCGTGTTACATCGCCAGCAGATATCGCTACAGTTTTTATTCATTTTTGCTATTCTTTCAGGTGTTAAATACCATCTATGTTGCATTTTAAGGTAATTTTCTTTCAGTATATAACACATGGTGAATTTCATATCTTCTTTCCACAATTTTTCCCATTGTTCAAACATAATATTTTTCCCAATATCTTGCGCCCATTTAATCATTGATGCTTTAACCAATTCATCCTTTGTTTCCCACTCTAAAATCAGATTATACAATTTAGATATATTTTTTGATTTTTCTTGTATTAAATATTTATCGAATTTTGATATTTCTTTTTCAAATCCTAACTTTTTGTCTTTTGCTAATCTATACTTAATTTGAATATATTGGAACCAATCACTAATATGAGCTTTAATCTCTGTGTAGTCCTTTAATTCCAATTCTCCGTTTTCTTCCTTTAATACAGTTTTATAGGTAGCCCAATTTTCTTTCATATTTAATTTTTTCACTGCGACAATTTCTGCTGGCGATGCCCACCAGGGAGTTTTCAGTTCTAAGAGTCTCTTATATTTCTCCCATATTTTATATATAGATTTTCTGATTATATGCCCTAGGAAGCCTTTATGTACTCTCACTTTTTCATCTATTAAATAGGCATGCCATCCAAATCTCGTCTCTACTCCCTCTAAATCCAATACATCCGAGTCATCTAATTTGATCCATTCCTTTAGCCAGGTCAGACCCACCGCATCGTGATATAACTCCATATCTGGGAGACCAAATCCTCCTCTCTCCTTCTTATCTATCATTATTTTGTGTTTTATTCTTGGCTTTTTCCCTGACCATATGAATTTAGCCAAATCTCTTTTCCAGTTATTAAAACATTTATCTCCTCCTAGTATTGGGATACTTTGAAATAAAAACATCATCCTTGGTAATATGTTCATCTTTATTACCGACATTTTCCCTAGTAAGGAAAGATTTAATTTTCCCCATACTTGCAAGTCATTTTTTATTTCATTCCATGTTTTCCCATAGTTCTCATTACTTAAGTCTATAGTATTTGTTGTTAAATTTATTCCAAGATACCTTATTTTCTTTTTAATTTCCAATCCTGTAATTTCTTGTAATTTCACTTTATCCTTTTCTTCCATATTTTTCACTAGTATTTTGGTTTTCCCATAGTTTAATTTGAATCCTGCTAATCTGCCATATTCGTTTATGCATTCCAATATTCTAGGTGTACATTGTAGGGGATTTTCTGTTGTGATCATAACATCGTCTGCAAAGGCTCTTAACTTATATCTTTTTTCACCAACTGCTATTCCTCTTATTTGGTTGTCCTGCCTTATTTTCTTTAATAGAACCTCTAATACTATTATAAATAACATTGGGGATAGGGGGCATCCTTGTCTTGTACCTTTAAAGATGTTGATTTCTTCTCCAAACTCTCCATTAATAATAATTTTTGCTTTCTGTTGGTTATATATTGCATTTATACCTTTTTGGAATTTTTCACCTAGACACAATTCTTTTAATAGTTTTTTCATAAATTCCCATGAGATTTTGTCGAAAGCCTTCTCCGCATCGATTGAAATCAGGGCTGCTTGTTTGTCTCTTCTTACTTGTAGATATTCCATTATGTCTATTATATTTCTGATATTATCCTTTATTTGTCTACCTTCCACAAATCCAGCCTGATTTTTATGTACTATTTTTCCTATAATTTTTTTCAACCTATTAGCCAATAATCCTGCGTAAATTTTATAATCGGAATTTAACAATGAAATGGGTCTATAATTTGAGACCGATTCCAAATCCGTACCTTGTTTTGGCAGACCCAGACCTAATGAACTTCTTCAAAGATTTTGAATTAATACTTCTACAAGAAACATGGTCAACTAGAGATATTAAAATTAATGGATTCACCTCCTATACGAAACCCGCTTTGAAAACAAACACGAAGGGCCGGCCGAAAGCAGGGTTCTGTTGTATGATCAAAGACAACTCAGGGTTTGAGATCAAGCAGCTAGAAAAATGCTTTCCACTTGCACAAGCTCTACTTTTAACACAAAAAGACGATACCTTGCTACTTGTAAACGTCTACATCCCCCCAACCAAAAACAACAGCAGCAGTGAAAATTGGTCACAGCTAACCTTCTATATAGAAAATTTGACCGATAAATACCCAAATGCTTCACTGATAATAGCAGGTGATTTTAATGCAAGAGTGGGAACCAACAATGAACAACTATGTAGCAAATTAAATTGGAATACTGATAATGATATCGCACATGCCCTGAAAATAGGACGTTTCTCCAGAGATAGGGTTGTAAACAACGAAGGCTTACGCCTACTCGAATTATGTAACAACTTTAATTTGCAGATTGTGAACGGCTCAACAGAAGGCGATAGAAGCGGGGAGTTTACATACTTCTCCCCCCGAGGATGCAGTGTCATTGACTATATTCTTGCCCCTTATAATATTATAAATTCGATCATGGACCTCAAAATTGGAACGCGTACTGAAAGCGACCATCAGCCACTATCGCTGTCTATAAACTTAAAGAACGAAACCAAAATAACTAAGTACAATATCATAGAACCTTCTCAATACAAACAAATGACTCAATTAAAATGGTCTCAGGAAATGAGTGCAGCAGTGGGGCAAAAACTCACAGCCAACCTGAGAAAACAAGTATTATCCAATTTAAAGACCACTAATCCCTGCAGTGATATTCTGAAAACTTATAATGAAATCTTCCAAATGTTTGTAGAGCTTAGTACTCCACTTAAAGGTTGGATACTTAAACATAGCGCTAGCCCCTGGTTTGACGATGAATGTTTCCAGCTAAAAAGAAAACTGCGTCAAACATTTAAAAATAATCGCATTAAACTAGAGCCCTCTTATCTCGATGAAAAAAGAAAATATCATTACATTCTGGCCGAAAAGAAACAGAAATATGCAACCCAAAAATGGCTACAACTATTTGACTCAATTCAGAGTAAAAACAACAAAGCGTTCTGGAACCTAGTGTACGGAGGACTGAAAGCCGAAAATCAACTAACCCAACCACCAATTGCAGAATCCAAATGGTCCCAATACTTTACATCTGTATTTAACAATCTACACAGTGAACTTAAAGGAAATGAGACCGCTATAAATAAAATCAATAAACTCCAGGAGTGGCCAAGGGTAGAAGAAGTGGAAATTAGAGAGATAGTTAAAAATTTCAAATCGGGGAAATCGCCTGGGCCAGACGGTCTACCAATAGAATTATTTAAGACCTATATAGATTGGTGGGCAGAACCCCTAGCTCAATTGTTTACTCTCATAGACAAAGATGGGATCATACCGGAGATATGGTTAAGATCAATAATTATCCCAATCTTTAAAAATGGCGACCCAAAAGAACCAAAGAATTACAGACCGATAAGCTTACTATCAGTGATAGGGAAAATCTACGCTAAGCACCTCCTATCCAAACTCCTTATATGGATGAAAAATTTAAATTTACCAGGGAAAGAACAAATAGGTTTCTCTAAAGGTTGCTCTACATTAGACCACTGCCTTATACTTATGCATTTGGTTGAAAAATATAGATCTCAAAGGCAATCTAAGATATATGCTGCTTTTGTAGATTTTCGTGGTGCATTCGACTCAATTGACCGCCCAAAGCTGTGGAGGAAACTCGCAGAACTAAAAATTGATCAGCGCTTATTGATTCTAATACAAAATCTATACTCTTCCAATGTCTGTCAAGTCAAACTTAACACCATAGGTCATCTTTCATCAGACATCCCAATCTCGAAATGGGTAAAACAAGGATGTATTCTTGCCCCCTTTCTATTTAACTTATTCTTATCAGACTTGCCAGATCACCTTCAAAAAATAGAATCACATGCCCCTAAACTTAATCAGAAACCAGTTCCTCTCTTATTATACGCAGACGATGCAGTCCTACTATCATTAACGAGCTTGGGTCTGAAACGTCTTATATCTTCTCTGACCCTTTACTGCGAATGTAATAAACTCTCTATAAATTACGAGAAGACAAAAATTTTGGTCTTCTCAAATGGTTGGAAACTAGAGAAATGGAAAATAAGAGGGCAAGAAATCCAACAAGTAAAAATCTATAGGTATCTGGGAATCTTATTCCAGAGCAATCTAGGGTGGGCAAGTCATCGCACAAATGCCATAAAACAGGCAAAGTGCACCTCATCAGCAGTTGCCCGTTTTTATTATCAGAAAGGTAATCAATTTATTCCTGCGGCCAATCAGATTTTCCAAACAAAAGTGCAAGCCCAGATATTCTATGGAATCCCGCTATGGATTCAAGCATATAACAGTGATTTAAATAAGATTCACTCCAGCTTTCTGAGACGTATTCTTGGACTCCCAGCTGCGATCAAATATGAGACAATGTGTGCAGAAATAGGCATACACACAATGGAATACTGGGCCTGGTCCACCTCAATAAAGTACTGGTTACGCTGCCACTTTCGCTGCTCTCCATCAAGCCTGCTCGCTGATCTGCTCAAAGACTCCTATAAATCAAGATGGTATCAGTACCTCGAAAAAAAGATTGAATCTTTAGGCATCGAGCTGGAGTCCCTGTATAATTCTAATGAGCAATACATTTTCCAAAATATCCTAGCTAGACTAAAGGATGTGGAGAGACAAAATATTATGGCGGCTGTAAACAAAACTTGCTCCCCCATATTCTATGATTTAAATATCTTAGATAGCAGAGTCAATTACGTCACTAAATTAATAATCCCAGCCCAACGTAGGGCTTTTATGCTGGCCCGGTTGAACGTCTTTCCCTCAGCATTTGTCTGGGGAAGATATCAAAACATCCCTAGAAACAAGAGATTCTGCAGATGCTCTATGAATGTCCCGGACACTGTAGAGCATATTCTCTTTCATTGCCCATTGTACAGTACGCTCCGTCAACGCGTGCTGTCCCCTCTTTTGGGTGGTCTGGAACCCCAGCAAGGTGAATGTGTGGGATTCTGCCTATCCGACGTTGACCAAAGGGTAACGGCGGGGGTAGCCGAGTTTTTGGCTGCAGTCCTCCAAGGAGCAGGTTAACAAGGAAAACCACTGATTTTATATGTATATATATATATATATATATGATTGTAACCAACTGCTGCCTTTTTATATATATTTCAAGGCTTTTACATGTTATTTTCTTTCTTACGGTTTTTATTTGCATAATGCCTAATAAAGGTTTGATTTCAACATTTTGACTATTATAATCCTCCCCTCTTTGTCTTCATATATCAATTCCGGTTCATATTTGCTTTTAACATACATTACAACCCCCCTCTTTTTTCTTACATCAGATGCGATGAATTCTTCCCCTAACTTTGGTTTTACCAATAGTCTTTTATGCTTAGTATTGATGTGGGTTTCTTGTAAGCAAGCAAGGTCCCACTTCTGCCTCTCTAAGATACGTTCTATTTTCTGCCTCTTCCTCCTATTATTTAGACCATTCACGTTCCATGATAACAATTTAAATTTCATTATTTATTAGTTAAAAAATTCTAAAGTTAATGGAAAGAGTTTACGTTATCTGCAGTGGTAAAGGAGAGGGGTTTTGTAATAGTTATTGGTCTGATTGCCAATATCAAACCACTGGCGTAGTTCTTTATCCTTCCACCCTTTGCTGAGCTTTTTCTTCTTCTTCCGCCTCATCCGATAGCTCTCCCTTTCTTCCTTCCTCATTTCTTACTTCACTTTTCCCACCTCCTAATTCTCCTCGATACTTCCTCCAAAACATATCTGCTTCCTCAAATGTCTCAAATCGTCTTCTTTTTCCTTTGAAGTTGAAGGAAATCCCCACTGGGTATTCCCATCTGAAAGATATTGCTTTGGCCTTTAATGCTTTTGTTAGAAATTGGAATTGCTGTCTCTTTTTTATCAGCCTAGGTGGGACTTCTCGTAAAATTATTATTTCCTTTCCATCTATGGTTAATTTGTTCTTACTCTTTAGTTGGAGGATCTTATCTCTCATCCAATTCGATGTGAATACAATGATGCAGTCTGCCGGCCATTTGTTCATTTTTGCTTTTCTTGAGTTCACTCTGAAGATTTTCTCTGTCTGTTCTATTATGTCTTTTTCCTGTAAATGTAGCCACTTTGCTAAAGTTTCAATCATCTTCTTCCAAATATCCTCCTTCTCCTCTTCTGGAACATTTCTGAATCTCAAAGTCTTCTCTTTAATCTGCATCTGTATCATTGCTAGCGCGTCCCTTCCTTTCTTCAATAGAAAATTCTATTGTCTCCTTTAATGTAAACACCTCTGTAGACAAAATACTATTTCAGTTTTGCAGCTTTCCCAGAAGATAACAAGTCCTGTACGAATCCAAGAGTATTTTTCCACTTACGACCGTTTTTGTAATGTCCCGAAACCCCTCTAGGGGAATTGTAATAACTTTGTATCCTCTAATCCAAAAGTCAAATTGTTGTTCCTTATTTTCCGACAGTTTATATCCATATTGTATCAAATTGTAACAAAATTAACCAGCAAAGTCCTCCTAACAAAGTCCTCTTTATATTCTCCAACTTTGACAGCTACTTTGACAGCTGTCAAAGTCTCCGTCTCTCTTCGCCAGGCTCTGCGAATCGCCCCGGTTCCCAGGGGGGGTTACATTTTCCTTCTCACCCTCCACTCTTCTCCTCCAGCACAGTTCTTGTAATTTCCCATCGTGGAATTAATGATTTTTGTCAAGAGTATGCTTCTCTTTCGACCTTGGTTACCCAGTCCTTGTTTTAGAATGTTTACAGTAGGGGGGGGACTGACTTCCTTTTTAGATCACCCCCGCTCGTGCCGAATCCGAAAAAAAATTCTTTTTTTCTCCTTTTGAACCCGGTTTCCCAATTACTCACGGGTTGTTGTTAATAGTCCGAATTTCCAATGGAAGAAGTCAGCGCTCTCCGTCGAATGGCATGCGGCTTCGCTCGGCAGGGAAAGCAGAGGACTCAAAGCACCACGCCGCTCCCCGGCACCCGATCCGAAGCCTTTAAAAAGGCTCCTTCACGAGTCGGGAGGGCGCTAACGGTGCCAGCCGAGTCACCCATGTCCACGGGCTCCGTGCCCGTGGTTTTTAAGGGTCCCCGCGTCGCCGGCGCGGTAGGACCCAGCCCCTGCCGAGCAGACCCCCTCCGGAGCTCGGAGGGAGTCCGCCATGCGGCGATGGCGACAACCCGGAAGTCTATAGGTGTCATCATTTTTAACGCTCCAAAGGATGACGGTTTGACATTTCTGACACAGGTCACCTATGTTTTGGCTACCCCCTTGTCTCTCACACCTCTCCCCTCTGCATTGACCCTTTTCGCAGATGGAACAAGAAGTAGAGGGGGTAGTGACATGGGAGGAGGGAGGACAATGGAAATGTTTATTTACCCCCCCCCCACAGTCTTCTGCTCAGCAAGCTGAGCTAGCGGCTGTGATTCTTGCATTTCAATCCTTTCCTACTCAACCTTTCAATCTTATTGTGGATACTCAGTATGTATATCACCTTTTTGCTATTTTACCAATATCTTATATAACTCCTTCCTTGGATTCTGACTTGTTTTCCTTGTTTCTTGCCCTGCAGGCCTTACTTCAGCACAGAGAGTTCCCTTATTATGTTGCACATCTTCGCTCCCACACATCGCACCCATGGTATTTAGCAGAGGGCAATGCAAGAGCAGATGCGGCTTTGGGGGACATTTCTGCCTTTTCTCTCTTTTCTGATCCTATACTATGTCATAACACCTTTCACCTTCCTGCGAAAGCATTGGCAAAGCAGTTTTCTATTCCCTTGGCCCAAGCAAGGGATATAGTTTCCCAATGTGCTTCTTGTTCTAAATCTCAGCTGGCCATTCATAGAATCATAGAATCATAGAGTTGGAAGAGACCACAAAGGCCATCGAGTCCAACCCCCTGCCAAGCAGGAAACACCATCAGAGCACTCCTGACATATGGTTGTCAAGCCTCTGCTTAAAGACCTCCAAAGAAGGAGACTCCACCACACTCCTTGGCAGCAAATTCCACTGTTGAACAGCTCTTACTGTCATTCCTTTTGATGCTGTCTGGGGGCTGCAGCAGGTTGCTCCGCCACTCACTGTGGGTGAGGACCAGGTCCAAGATAGATGATTCCCTTGTTGCTTCTTCCAACTTCTGGGAAATGAAATTGTCAGCTAGATAATGGAGGAATACAGTGGTGCCTCGCAAGACGAAAATAATCCGTTCTGCGAGTCTCTTCGTCTAGCGGTTTTTTCGTCTTGCGAAGGCTATTAGCGGCTTAGCGGCTTAGGAAAAGGGGGGGGAGTGAAAAAAATTGCAAGACTCGCAAGACGTTTTCGTCTTGCGAAGCAAGCCCATAGGGAAATTCGTCTTGCAAAGCGCATTGAAAAACGGAAAACCCTTTCGTCTAGCGGGTTTTTCGTCTTGCGAGGCATTCGTCTTGCGGGGCACCACTGTATGTTGGACCTTACATGAAACCCATCTGCAATCCATTTTCCCCAAGCTCACAAACTTCAAATGCAGAAAACAACACCTTAAACTTTTTCAGACCTGGAACCCATGCTTATTTCTTTATAAGAATATTTTTAAACTACCAACTCATTTTTAGAAATTGATGTGGTATAGCTTCCATTCAAACATGAATTTGTGGACTCTCCTCTTAGCTGGTCCCAGGACAGTTGTTGTGAGCCACCTTCTGTCAGCTGTGGCCGCAGACCCACCCACTGAAGATCCAAGCTTTGGCCCAAGTCTTCTGGAAAGCCATTTCCGAGCTAGAGAGGAGAGGGGGTTGCGGGCTAACCCCTCCCACACACTCCACTCGCGGGGGCTGGCCTTCTGCCCCCACGAGAGCAGGGGAATCCCCGGGCGTGCCGGCAACCCTGCCCGCCAATCGGCGGGGCTGGGGGGGGGCATGGCCTAGCCCATTTAAGGCCAGGCACGTCCGGGGACCGCCCTCTTTTGCCCCATTCAGCTGAAGGTATTGGCGGCGAGCTTTGCTCAAGTGGCGGTTAGGCATTGGCAGGGGTTATTGTTAGGCAAATGAATGGGGGGGGAAGGGAGCGCCATCACCTTCCCCCAATGAAAATGGGTAGTCCGGTAGAGGACTCCGGGGGGCATTGCCTTGTCCGAAACCTAGGGAGGTAAGGGCCTCCGGCACGGCCCCGAGCAGTGACACCCGTGGGATCCTAGTTGGCGTACTCCAACAGGACCCCCCCATGGCTTGTGGTTAACCCTTCCCAGTCTCCATGCCGGGTAGTCGATAGGAGCCAATGCCTAAGGCCAATACCTTCCAATTCTGTAATCAATACAGTTGTGGCCTTTTTATGCCCATTAACCTTAAATAATGTGTCACGTGTCTTTATTTCAATTGGGGGAGGGGACTTGCCACGCAAAGCCATTTCCGAGCTAGAGAGGAGAGGGGGTTGCGGGCTAACCCCTCCCACACACTCCACTCACGGGGGCTGGCCTTCTGCCCCCGCGAGAGCAGGGGAATCCCCGGGCGTGCCGGCAACCCTGCCCGCCAATCGGCGGGGCCGGGGGGCGTGGCCTAGCCCATTTAAGGCCAGGCACGTCCGGGGACCGCCCTCTTTTGCCCCGTTCAGAATCATAGAGTTGGAAGAGACCACAAGGGCCATCCAGTCCAACCCCCTGCCAAGCAGGAAACACCATCAGAGCACTCCTGACATATGGTTGTCAAGCCTCTGCTTAAAGACTGCTTGGTTGGATTCTATGATTCTATGATTCTATGATTCTAGTTCCAGGAATGAAACTGCTTGGAAGCAAATGGGTCTTCAAAGTGAAGACTGATCAAAATGGCAAGATAGTCAGACACAAAGCCAGATTGGTAGCCAGAGGTTTTGCACAGGTACCAGGTGAAGACTATCACCAGACCTACTCACCCACAGTGAGATATGAGAGCATTAGGCTTATGCTCAAGCTAGCTGCAGAGGAGAATCTACACGTTAGTCACCACGATGTGAATACAGCATTTTTGTACGGATCTCTAGGTGAATCACTTTATATGCTTCCACCTGATGGTGTACAGGTAAAACAGGGATTTGTTTGTGCTCTAAAGAAGTCCCTTTATGGTCTCAAACAAAGTGCACGGTGTTGGCACACAAAACTCACTGAGACATTGTTTTCTCTAGGTTTTCAGCAAGGGAAAGCTGATCCATGTGTATTTGTCAAAGAGGAGGGGCAAAAGAAGCTGTATTGTTTGTTTT
Source organism: Podarcis bocagei (assembly GCF_964188305.1). Classification (NCBI taxonomy): domain Eukaryota; kingdom Metazoa; phylum Chordata; class Lepidosauria; order Squamata; family Lacertidae; genus Podarcis; species Podarcis bocagei. The sequence continues at coordinate 67,014,273 of NC_138131.1, forward strand.
ATGTTGATGATATTTTATTCTTTTGGAAAGATGTCACAATGTACAATAACGCCCTAGCTCAACTGAAAGAGCACTTTGACATGAAAGATCTTGGTGAGGTAAACAACTACCTATCTCTGGAAATAGAGAGAGATCAAAGTGGTAACATTCTAGTACACCAGTCACGAAAAATTGCTGATGTGTTAAGCAAACTAAACCTGATGGATGCTAACCCTGTAGACACACCGATGACAACAGGTTATCAGGTAGAAGACACTGAAGAAGCATTTTCTGACACTACACTGTACAGAAGTGTGCTAGGCAAGCTAAACTTCATTGCCAGATGTTCAAGACCTGACATTGCTGTTAGCTGTAATTTGCTAAGCAGACAAGTTAACAATCCCACCGTTAAGGATTGGAAAGCTCTGAAATGCATAGCACGCTATTTGAAAGGCACTATGCATTACAGACTGAGATTTAACAATCAGAAGTCTGGTGGTCTTGAGATTTTTGCAGATGCAAGTTTGGGAAGTGACACAACAGACAGGAAAAGTACGTCTGGAGTTTGCTACATGTACAATCAGGGTCTATTTGATTGGTCATGCAAGAAGCAAACAACAATTAGCTTAAGTACTTGTGAAGCTGAACTGAATGCACTGTCTTATTCACTTAAGGATTGTGAATGGTTGTTACAATTGTGCAAAGACATGAGAATTCCTGTCAAATGTCCAATCCAGGTTTACCAGGACAGCAAAGCATGTTTGGCTTTGCTGAATTCGGAAGGTTGTAAGCAAAGCACGAAGCACTTGCAATTGAAGTTGCAACATGCTAGGGAACATATTCAGAAGGGACTCGTAACGGTGTCCTATATGCCAGGTAATGAAATTCCTGCTGATGTATTGTCCAAGATTGTATCAAGAGATCAACACTGTACCTATGTACAGAAGTTGGGTTTGTACTGATATTGTACGAACACGCTGCCCAGTGATGTTCACAGAAAGGGGGAGGATGTTGGTTTCTGCTTTCTTCACTGTGCAGCGAAGTGCTAGTCACGGGACAATGTTTTGCATTCCACGGTCAGAGTACTGTTGGGTTTCCCACGGGAATGGGAGACTGGATGTGATGTACACTGGTTTCCTGTTTTTCACTGTTTCTCTCGGTGTTCTTTGTTCCGAGGAAAAGGATGATTGCATGTTTGTAATCTCTCAACATTGAAATGAAAATAAAGCAAAGTTAAGCATGTGGCACGTACTGCTCATCATTCCGCTGTGTACAGGACTCTGCAATTACAACACCGGAGTCCTCTACCGGACTACCCATTTTCATTGGGGGAAGGTGATGGCGCTCCCTTCCCCCCCCCCCATTCATTTGCCTAACAATAACCCCTGCCAATGCCTAACCGCCAAAACCGAGAAGTTGTGACGTTTGCTATGAGGTAGGCGAAAAAACCAAAAGGCTGGAAGTGCACCAAGTTGCAAAAATTCCTACCAGGCCCCTTGCGGCGACCAACCGAAGTCCATAGCAAGGTCAAACCTACCTAAACCTAAAGGGTGGGTGGGGTGGGAAAACCGGTCAGCTGAACGGGGCAAAAGAGGGCGGTCCCCGGACGTGCCTGGCCATAAATGGGCTAGGCCACGCCCCCCGGCCCCGCCGATTGGTGGGCAGGGTTGCCGGCACGCCCGGGGATTCCCCTGCTCTCGCGGGGGCAGAAGGCCAGCCCCCGCGAGTGGAGTGTGTGGGAGGGGTTAGCCCGCAACCCCCTCTCCTCTCTAGCTCGGAAATGGCTTTGCGTGGCAAGTCCCCTCCCCCAATTGAAATAAAGACACGTGACACATTATTTAAGGTTAATGGGCATAAAAAGGCCACAACTGTATTGATTACAGAATTGGAAGGTATTGGCCTTAGGCATTGGCTCCTATCGACTACCCGGCATGGAGACTGGGAAGGGTTAACCACAAGCCATGGGGGGGTCCTGTTGGAGTACGCCAACTAGGATCCCACGGGTGTCACTGCTCGGGGCCGTGCCGGAGGCCCTTACCTCCCTAGGTTTCGGACAAGGCAATGCCCCCCGGAGTCCTCTACCGGACTACCCATTTTCATTGGGGGAAGGTGATGGCGCTCCCTTCCCCCCCCCCCATTCATTTGCCTAACAATAACCCCTGCCAATGCCTAACCGCCACTTGAGCAAAGCTCGCCGCCAATACCTTCAGCTGAATGGGGCAAAAGAGGGCGGTCCCCGGACGTGCCTGGCCTTAAATGGGCTAGGCCATGCCCCCCCCCAGCCCCGCCGATTGGCGGGCAGGGTTGCCGGCACGCCCGGGGATTCCCCTGCTCTCGTGGGGGCAGAAGGCCAGCCCACGCGAGTGGAGTGTGTGGGAGGGGTTAGCCCGCAACCCCCTCTCCTCTCTAGCTCGGAAATGGCTTTCCAGAAGACTTGGGCCAAAGCTTGGATCTTCAGTGGGTGGGTCTGCGGCCACAGCTGACAGAAGGTGGCTCACAACAACTGTCCTGGGACCAGCTAAGAGGAGAGTCCACAAATTCATGTTTGAATGGAAGCTATACCACATCAATTTCTAAAAATGAGTTGGTAGTTTAAAAATATTCTTATAAAGAAATAAGCATGGGTTCCAGGTCTGAAAAAGTTTAAGGTGTTGTTTTCTGCATTTGAAGTTTGTGAGCTTGGGGAAAATGGATTGCAGATGGGTTTCATGTAAGGTCCAACATACAGTGGTGCCCCGCAAGACGAATGCCTCGCAAGACGAAAAACCCGCTAGACGAAAGGGTTTTCCGTTTTTCAATGCGCTTCGCAAGACGAATTTCCCTATGGGCTTGCTTCGCAAGACGAAAACGTCTTGCGAGTCTTGCAATTTTTTTCACTCCCCCCCCTTTTCCTAAGCCGCTAAGCCGCTAATAGCCTTTTAGCCGCTAAGCCGCTAAGCCTTTAATAGCCGCTAAACCGCTAATAGCGCTAATCCGCTAAGCCGCTAATAGGGTTGCTTCGCAAGACGAAAAAACCGCTAGACGAAGAGACTCGCAGAACGGATTATTTTCGTCTTGCGAGGCACCACTGTATTCCTCCATTATCTAGCTGACAATTTCATTTCCCAGAAGTTGGAAGAAGCAACAAGGGAATCATCTATCTTGGACCTGGTCCTCACCCACAGTGAGTGGCGGAGCAACCTGCTGCAGCCCCCAGACAGCATCAAAAGGAATGACAGTAAGAGCTGTTCAACAGTGGAATTTGCTGCCAAGGAGTGTGGTGGAGTCTCCTTCTTTGGAGGTCTTTAAGCAGAGGCTTGACAACCATATGTCAGGAGTGCTCTGATGGTGTTTCCTGCTTGGCAGGGGGTTGGACTCGATGGCCTTTGTGGTCTCTTCCAACTCTATGATTCTATGATTCTATGAATGGCCAGCTGAGATTTAGAACAAGAAGCACATTGGGAAACTATATCCCTTGCTTGGGCCAAGGGAATAGAAAACTGTTTTGCCAATGCTTTCGCAGGAAGGTGAAAGGTGTTATGACATAGTATAGGATCAGAAAAGAGAGAAAAGGCAGAAATGTCCCCCAAAGCCGCATCTGCTCTTGCATTGCCCTCTGCTAAATACCATGGGTGCGATGTGTGGGAGCGAAGATGTGCAACATAATAAGGGAACTCTCTGTGCTGAAGTAAGGCCTGCAGGGCAAGAAACAAGGAAAACAAGTCAGAATCCAAGGAAGGAGTTATATAAGATATTGGTAAAATAGCAAAAAGGTGATATACATACTGAGTATCCACAATAAGATTGAAAGGTTGAGTAGGAAAGGATTGAAATGCAAGAATCACAGCCGCTAGCTCAGCTTGCTGAGCAGAAGACTGTGGGGGGGGGGTAAATAAACATTTCCATTGTCCTCCCTCCTCCCATGTCACTACCCCCTCTACTTCTTGTTCCATCTGCGAAAAGGGTCAATGCAGAGGGGAGAGGTGTGAGAGACAAGGGGGTAGCCAAAACATAGGTGACCTGTGTCAGAAATGTCAAACCGTCATCCTTTGGAGCGTTAAAAATGATGACACCTATAGACTTCCGGGTTGTCGCCATCGCCGCATGGCGGACTCCCTCCGAGCTCCGGAGGGGGTCTGCTCGGCAGGGGCTGGGTCCTACCGCGCCGGCGACGCGGGGACCCTTAAAAACCACGGGCACGGAGCCCGTGGACATGGGTGACTCGGCTGGCACCGTTAGCGCCCTCCCGACTCGTGAAGGAGCCTTTTTAAAGGCTTCGGATCGGGTGCCGGGGAGCGGCGTGGTGCTTTGAGTCCTCTGCTTTCCCTGCCGAGCGAAGCCGCATGCCATTCGACGGAGAGCGCTGACTTCTTCCATTGGAAATTCGGACTATTAACAACAACCCGTGAGTAATTGGGAAACCGGGTTCAAAAGGAGAAAAAAAGAATTTTTTTTCGGATTCGGCACGAGCGGGGGTGATCTAAAAAGGAAGTCAGTCCCCCCCCCTACTGTAAACATTCTAAAACAAGGACTGGGTAACCAAGGTCGAAAGAGAAGCATACTCTTGACAAAAATCATTAATTCCACGATGGGAAATTACAAGAACTGTGCTGGAGGAGAAGAGTGGAGGGTGAGAAGGAAAATGTAACCCCCCCTGGGAACCGGGGCGATTCGCAGAGCCTGGCGAAGAGAGACGGAGACTTTGACAGCTGTCAAAGTAGCTGTCAAAGTTGGAGAATATAAAGAGGACTTTGTTAGGAGGACTTTGCTGGTTAATTTTGTTACAATTTGATACAATATGGATATAAACTGTCGGAAAATAAGGAACAACAATTTGACTTTTGGATTAGAGGATACAAAGTTATTACAATTCCCCTAGAGGGGTTTCGGGACATTACAAAAACGGTCGTAAGTGGAAAAATACTCTTGGATTCGTACAGGACTTGTTATCTTCTGGGAAAGCTGCAAAACTGAAATAGTATTTTGTCTACAGAGGTGTTTACATTAAAGGAGACAATAGAATTTTCTATTGAAGAAAGGAAGGGACGCGCTAGCAATGATACAGATGCAGATTAAAGAGAAGACTTTGAGATTCAGAAATGTTCCAGAAGAGGAGAAGGAGGATATTTGGAAGAAGATGATTGAAACTTTAGCAAAGTGGCTACATTTACAGGAAAAAGACATAATAGAACAGACAGAGAAAATCTTCAGAGTGAACTCAAGAAAAGCAAAAATGAACAAATGGCCGGCAGACTGCATCATTGTATTCACATCGAATTGGATGAGAGATAAGATCCTCCAACTAAAGAGTAAGAACAAATTAACCATAGATGGAAAGGAAATAATAATTTTACGAGAAGTCCCACCTAGGCTGATAAAAAAGAGACAGCAATTCCAATTTCTAACAAAAGCATTAAAGGCCAAAGCAATATCTTTCAGATGGGAATACCCAGTGGGGATTTCCTTCAACTTCAAAGGAAAAAGAAGACGATTTGAGACATTTGAGGAAGCAGATATGTTTTGGAGGAAGTATCGAGGAGAATTAGGAGGTGGGAAAAGTGAAGTAAGAAATGAGGAAGGAAGAAAGGGAGAGCTATCGGATGAGGCGGAAGAAGAAGAAAAAGCTCAGCAAAGGGTGGAAGGATAAAGAACTACGCCAGTGGTTTGATATTGGCAATCAGACCAATAACTATTACAAAACCCCTCTCCTTTACCACTGCAGATAACGTAAACTCTTTCCATTAACTTTAGAATTTTTTAACTAATAAATAATGAAATTTAAATTGTTATCATGGAACGTGAATGGTCTAAATAATAGGAGGAAGAGGCAGAAAATAGAACGTATCTTAGAGAGGCAGAAGTGGGACCTTGCTTGCTTACAAGAAACCCACATCAATACTAAGCATAAAAGACTATTGGTAAAACCAAAGTTAGGGGAAGAATTCATCGCATCTGATGTAAGAAAAAAGAGGGGGGTTGTAATGTATGTTAAAAGCAAATATGAACCGGAATTGATATATGAAGACAAAGAGGGGAGGATTATAATAGTCAAAATGTTGAAATCAAACCTTTATTAGGCATTATGCAAATAAAAACCGTAAGAAAGAAAATAACATGTAAAAGCCTTGAAATATATATAAAAAGGCAGCAGTTGGTTACAATCATATATATATATATATATATATATACATATAAAATCAGTGGTTTTCCTTGTTAACCTGCTCCTTGGAGGACTGCAGCCAAAAACTCGGCTACCCCCGCCGTTACCCTTTGGTCAACGTCGGATAGGCAGAATCCCACACATTCACCTTGCTGGGGTTCCAGACCACCCAAAAGAGGGGACAGCACGCGTTGACGGAGCGTACTGTACAATGGGCAATGAAAGAGAATATGCTCTACAGTGTCCGGGACATTCATAGAGCATCTGCAGAATCTCTTGTTTCTAGGGATGTTTTGATATCTTCCCCAGACAAATGCTGAGGGAAAGACGTTCAACCGGGCCAGCATAAAAGCCCTACGTTGGGCTGGGATTATTAATTTAGTGACGTAATTGACTCTGCTATCTAAGATATTTAAATCATAGAATATGGGGGAGCAAGTTTTGTTTACAGCTGCCATAATATTTTGTCTCTCCACATCCTTTAGTCTAGCTAGGATATTATGGAAAATGTATTGCTCATTAGAATTATACAGGGGCTCCAGCTCGATGCCTAAAGATTCAATCTTTTTTTCGAGGTACTGATACCATCTTGATTTATAGGAGTCTTTGAGCAGATCAGCGAGCAGGCTTGATGGAGAGCAGCGAAAATGGCAGCGTAACCAGTACTTTATTGAGGTGGACCAGGCCCAGTATTCCATTGTGTGTATGCCTATTTCTGCACACATTGTTTCATATTTGATCGCAGCTGGGAGTCCAAGAATACGTCTCAGAAAGCTGGAGTGAATCTTATTTAAATCACTGTTATATGCTTGAATCCATAGCGGGATTCCATAGAATATCTGGGCTTGCACTTTTGTTTGGAAAATCTGATTGGCCGCAGGAATAAATTGATTACCTTTCTGATAATAAAAACGGGCAACTGCTGATGAGGTGCACTTTGCCTGTTTTATGGCATTTGTGCGATGACTTGCCCACCCTAGATTGCTCTGGAATAAGATTCCCAGATACCTATAGATTTTTACTTGTTGGATTTCTTGCCCTCTTATTTTCCATTTCTCTAGTTTCCAACCATTTGAGAAGACCAAAATTTTTGTCTTCTCGTAATTTATAGAGAGTTTATTACATTCGCAGTAAAGGGTCAGAGAAGATATAAGACGTTTCAGACCCAAGCTCGTTAATGATAGTAGGACTGCATCGTCTGCGTATAATAAGAGAGGAACTGGTTTCTGATTAAGTTTAGGGGCATGTGATTCTATTTTTTGAAGGTGATCTGGCAAGTCTGATAAGAATAAGTTAAATAGAAAGGGGGCAAGAATACATCCTTGTTTTACCCATTTCGAGATTGGGATGTCTGATGAAAGATGACCTATGGTGTTAAGTTTGACTTGACAGACATTGGAAGAGTATAGATTTTGTATTAGAATCAATAAGCGCTGATCAATTTTTAGTTCTGCGAGTTTCCTCCACAGCTTTGGGCGGTCAATTGAGTCGAATGCACCACGAAAATCTACAAAAGCAGCATATATCTTAGATTGCCTTTGAGATCTATATTTTTCAACCAAATGCATAAGTATAAGGCAGTGGTCTAATGTAGAGCAACCTTTAGAGAAACCTATTTGTTCTTTCCCTGGTAAATTTAAATTTTTCATCCATATAAGGAGTTTGGATAGGAGGTGCTTAGCGTAGATTTTCCCTATCACTGATAGTAAGCTTATCGGTCTGTAATTCTTTGGTTCTTTTGGGTCGCCATTTTTAAAGATTGGGATAATTATTGATCTTAACCATATCTCCGGTATGATCCCATCTTTGTCTATGAGAGTAAACAATTGAGCTAGGGGTTCTGCCCACCAATCTATATAGGTCTTAAATAATTCTATTGGTAGACCGTCTGGCCCAGGCGATTTCCCCGATTTGAAATTTTTAACTATCTCTCTAATTTCCACTTCTTCTACCCTTGGCCACTCCTGGAGTTTATTGATTTTATTTATAGCGGTCTCATTTCCTTTAAGTTCACTGTGTAGATTGTTAAATACAGATGTAAAGTATTGGGACCATTTGGATTCTGCAATTGGTGGTTGGGTTAGTTGATTTTCGGCTTTCAGTCCTCCGTACACTAGGTTCCAGAACGCTTTGTTGTTTTTACTCTGAATTGAGTCAAATAGTTGTAGCCATTTTTGGGTTGCATATTTCTGTTTCTTTTCGGCCAGAATGTAATGATATTTTCTTTTTTCATCGAGATAAGAGGGCTCTAGTTTAATGCGATTATTTTTAAATGTTTGACGCAGTTTTCTTTTTAGCTGGAAACATTCATCGTCAAACCAGGGGCTAGCGCTATGTTTAAGTATCCAACCTTTAAGTGGAGTACTAAGCTCTACAAACATTTGGAAGATTTCATTATAAGTTTTCAGAATATCACTGCAGGGATTAGTGGTCTTTAAATTGGATAATACTTGTTTTCTCAGGTTGGCTGTGAGTTTTTGCCCCACTGCTGCACTCATTTCCTGAGACCATTTTAATTGAGTCATTTGTTTGTATTGAGAAGGTTCTATGATATTGTACTTAGTTATTTTGGTTTCGTTCTTTAAGTTTATAGACAGCGATAGTGGCTGATGGTCGCTTTCAGTACGCGTTCCAATTTTGAGGTCCATGATCGAATTTATAATATTATAAGGGGCAAGAATATAGTCAATGACACTGCATCCTCGGGGGGAGAAGTATGTAAACTCCCCGCTTCTATCGCCTTCTGTTGAGCCGTTCACAATCTGCAAATTAAAGTTGTTACATAATTCGAGTAGGCGTAAGCCTTCGTTGTTTACAACCCTATCTCTGGAGAAACGTCCTATTTTCAGGGCATGTGCGATATCATTATCAGTATTCCAATTTAATTTGCTACATAGTTGTTCATTGTTGGTTCCCACTCTTGCATTAAAATCACCTGCTATTATCAGTGAAGCATTTGGGTATTTATCGGTCAAATTTTCTATATAGAAGGTTAGCTGTGACCAATTTTCACTGCTGCTGTTGTTTTTGGTTGGGGGGATGTAGACGTTTACAAGTAGCAAGGTATCGTCTTTTTGTGTTAAAAGTAGAGCTTGTGCAAGTGGAAAGCATTTTTCTAGCTGCTTGATCTCAAACCCTGAGTTGTCTTTGATCATACAACAGAACCCTGCTTTCGGCCGGCCCTTCGTGTTTGTTTTCAAAGCGGGTTTCGTATAGGAGGTGAATCCATTAATTTTAATATCTCTAGTTGACCATGTTTCTTGTAGAAGTATTAATTCAAAATCTTTGAAGAAGTTCATTAGGTCTGGGTCTCCGCCTTTGTTTCCCCACCCTGCAATATTCCAGGACAGTAAGCGTAGAATCCGTTTTTGAGTTGGTGGCTGGTTAACAGCATTTAGTCATTCTAGTTCTGTTATTGAGTCCAGCGAGGAATTTTGTCTTTTGCAAATACAGCCATTTGTCGCTGCTTTCGGTGGGGAGGGTAATGGTGGGTCTTTTGGGGGGGGGGGAATGAAGGGAAGCTGCCAAAAAGCTTTATGGAAATGGTAAAGATTTTTGATTTAGTGGATATATGGAGATATAAACATCCTGTTGAAAAGGAGTTCACATATTTCTCAGAACCAAAAAACTCGTATAGTCGAATCGACAGTATATGGATTACTAAGGATATGACAATTGAAGCAGAGAATGCCGAAATATTGCCAAAAACACTTACAGATCACAATCCAGTATCATTAACTCTTAAAGGAAAAGAGGAGAAAGGGGAAAAAATGTGGAGAATGAATGTTTTCTTATTAAAAAACGAAAAAGTAATACAAGGAGCCAGGAAGTTGATGAAGGAATATTTTGAAAACAATTGGAGGAAAGGGACAGATGTTAAAACAGTGTGGGATGCTGGGAAGGCGGTTGTTAGGGGATATTTCATACAACCAAACTCAATAGCATATAAGAATAAAGAAAAAAAGAAAAGGGGGCTTTTAGAAGAAATTAAAAGGAAGGAAAAATTGGCCTATGCAAGCAAAAATAAAGAGAGATTAAATCAAGAAATTAAATTACTGAGAGTAGAATATAATAAAATTATAGAACAGGAGGTAGAACAAGAAATCAAATTTTGGAAATATAAAAATTTTGAATGGGCAAATAAGCCAGGCAAGATCCTTGCCTGGCAGCTAAAGAAACAAAGAAATGAAAAATTAATAAATAAAATAAAAGTAGAAGAGAGGACAATAAGGGATATGACAGAAATTAAAAAAGAATTTGAAAAATATTACAAAAAATTATATCAAAAAGATGAAGTGCCAATAGAAGAAATAGAGGAATATATAAAGAAAAATAAATTAATAGAGATAGCAGAAGAAGACCATAAATTATTAAATGAACCAATATCAACCGTAGAAATTAAGGAATCAATTCAAAAATTAAAAATAGGGAAATCCCCAGGTCCAGATGGCATACCAGCAGAATATTACAAAGAAATGTTAAATGAATTAATTGACCCACTAAAAGAAGTAATAGAGGAAGCAGTAGAGAAGGGGAATATTCCAGACTCTTGGACTCAAGGGTATATAACGCTCCTGCCAAAACAAGGTACGGATTTGGAATCGGTCTCAAATTATAGACCCATTTCATTGTTAAATTCCGATTATAAAATTTACGCAGGATTATTGGCTAATAGGTTGAAAAAAATTATAGGAAAAATAGTACATAAAAATCAGGCTGGATTTGTGGAAGGTAGACAAATAAAGGATAATATCAGAAATATAATAGACATAATGGAATATCTACAAGTAAGAAGAGACAAACAAGCAGCCCTGATTTCAATCGATGCGGAGAAGGCTTTCGACAAAATCTCATGGGAATTTATGAAAAAACTATTAAAAGAATTGTGTCTAGGTGAAAAATTCCAAAAAGGTATAAATGCAATATATAACCAACAGAAAGCAAAAATTATTATTAATGGAGAGTTTGGAGAAGAAATCAACATCTTTAAAGGTACAAGACAAGGATGCCCCCTATCCCCAATGTTATTTATAATAGTATTAGAGGTTCTATTAAAGAAAATAAGGCAGGACAACCAAATAAGAGGAATAGCAGTTGGTGAAAAAAGATATAAGTTAAGAGCCTTTGCAGACGATGTTATGATCACAACAGAAAATCCCCTACAATGTACACCTAGAATATTGGAATGCATAAACGAATATGGCAGATTAGCAGGATTCAAATTAAACTATGGGAAAACCAAAATACTAGTGAAAAATATGGAAGAAAAGGATAAAGTGAAATTACAAGAAATTACAGGATTGGAAATTAAAAAGAAAATAAGGTATCTTGGAATAAATTTAACAACAAATACTATAGACTTAAGTAATGAGAACTATGGGAAAACATGGAATGAAATAAAAAATGACTTGCAAGTATGGGGAAAATTAAATCTTTCCTTACTAGGGAAAATGTCGGTAATAAAGATGAACATATTACCAAGGATGATGTTTTTATTTCAAAGTATCCCAATACTAGGAGGAGATAAATGTTTTAATAACTGGAAAAGAGATTTGGCTAAATTCATATGGTCAGGGAAAAAGCCAAGAATAAAACACAAAATAATGATAGATAAGAAGGAGAGAGGAGGATTTGGTCTCCCAGATATGGAGTTATATCACGATGCGGTGGGTCTGACCTGGCTAAAGGAATGGATCAAATTAGATGACTCGGATGTATTGGATTTAGAGGGAGTAGAGACGAGATTTGGATGGCATGCCTATTTAATAGATGAAAAAGTGAGAGTACATAAAGGCTTCCTAGGGCATATAATCAGAAAATCTATATATAAAATATGGGAGAAATATAAGAGACTCTTAGAACCGAAAACTCCCTGGTGGGCATCGCCAGCAGAAATTGTCGCAGTGAAAAAATTAAATATGAAAGAAAATTGGGCTACCTATAAAACTGTATTAAAGGAAGAAAACGGAGAATTGGAATTAAAGGACTACACAGAGATTAAAGCTCATATTAGTGATTGGTTCCAATATATTCAAATTAAGTATAGATTAGCAAAAGACAAAAAGTTAGGATTTGAAAAAGAAATATCAAAATTCGATAAATATTTAATACAAGAAAAATCAAAAAATATATCTAAATTGTATAATCTGATTTTAGAGTGGGAAACAAAGGATGAATTGGTTAAAGCATCAATGATTAAATGGGCGCAAGATATTGGGAAAAATATTATGTTTGAACAATGGGAAAAATTGTGGAAAGAAGATATGAAATTCACCATGTGTTATATACTGAAAGAAAATTACCTTAAAATGCAACATAGATGGTATTTAACACCTGAAAGAATAGCAAAAATGAATAAAAACTGTAGCGATATCTGCTGGCGATGTAACACGGGAAAAGGTACCATGATACATATATGGTGGAATTGTTTAAACATCAAACAATTTTGGGAAATAATATATAATGAAATGAAAAAAATGTTTAGATACTCATTTAGGAAAACGCCAGAAGGTTTTCTATTGGGAATTGTACCAGGAAGCCTAAGGGAAGAAGGTAAGACCTTATATTTATACGCAACAGTAGCAGCAAGGCTATTGATTGCGAAAAACTGGAAAAGTGGTATAATACCGACAAAAACAGAGTGGCTTGCCAAATTATTGGAGTATTACAATATATCCAAAACAATGGAAGAAATTGGAAGGATTTCAAAAGAAAAGATAGATAGGGACTGGAAGGTGTTTAAAAGATACTTGCAAAATCATATCGAAAAATCAGAACTCCTATTAGAATAAACAAGTTCCGTTTCAAATACTGATATATCAAATAAGATGGAAAACAATGTGTAATAGAAAAAGAAGTATGAAATTAGGGTAAAGGTGTGTGAAAGAAAGTAATAGAAGTGGAAAGAAATTGTAATTGAGTAGATTGGAAGTCAAACACAAAGGTGGGGTGAAGGGTTGGTGGATGGTGATGGGGAAAGGAACTATTTGTGGGATTGAGTGTAAGTATGTTTGAACATTTTTAAGGATTGTAAGAAATGTATGTTTGTATGCTTGTATATGTATATTAATGATGAATTTAAATTAAAAAAAAAAAGGAAGGGACTGGACGTAAGTTTTTGTTCCTGAACAACAAACCTCTGTAGAGATACCAGATTTCCGAATTAGAACGTTTTCGCAGCTGAACAGGACAAGAAACCTGAGAAAGTGAGGAATAAAAAGAACAAAGGACTGATTACGACATGGAAAGAAAAAAGGGAGGAGCGGTAAAGACCAAGGAAATTAAAGGCCTTTTTTAGATTGGACGTTTGAAGTTAAACATTATTAAAATAAATAAATTAAAAGAAAACCGGCAAGGTGGAACTGGGGAGAAATCTGGCCATGGATTTCGAGACCTCCAGGCTGACAACATACAGACTGATGGACATAGGGAATCTAAACCGGGGAAGGGGGGGGGGAGATTTGGAATCCAAAGGCTGTGCAACTATTTTTTGAATCTTTTTATATCTTTTATCTTTTATATCTTTATATAACTCTTGTATATCATTTCATTTTGATTGGACATGTTTTTTTTTTTAAAAAGGGAATTCGTGGAAGGAAACTGGGGTGGATCTGGGGGGAAAATCTTTTTTTTCTATTTTTGTAAATGATATGGGAGGGAGGTAAGATTGTGTAATTTAAATTGGATAGTGGGTTAAACAAATTAAGTTTTAAATGGGGAGTGAGAGATTGTAGAACTAAATTCATGAAAGGGGAATACAGCTGGGAGGGGGAAGGGGGAGTCCCAGAAAGTTGGTATTGAAAGTAAGGCTTTAAGTGTATTTTATCTTTGTATTTCTATATTTTTTGGAAACTTTAATAAATATGATTTTTTTTTAAAAAAAAGTGATGACACCTATAAAATCAGCCAAGGCAATTTGCACGGCAGCATTTGTTATGAATAAATGCTGCTGTTCAGTCTGTGAGAAGGGCAGATATATTGATGCAACATCAGAACCGCTCAAAGCTATAGCACGTGAACGTCCTTTGATAACAATGTCTGATGTGGATTCAACAACGGAATAAATGTTTTTAGGTGGGGTGTGTGGTAAATGTAGCCATTCTATAATGCAGATTGTCTTCTTCTTTTCTGTCTGAGCATATAAATTCCTGTTGGCAACAATGGTGTAGCAAACACTGCCAGATGCAGCTTGTGTGCAGCACCTCTAGGTGGTGCATGCGGAAAGGTTTCAATGCTTCACCCACAAAATGTTGACAAAGTGTAGGGGAGTTCCGCATGCCTTGAGGCAGGACAACCCACTGATATCACTGGGTGGGCTGCGAATTGTTATATACTGGCAATGTAAAAGCAAACCGTTCCCTGTCTGCTGGAGCCAGTGGGATGAAGATGGTTCAATGTGGCCGAAAGTCAATTGTTCAGAAATAAGCTGTTCAGAAACAGCTGGTGCCGCTGCTGCTGATTTTTCTTTTGGTAGAGGCCACTGTTCTACCCCCACTGGGGTATCAGTGATCCTGGTTTGCCACACTGGAAACAAGTTGTATCGGTGGCTACAGGCTGGTTTTCATTTAGCGCTGCTGCCAGCAGATGAGCCTTGTGGGTGGCTGTACCAACAGACTGACAAATGCGAAGCATGGCTGCTGTGTCTGTGGCAGGATTGTGTATCGTCGGTTGTAACGCAACCTTACAATCCTCATTGGCATTTTCAAAGGCCAATTGTTTGATAATTATTTGTTTGGCTTCAGGATTTTCAATTTGACGACTCACTGCTGTAAGCAGCCTGTCCATAAAGGAAGAATATGATTCTCTTGCCTCTTGCCTGATTGAACTGTAGCATCCTGCTTGTGGTTAACGCTTAGCTGGAATGAAATATTCAACGCAGCAACAGAGAAAGTAAAATAATAATTTATTTGTCAGACAAATAAATGAGAGGCACAGTGGTATATGGTTACCAAGCTCTGGCCTGCCTCCTGCCATTATGGCCAGCACTTATATTCCCTTAATCCAGCCCCCCTTTGCTCCTCCTGTGGCTGCCTCTGTTCAATCAGCCTGGTTGAAATTTCTATTGGTTGTTTGCTATAACCAATCTTAAAAGATACACCCACATCCTCCTATCCTTATATGGAACACAAAGAGCTATATATTGTTACATCTATAAATGACAAATAAGTATTAATATATCTTACATGTGTCTCAACAAGGAATCTTAATTACCAGCTCACCTCTTGCCTTCCTTGCCCTATTGCCTTCTAAAACAAATGGTTAATCTTGAATTTTTATCTTAAACATATGTCAAGGATCTTGAGTTTCACATCAACATTGAAAGATCTCCTTCATTTGAAGGTTTCCAAACAAATGTCTGACAACTAATATATCAGGATAGCTCGGATGGCGTCTCATTTCTGGCAGGGGGCTGGGCTCAATGGCCCCTGTGGTCTATTCCAACTCTAGGACTCTATGATTCTATGAAATAAGAATCTAACATCTAAATTTGTTACTTTCTAAATCCTTTGCATAATTACATTTAAGCAAATATATTTAATACATTAGCATAGGTAACCTTTTAAAAGAATAAAGCTTCTCAAAGTAGAAAGGAAGGAACTCAGTAAAAAACAGTTTTTAAAGAAGCCTCTTTAGTTTACACCTCCCCCTTTCACCCTCCTTTCCAGCCTCAAAATAAAATAGGAAGAAGCTTCTTTTTCCCCAGCCAAGCCAGTTGCCTTTGTTTTCCATGTGCCCTTGGCCTTTTGTCCTGTGGCTCAAGTTTAAGGCACATGGTTTTATTTTACTGTTTACCTACCACTTTTACAACTTAGTTGTACTCTACAGCATGCAAGGTCAGTGACCTGCTTCTCAGCCTTTTTATGACCGCAATAAACCAATAAACCAAAGGGGCCCTCTTTAAGATGAGCACATCTGCCGATGCACTCACTGCCTGGCATGAGAGATACAGATATTTTAAAATATATTTTAAGCTCATTTTAAGAATACAGGTATCTGATCAAAATATAAGCCTTGATTAAAATGCAGACTATGAACAGATGCCTCATTCCCCCCTTTCAAGCTCAAGGACCTTGGTACCAAGTGTCCTTGATTGCTTGATCTGCATCATATTCCTGAGTTAAAGCTGTGTATAGGGCCATGATATGAGGTAGAGTTTCATTCGAAATCATCTTGCTAATTGTACTTCTAAAACATGAAATGATACATGGCATCATACATAAAACCATTACCACTACTGTCAAGAAAAACAAGCAAGACAATAATATCCCTTTGAGTTCTGTGACATTAGGTAACCATCCCATATCCCATCCTTCCCATGTTTGTACTGGGACATGTGCTATATTCTCCATCTTTGTGGCCAACACACGGATTGCCTCACCATTATCTGAAATGTTAAAACAACAGGCATTCCCTGTCAAGTTCAAGACTCCACATAGGCCTCCCTGCTTGGCAAGTACATAATCCATTCCCATTTTCAGCTGCAAAATGGTGGCTCTACTTTCATCCAGCTGTTATGCAATAAGTCTCAAACTCTGGGCCGTTACATTGGTTACAAGTTCCACTACTGCTTGTAATCGAATTATTCTGTTTAGATTATAAATAGGATCCCGTGCCCCTTGTATGAGCTCACCAGGATTCCAGGAGGCAGGATCATAATAGGCTATTATGCGCTCTGGCGGCCAATCATCAGTACCGCTCCAACTTTGGGTACTTCCTCCTGCTATATGAGAAATATCAGCGTTTCTTCGTGTTCGCTTAGCTGAACTAGTGGGCATAATCCACATTGGTGGTAATACCCATCCCAGGAAACAAGTCCCACTCCATTTGGAAGGGAGTTTCTTGTATGCCCATTCTCCACATATCCACCACAACCATCGGGTCTGAGGTTTTTGGTACGTGGAGTACAGAAGGCGAAATATCAAAAGAGGCAGAGAGTTCACAGTGCAGTATGTTAGATTGCCTTTTTCTGTCACAGTTATGTTCCATACCACTTTCCATGCATGAATAAAAGGAGGTGCACAGGGCAAGGTATTCCGAGTTCGATAGGTAGTACCGTGTGCCCAGGTATTCTTAATATTATCCCAAGTATAGTGGCAATGAGAAGAGCCTATCATGGTAGAATCAGCTGCATCTGATGATTTATGTACACAGAATTCCCCTTGTACAGGTATGACTCGTAATGGTTTAGTTGAGTTCCACCCGGGGAAATTCTGTATTTCTGTTTGGTGTGGCATTTCGCTTACCATACCAATGGCATCTAATGGTATCGGTAATAAGGGCATACCTCCCTCTGAATCATCTGGCCCAAGAGAGCAAACAAGGCAATTGGTCCTATTTGCAACATTGGCTACCATTTCAGCTAAACCTACCCACATATTGTGGTCATAGCGGAATCCATATTTAGCAAATTTGGTCAGATTCAAGGACCCTTCCCCTTCCCAAGGGATCAGGATTAATAATAAAATCATGTTGATGTCTAGCATATGCATTCCTTCCACAAAAGATTACCTTATTGTGATAGCAAATAAATATTAGTCCCAATATAATTCCCCCAGTGACAGAAATGGGGAGCCACCAAGACCAGAACATATATCCCAAGGATCCCCAATGTGTAATATCTCTGATAATTGTTCCACAAGGGGGCAGTCAATCAATTGTATAAGAGAATCTTCCCGCTCACAGTCTCTGGTTCAGACGCTCCTCAAGCTTCAGGCGTGCGCAGGTCAGCCAGCTTCCAGATTGTGGCTGCAGCAGGCCGGTCGTCTAATGTTGCCCGTGACCTAGCCCGTTCCCCGTAGGGCTAGATACAGGGGTTTTTGGAGAGAGTCAGTTTTAAAGGATTAGAGGGGTCACCTTTGCACGTCCAACTGCCTTCGGACTTCTTCAAACGGGAGTGATGAATCCAGGGGGTCACCTCAGCTACCTTCACCGCTGTTGGAGTAGAGAGCAAGACGGTGTAAGGTCCACGCCACTTAGGTGCAAGTGGATCACGTTTCCACTCTTTCACCCATATACTATGCCAGCCTGGAGCTGATGAATCGGCTTGGCAATGCTGCACGGCGTGCGCTCGAGGGCCCACCTGTTAAGATAAAACAAACAAACAAACACGGGAGAGAGACAAAAACACGGGAGAGAGATTGCACTTGTCCCTGTGTCGCATGGTCTCCTATTTGTTTGAGGTCAGTTGGAATATCCTGAACAAAGGAGGGCGGCCTCCCATACAGGAGCTCAAAAGGTGACAACTTAAGTCTTTTTGTGGGTGTGCACCGAACACGAAACAGTGTTATGGGTAACACGTCTACCCTCCTGAGACTTTAGACATATTAGTGGGCTTCTGGCATGCCCTGCAGATACCTTGCACAAGCGTCTGGCGGTAGGTGGTAAGCCTGGCCAGGTGAATTGCATTATTTGGATCCCAATTAGGATCTTCCAAGGGAAAGTTGTCCTGGAGATGACGGTCAATATTATAAATATTTCCCACTCTGGCCTGCTCACGCAAATATATCTGTGCCTTTTCAATTATGTCTCTCCTTTCCTCAGTGGTGAAGAGAGTATTCAGGAGCTGGCGACAATCTGTCCAAGTAGGACTATGAGTATTTACTATTGAAGTCACCAAGTCCATCATAGCCTGAGATTTTTCTGCAAAAAATGGGGTGTTTTCCAATTCATCAGATCCGTAGTTGTGAATGGAATGTACTGGAGGATCGAAGTTCGAGGTGGCCGTGGTCCAGGTTGCCCATTAACCAGCACAGGCTCCTCAAGTGCATCAAATACTCTTCTGAGAGGGGCTACTACGTGATCTTTCTCTTCGCTTTGCTCTAGGGGCCTCAAATCATAGGGGGTGATATCTGTCCCAAGGCGTTCTTTTAGCAGCCTTATACGCCTGGCTGTATTGCTTGCTGACCGATTAAGGTCTCCCTGTAGCTTCTGTAATAATTCTCTAGGACTTGGATGTACAGGGGTTTGGGGTGGGCAATTAGTTGTTCCACTAAAGGAGACTGTAGATGGAGTTCTACTGGGACTCACAGGTGGAATAACCACTTCTGCTTGGGCTTCATTATAGAACTCCAATGCCTCCTGAAGATATTTATCATAATCTATCAAGGAATCAAGTTCTGTGACTCCACCCCCATTATTCATTCCACTTTCTTGCCTTGGGGTTACAACTGGTGGAGGGTTTGAATTAGGCTCCCTTCGATGTGGAGCATAGGGTGGAGGTGGAAACACCTCTTCCTCTGGTCCCTCAAAAATGGGTTTGAGTTTATTTGGCAAGATTCCTTTCCTAGCTTTGGCTTTTACAGCCAATAATTTGCATAGTTGGACTTTGCATTCCCTTATCCATGGAGGATTTTTATTTAATGTGCTCAGCCAAGAATCTATATATGAAAATTGTTCTGGGCACCCTCCAGTTTCTTTGGCGATGTTAGACCAAAGTTTGCTTATTAAATTTATATCAAAGGTTCCTTGAGATGGCCATTCAGTATTTTGCTTCGGCCACTCTAATTCACATAACGTTCTCAGGCGCTCTGGCGTCATTTTGACTCCATACGCCCCTGAGAAGGCTTTCTTAAAATTATTTAACATACATTCAAGAGGTGTGTTTTCCCCTTTTGAACCCCCAACTCCCATTGTATGGCCCTGTGAAGTATCCACTCAGTCACTCACACACACACCTTACTGGGAAACGAAGTAGTACTCACTCCACACTTAGGTCAGCTACACATTGTACTTTCTCACACATGCAATGCGCTAGATACTTCAACCATACTCTACCTCCCAATCTTCCCTTTTCCCTACACCAGATCACCATCTGATGTACCCAGCCACCTAGCGTACTCAGTTCCCCTTTACTGAGACGCAGAAGTTTGATCAAGACTTCTCTTCCTCCCAATTAATTGGAGGGCCAAAACCCCTTAGTGCACTTACCCTTAGCTGGTTCCCTGTTTATTTCTCTGGTCCCCCCCGGTCCGCCGCCGTCAGTGGGCAGGGTATCAGACAGACGAGACTGCTGCGTTCCCCTGGAAAAAATTTTTCCAGTGCGCGCTGGGTAGGCAATCAGTTGTCTTCTCTCTTGTACCCTGCTCAGTAAGGCGAAGGGGCTGCGTTCCAGCAGACCACTGATCCGAGTCGCAGGCACCATAAAATGTAGCATCCTGCTTGTGGTTAACGCTTAGCTGGAATGAAATATTCAACGCAGCAACAGAGAAAGTAAAATAATAATTTATTTGTCAGACAAATAAATGAGAGGCACAGTGGTATATGGTTACCAAGCTCTGGCCTGCCTCCTGCCATTATGGCCAGCACTTATATTCCCTTAATCCAGCCCCCCTTTGCTCCTCCTGTGGCTGCCTCTGTTCAATCAGCCTGGTTGAAATTTCTATTGGTTGTTTGCTATAACCAATCTTAAAAGATACACCCACATCCTCCTATCCTTATATGGAACACAAAGAGCTATATATTGTTACATCTATAAATGACAAATAAGTATTAATATATCTTACATGTGTCTCAACAAGGAATCTTAATTACCAGCTCACCTCTTGCCTTCCTTGCCCTATTGCCTTCTAAAACAAATGGTTAATCTTGAATTTTTATCTTAAACATATGTCAAGGATCTTGAGTTTCACATCAACATTGAAAGATCTCCTTCATTTGAAGGTTTCCAAACAAATGTCTGACAACTAATATATCAGGATAGCTCGGATGGCGTCTCATTTCTGGCAGGGGGCTGGGCTCAATGGCCCCTGTGGTCTATTCCAACTCTAGGACTCTATGATTCTATGAAATAAGAATCTAACATCTAAATTTGTTACTTTCTAAATCCTTTGCATAATTACATTTAAGCAAATATATTTAATACATTAGCATAGGTAACCTTTTAAAAGAATAAAGCTTCTCAAAGTAGAAAGGAAGGAACTCAGTAAAAAACAGTTTTTAAAGAAGCCTCTTTAGTTTACACCTCCCCCTTTCACCCTCCTTTCCAGCCTCAAAATAAAATAGGAAGAAGCTTCTTTTTCCCCAGCCAAGCCAGTTGCCTTTGTTTTCCATGTGCCCTTGGCCTTTTGTCCTGTGGCTCAAGTTTAAGGCACATGGTTTTATTTTACTGTTTACCTACCACTTTTACAACTTAGTTGTACTCTACAGCATGCAAGGTCAGTGACCTGCTTCTCAGCCTTTTTATGACCGCAATAAACCAATAAACCAAAGGGGCCCTCTTTAAGATGAGCACATCTGCCGATGCACTCACTGCCTGGCATGAGAGATACAGATATTTTAAAAAATATTTTAAGCTCATTTTAAGAATACAGGTATCTGATCAAAATATAAGCCTTGATTAAAATGCAGACTATGAACAGATGCCTCAGAACCCCACCTTGATTGAATACTGGTGGGTTCTGGGATTTTTCTCATTGCTTGTTTAGCAGCAAGAGCAGTGTCCCTCAATAAGATTTGCAGCAGTGTGGCTTGCACTGAAGCTTGAGTGAAAGGACCACGCCCCATCATGGCATCTATGACGTCTGCAAGGGTAATATTTGGATTATTTCCCCTGATTTGTTGAAACAAAGCTGGAGCATAAGCACGGCAGGCAGTTTCCCATTCGTGGGCAAACAAAACACCTGCTGATTGGGGTAACACTGTACGTGCCAAAAGCTTGATGTCATCTGGAACCAAAAGCTGGGCTAATGTGGCTTCCAAAAGAGCCTGTGTAAATGGGGCTTGAAGTCCATTTGTCCTTACTGACAATTGCAGCTCTTTCAAGATTTTAAAGTCAAAAGGTTGGTGTGTCACTGAAAGTAGCTGGAGTGAGTGCCAAGCCAGGAATCATGCTTCTTTTCAAACCATGTTCTGAAGTTTGTTTCATGATCAGAACAATCCTCTCAAGTGATTGTTTTCACCCTGCTTTAAAAGCAACACTTCAAAGAACGGCTCAAAAAAATAAATACACAAAAAAAAACCTTAGCAAAACAGGATTCCCAATGAAATGGTCTGCCTCACAGCCAGAGGCTCTACTCCAAGGAAGCACTGAGGAGGAGTGTGACAGTTTGGAGCTTTGCTGTGTGTTCTCTGATCTGGTGACACATGCTGTCTGTTGAAGTTGAATGGGGAGGGGCCCTTAGATGTCTGAAAGAGTTCTGGGACTTGCTGGTTAATGGGATTTTCTGCCGTCCTCAGCGGATGCTCAGCCCTTCTGTCTATTCCAGCTGTAGTGTTTCAGAAAGTTGCTTTGAGCCAAACACACTCCCCTTTGAAAGTTTCAAGATCTCAAGTCTCAAATGTTTGGTAGCCAAGAGCATGGCTTAATTAGAATTGGAAACACTATTGAAAAGGTTTACTTTTCAAATACATTTAAGTAGGAATTACTCAGCCTTGGAGAAGCCCCTTCCTTGGGTCTCTGTCACTCACCTGTGACTGTCAGAGTCACTCACCTGTCAGTCACTCATCCATTCTGAATGGGTAGAAAGAAGCACAGAGCTATGACATACAGAGAGGCGTCAGGCAACCTCACTGGAGGAGGACTGGTGATTCTGGCCATGTATCTGAGTCAGTAATCACAACGCAGAGAATTGCCAGAGTTAGAATTAATCATCCTAGCAGAGACTGCTTAGAAGTATGGAATTCAACAACAATCAATCATGCAGAGATGCAACGGAGAACATTTTCTGAAATTAGAAAAAGCTGCCCAGTGCTGGGGAATGACCCCAGTCATGTCCAGTGTGGGAGAGACATGGCAGGATTAACCACCCTGTGCTCTTTCAGCAACTTTCTCTGTGGTCAAGAGCTGTAGGTGCTCATCAAATGGAAGCCCTACTTCCATCTACTGCTCTGAAGTAGGGTCATCTCTGCCTCCAGGTTTTCAACTTTTATGTACATCTTCTGAAAATGCACAAACCTTTTCTCTTGTATGAATGATGCCAGGTTTTAGCTCACTGGTTCCTTTATTTTATCCAGTTTTCTGTTTGGAATCTTAATGGCTCCCCCTTTGTATTTTTTTTAAAATAATTTTTATTAACTGGCTAATCACATCAAATTAAATCACATCATATAAATTCCAAATTACAAAGCCAAATTTTTAAATTTTGTTGGGGGAACCCATACTTCAAGATCCAAAGGGGGATTCAGATCATCTTCTTTACTGCGTTAATGTCCAAATCAGTCCCAATCAGTCCAAACAAAGTTCATAATTCTATCCAGTCTTATCTTGGTGTTTCCACATCATATCTTATTCATATAATTTCTCTTTTTCCTTTACGATCTCTTCTGTTGGTCTCCTTAAGCCGATAGCAAGTATAATAATCCTGTGTGGATTTCCCGTTCCTCCACTAAGTCCAGATGGTTTCCATATATCTCCTTAGTAGATAACCTCGTTCTTTCCATCATAAATTTTGGCATTTGTCGCTCTTAAGTCCCACCGAGGAGTTGATCCACGATATGTAAACAACTCTATTTCTCTCTTTCTCCTCCCAGACCCAAGAGCTCCAACAATGCCTCCCAAAATGGCGACGGCATTTTTAACTGCGTCATTCCAGAACTCTTAGCTTTCCAGCTTCATCTTGAAACATTGCTTTGGATCGAAAGTTTATCTCCACACAGCCTTAAATCCACAGCTTAAGTCCTTAGTTTCTGACTCATTAGGGGAGGGGATTCTTGTTAAATCACATAAAAAAAGGAAGGCAGGTTTTCTCCCCCCTCCCCCATTTGTCATACCATATCTTGACGTATCTTCTCATATTTTATTCTTGTCTTGTTATCAGAGATCTCTTCTGTCAGCAGTCTTTACTCCCCTTTTTCCTTGAAGCATGTGCAATTAATCTTGTCCAAATTGTTTCTTTTAAAGATCATTTGCAACTAGCGGCGCGAATCAGGAACGGCGTCCAGGAGAGCCGGAAATCCCACAGGAGGGCTTTGTGCCTAGTGCCCCCACCCCCATAAATTCGGGGGTGGTATAGGGCACAGCAGGCAAGGGCCGTCCCCCGCACAATTCTGCACCTCCTCCCAATTGCTTAGCCCAGCCATACTGAATTCTGTCTGTTGATCACACTCAAACACAACAAGGGACTAGGGATGGAGGAGAAATGTGATTCAATTTGCATTTAAAGGCAAACCTACTTAATTTGCACTTCCCAAAACAAAATGAGTACTGAAGTGCAGCCATTGTTTGAAATCCACACTTGCTGAATTTTGCAAGGTTGTCCTCCAGTCAAGCCATGTGTCCAGAAATGCATGTATTAGGGAAATAACATACAGAAATGTATTACATTAATTTAAATTGTTTTACAAAAATACATTAGGCAAGTTATACATACAAACTATGTGCATGTTATGAGAAATTTGCACTAAAAATGCTGGTGATTTTTTCTTTTAATTGCAAACTGATGTGGGAATGTGGCAAAATATTTTTAAGGTGACATGGAAATGAGGAGAGCTAAACTTAAGACATGGGTATAGCCAAGGAGGGGCAGATCCAAAAATATTATTGAAAAGCATTGAAAGTACTCAATTATCTGAGGTTCTGCTCCCCCTCAGCAGAAGCCTGGCCCCCACAATGTCTTATTTATGGTGTATTTTTGCCTGTGACTTAAGAAACTGAAACTGAAAGATTCTACCGTCCTTACAAGGGAAGTAACCTAGGCACTATCTCTCATTCAGTTCTGTAGCTTGGGGGTTCCTTCTACTGGAACCTTCGCCAACCTGGGGCTGGAAGCTGCAGGAGGGGAGGAGAGGGCTCTTGAGCTGGGGTCCTGCTCATGGGTTTCCCTTTGGGGCATTCACTGTGGGAGCAGGATCCTGAATTAGATGGGTCATTGGCCTGACCCAGCAGGTTTTTCTTAGTTTCCTATGTTCACATGCTGGTTTAAGAATAATCAATGTAGGTGATGTATTTTGGAGAGGTTCTGGCCCTATCGGGTTCTTTATAAGGGTGCTTTGTATGCTGCCATTCTTTCTGAAGGCACCTTGGTATCTCTGGTCCCAGCCCATGCCCTCATGCCATAGACCTGGCTGTTCCTTTCTCTCCTTGCAGGCTGAAGAGAAGCAGAAGGCCTCAGCTGCATTTGCTCAGCTCCACACTGCCATGGAGATCCTGGGAATTGTGGTGGAGGAGCAGAAGGCCATCTGGCGAGTTTTGGCCGCCATCTGCCACCTGGGTGCTGCAGGGGCTTGCAAAGGTAAGACTAACGGCTGGCAAAGGTGGCATTTTGGGCTGGGTGGTTCTACAAGGAGACTGCTGTGCTGGATCCATCTGCTGCAGCCTGAGAAAGGAGATGATGGAGATGTCCCTGCTTTGCAGGCTGCATGGTGCAGCATTTCAGAAAATCAAGCCATCTGCTTGGGCTCATTTGTCTGAATTCCCTGCCCCCTTTTAGCCTATCCTTCTAGGAGCATTACAGAAAGTCAATGGATCTCAGTTCAGCCTCTCTGCTTGAGAGGCTGCTGTTTTCATATAATGCTGGTCTTGCACAAGGCCTGCTCTTGGAGATCCCTGGAGTGGGAGGAGAGCCAGAGAAAGTGCAAGACCCTCCAATATCAAGAATCACAAAACAGAGAAACCAGTAGGAGAACACTTCAATCTCCCAGGACATTCTATACAAGATCTCAAAGTAGCTGTTTTACTACAAAGGAATTTCAGAAATAGACTGGAAAGAGAAGCTGCTGAATTGCAACTCATTACCAAACTTAAAACAATGGAGACACCTGGTCTGAACAGAGACATTGGATTCTTATCTCATTATACATGACTAAGCCACTTCTCACCTTCTCACCCCTTGCCTTTTCCTGTAAGACCTACTACAGTCGTTAAGAGTCGTCAACAGGCTCATCAGGCTCATCTCAGCTATCTGCCAATCTCCGATTCCCACCACCCTTCTGAGTAATACCCCTCCCCACCTTCTCTATATATAGAAGGATCTGGCAACTTCTGTTTCAGTGTATCTGAAGAAGTGTGCATGCACACGAAAGCTTATACCAAGAACTAACTTAGTTGGTCTTTAAGGTGCTACAGGAAGGAATTTTTTTATTTTGACTATGGCAGACCAACACGGCTACCCATCTGTAACTCCCACAATGAGGTCACTGTTATTCTTCTGTCCCTTAATTTTGACCCAAATGCTCTCACTTTGGCATTGAGGTTCTAAATCTTGGATCTCTTCACAGGTATACACATCCCTGACATATAACGCCACTCCTCCTCCTTTCTTGTCTGGTCTGTTTCTCTGAAATAGATTGTATCCCCCCATTATTACATTCCAATCATGGGACTTATCCCACCAGGTTTCAGTGATGCCTATTATGTCATATTTAGTTTGTTGTACCAAGAGCTCAAGCTCATCTTGTTTATTTCCCATGCTTTGCACATTAGTGTACAGACATTGAAGTCCATTAATCATTCCCCCGTGTCTCTTATTTAAGGATTTTTTCCTCCCACCACTAGGTCTGTGTGCTGTTTGCTCCATTTGGTCTATGACATTTGGATGATCGTCTTCATCAATTGATGGACTCCTACCTTCAGGAGCACTGTCTCCCTCCCCCACATTAGTCAGTTTAAAGCCCTCCTGATGAGGTTTCTGAGATTCTTGGCAAAAACATTTCTCCCAACCGTTGTGAGGTGCAGCCCATCACTTGCCAGAAGTCCATCTTCAAGAAACTGCAGTCCGTGATCTAAGAATCCAAACCGTTCCTGTTTACACCATTTGCGAAGCCAGCTGTTCACTTCCACTATTTTTCCCTCTCTCCCTGGGCCACGTCGTTCAACTGGGAGGACAGATGAGATGACAATTTGTGCATTTAGTTGCTTCAATTTCCTGCCGAGGGCCTCGTAGTCTCTTTTGATCTTCTGGAGGCTATTGCTTGCAGTGTCATTGGTTCCCACATGAACCAAGAGGAAGGGGTATTTGTCAGTGGGTTTTATGATTCCTTGCAGTCGTTCAGTTACATCTTGGATCTTAGCCCCGGGGAGTCAGCACACTTCCCGAGACATCTTGTCAGGCCCACAGATCACTGCTTCTGTTCCCCTCAGTAGGGAATCCCCTATCACCACTACACGCCTCCTCTTAGGTTTGGTCGGGGTTCTTCCGTGAGCTGTCCATTCCAAGGTCGCCTGCACATTCCCTGAGGACTGACTTTGCTGCTCGTCTTCATATACCTGATCGACTGTAATGAGGGAGAGATCCTCAAATGGAGTCTGCTCTTCGTCTTCCATGCTAGGGGAGAGGACCTCAAAGCAATTGTGTATTTCTAAACAATCAGAGCGAACCCTGGGCCTCCTACTTCTTTGAGTCACGTTTCTCCATATATCTGGCTCCTGTGTTGGTGAACTAGCCTCCTTCTCAGGGGAGTCCCCTGTCTCCTCCTTGGTGGAGACGGTGTGCTCTGTTGCTTCCAAGAAGAGCTCCAGCTCTCTAATTCTTTGGAGCGTAGCTACACGTTCTTCCAGTTGCTGGACTTTGTCTTTTAAGAGGGCAATCAACATGCAATTGCTACAGGTAAAGCTGCCTGCAACCTTTGGCAAGATGGCAAACATTGCGCAGGAACCGCAGGCGACTGCAGCTGTTCCCTCCCACTCCATCTTGAGAATGTGTCATTGGGGGTGGCTACAGCGGTCCTCCATCATAAAAAGCGTGAAGACAGGACAAATAACTCCTCCCACAAAAAAACCCTAGGTCTCCCCCAACGAACGTTTGAGACTAGCTCCCCTAAATCTACACGATGGATCAAACTGCACGCGCTGCTGCCCTGCAAGCTCTGATAAGCTCTTCCCACAGCTAATCACCTGCCTCAACAGAAACCCTGCCCCCTCTGACCTTTGCACAGGGAGAACAGCTAATCAGCCACAAAGAAACACACACACACAAGAAAACCTTTTTTGCTCCTTCTTCAACTGCTGCCCTGCTAGGTCTGATAAGCTCCTCCCACAGCTAATCCCCTGCCTCAACAGAAACCCTGCCCCCTCTGACCTTTGCAAAGGGAGAACAGCTAATCAGCCACAAAGAAACACACACACACACAAAAGAAAACCCTTTTTGCTCCTTCTTCAACTGCTGCCCTGCTCATTGATGTTTTGTA
Organism: Podarcis bocagei; assembly: GCF_964188305.1. Taxonomy (NCBI): domain Eukaryota; kingdom Metazoa; phylum Chordata; class Lepidosauria; order Squamata; family Lacertidae; genus Podarcis; species Podarcis bocagei. The sequence continues at coordinate 67,042,450 of NC_138131.1, forward strand.
ATGTGTTCCTAATGTTGTACACCACCCTGAAATCTTTTGCTAAAAGATTATAAAAAAATTGAATTATTAATATTAATAATAATATTTCACTCATGCACTTGCAAAGAGGTTGGATACAGTTGGCTGGAAGTGCTGTAAAAATGATACATGGAGCAAGAGCAGCTTAGTTCCCATCTGGTTTATAGAAGAATAGAATAGTGGGAAAACATTCCTGTTACAGGATAAATAATACATTGAAAAAAGGCAGTTTAGAGCCTGGTTCTTACGCATTCTTATTGTGAAGTGAGTGAGTTCAGTGAGTCTTCTTCCCAAGAAAGTGGTTTTTGGCTTGTGGTGCTCATCTAGATTAGGAGGAGAGAGCTAAGAACCAGCATTTCTCTTAGAGGAAATTCTGTGTATGTGTTGTGGGCAAGAGGCACCCTCAACCTTGAGACTGATGTGAAGTGCCATAATTTCACCACCAGCAGACAAGACAAATAACATATTTGCTGGCAGGAGACAAACTGTAGCAGAACAGAAATGGTGCTGCATGCAACAAATAAGAGGTTAGGATAGAAAACGATATCCAAGCAGCCCAGTCTCACTCTCCCTTTCATACATTGAATCACCTGGGTATGGAGGGGGAAGGGATGCACAGAGCTCATAAACATAATCAATGTAGCCTACATTTATCAATTGAGAGCATAATGAATGTGGTTTGATGATAGGCATGTTAGAAGGTACATTAGTCATCCCAAGCTGACAAAATCCAAAACTGCGATCTAAATTGGATTTATTTATTTACTTACTTACGCAAAGCAAGTAACATGTAAACAAGTTACATAGACTGCCCTATAAATTCACTCTTTGGAAGGCTCTTCAATATACACTGGTAAAACACAATATTAAAAACAGCTCTCTCATTTTGCATTTCATTCTCAGTGTAAATAGAATAGTAGCAAGGAAAATAAATATTTATGGAGCTTTGTAAAAAAAAAAGGTAATACTTATAAAATTATAAAACTATTTCTTATATGAGCAAAAAGAGCATTTTAGCCTTCTTCCCAATAATCTTCTGTAACAGAAAGCGAATTAAGTGGTGGGGTGAGAAACACTTCACTAGTAATGCACACTGGAAGGAGGAAGGATAGAGAAAGGATTTTGCCAAGAACCAAGGCAGACCCCCTGTCTCACCAAGGAGGGCTATCTAGTCCCCCTCCCCAATTACCTGACCCTGGCATAGCCCAAACGTGTTCAAAGTTCATCAGAATCTCTCCCTCTGAAACAAGCTATTTACACCTGCTTCCTGACACTGTGTCACAATGGAATTATTTGGAGGTGGGTCTACCCAAAGGGGCAAGTCACCTCTGTGGCCTGTGAGTCCACCCTCACTCTTTGAGTAAACAAACTGGAGGTGTGCCATGAGAATACTCAGAGTGACGAATCCCAAGACTGAACTGTGGGGCTCTGGGTTTGTCGGTGGTGACCAGCTCCGCATTGTAGTCAGGGGGTCCTGGTGTATAGTTCTTGCTGGAGGAAGCAAACCTTTGGGAGATGCTGTAGGATGGCTGGTGGCACAGGTAAACATCTGGTTCAGGTATGGTATTCATTGCCGGGCCAGGCCCTCTCACCAGGTCTTTAGCATAGCCCCACACAGAGGCACTGGATCCCATTGAGAGGCAGGGAGCTGCAGGTTTGACAGGCAGCTTTGGACCCAGTGTCTGTGGAAGGGTGTATTGGTTGGGTGCTGGGTTTGGGCTGCTCACCCAGTAGTGCGTTCGAAGGCCCATAGTGTACGCTGGTGCATTCGACTCTTCAAGTGGGTGTATCTTCTCCACGTAGTACTCATTTGGGGCAGGCGTACAAGATATAACTGCAAGCCAAGAGCAGATAGGAGGTGACACCCCCCACTTGGTGCTCCCCACTGTCGAGCATGTGGATAAACCTGTGGATACTGTTGGGAATCAAGCCTTTATCAGGAGAAACTGGCAACTCTCCAGGCACCTGGCTTGATCTCCTGATGACCTCCCTGTCTGCATTGCTAGGTCGCGATAGGCGATCCTTCTCAGCGTGAGAAGAACACACCCCTCTTTCCTGCCCCCCCCCCGGCAGGGGAAAGAGATAGACAGAAACGTATTTACATGCCTTTATTTCTGTCTTTGCAGCGTTACAGAAAAACACGACTGCTCTCTTCAAACTCCAACAGCCGAGAGACAAACTCCACCTGTACTTCCTGTACAGCTCATATTACACTCTCAGCTAATTCCGGCGCCCTCTGCACTGTGAATTGACTGTCCCTCTGTTTCCCATGGAACAGTCCCAACATTCCCATTATGTTTTGCTTTCAAGCTACCAGCTCGCGGCCGCATTGCTTCTATATCGTAACATACTCCCCCATATGAATCAATGTGCGCTGCGAGCAAAGCGTGATCCAGAGAAGAAAACAAACAGTTGTTATACATATAACACTCCCCTGTTGTTTCAGTTCCACCCTTGGAACTACCCGCCACTGGTTTCCCCAGTGTACCTCTCTGGTAGTCTGACTTCCAAGGAATGAGTGCATCTGCATGACCTTGGCTAGGGAATGTAGTGTTACACTTAGCAACTCCCTGTTGTGTCTTTGTCTCTGACTTAGACACAGCTTCAACCTGTCTTGACTTGTCAACAATAGTAACACACGCAACAGCTAAGTTAGCAAACTCTTTTGAATACCTCTTGGGTGGTACACCCTTTGTAACTCTCTCAGACCTACGTATGAGGTGCTGATCCTCTTTGCTCACTGGTTCAGTCTCAGGACTCTTTGGAGAACCAGTTCCAATAGTAAACAGTGGTTCATCCTTCATTTGTGAAGGTCTAGCCATTGTGTGAGATTTCCTCTCAATGACTGTGTCAACTGAGCTCTTTGAGCTATCACTGTCACTCTGAGTACCACTGTAATCAGTAAAATCATCATCAACATCTGAATTGTCCTCAGTGGGAAATGTGTGAACAATTACTCTCTCCTGTTCAGGAGCACTCTCTAGAAATTTTTTGAGAATCACCTGACCAGATTCAGACAAAATTACTCTGTAGAGACCCTTTTCATAACCCACAAAAATGCCTCTAGCATTCTTTACTCCACCTGGAGCTTCTGTCTTCACATGAGACCCAAAAACCTTAAAATGGGCAACACAAGGTTTTCTACGGAACAGCTTCTCAAAAGGAGAACTTCCCAAATCTTTTGAAACCTTTCTCAATCAAGACTAACAATAACACAATATCGACTCCGCCCAATACTCATGTGGCAAATGTGAACTCAGCAATTGTGCCTTCATGCCATTTTACAATTCTTTGTTCACTTGCACACAGACACTTCTGTTCCATGCTTCTGCAGAAACAGCAGTCTTGTGTCTTGTGCCTTATCCCTTTCTTATCCAGGAAATCCTGAAAATCCTGTAAAAGAAAAACTGGCTTTTCATCTGTGAAAAGACAATCAATGTTAGCATTATGAACATTCTTAACCTTGTCACAAAATTCTTTAAACCTTTCTAAGGCTTCTTGTGGTTTCTGCAATATATATACCCACACATAATGAGAGAAATAATCCACACACACAAGATAATATCTTGCATTGCCTCTAGATGGTGCTAGAGGACCAATCACATCAGCATACACTCGCTGAAAAGCTTTGATTACTTGCGTCGTCTTCTGGACTTTTTTTTGGGGGGGGAGTTATTTGTCCTGTCTTCAAGCTTTTTATGATGGAGGACCTCTGTAGCCACCCCCAACGACACGATCTCAAGATGGAAGGGGAGGGAACAGCTGCAGTCGCCTGCAATTCCTGCGCAATGTTTGCCATCTTGCCAAAGGTTGCAGGCAGCTTTACCTGCAGTAATTGCATGTTGATTGCCCTTTTAAAAGACAAAGTCCAGCAACTGGAGGAACATGTAGCTACGCTCCAAAGAATTAGAGAGCTGGAGCTCTTCTTGGAAGCAACAGAGCACACCGTCTCCACCAAGGAGGAGACAGGGGACTCCCCCTGAGAAGGAGGCTAGTTCACCAACACAGGAGCCAGATATATGGAGAAACGTGACTCAAAGAAGTAGGAGGCCCAGGGTTCACTCTGATTGTTTAGAAATACACAATCACTTTGAGGTCCTCTCCCCTAGCATGGAAGACGAAGAGCAGACTCCATTTGAGGATCTCTCCCTCATTACAGTCGATCAGGTATATGAAGACGAGGAGCAAAGTCAGTCCTCAGAGAATGTGCAGGATGTTAGGATATTTCCGTTCCACCTTAAAGGGAGCAGGCTTTGGGGAGTCACAGAGTCTGCGCATGTCCTGATCACAGGATGTTTTTGTTCAGATATTCCTTTCGTTTTTGTCAGATGGTCAGAGACGCTGACTGAGAATGGACGTGTTTTCTTTTGTTCTGTTCATGTTCTAAATAAAGTCTGTAAAAATGCTCTTCTGCTCTTCTGCGGTGCAAGCTTTTGACTGTGCTTTCTGCTGAAAGAGGGTGCACCAAGCCCTGGAATGTGGCTAGGAATTCCAAAGGCTTTGTGCCCCTAACTGTTGGATCCATTAGTGTCCATCATGAGCCCCCAAGCCGGAGTTCTGGACGTCCATCGGCCTCCCGTAGTCACGCAGATCCAACAGTTAGGGGCACAAAAGCCTTTGGAAATTCAGGCTGCATTCCTAGGCTGGTGCACCCTCTTTCAGCAGAAAGCACAGTCAAAAGCTTGCACCGCAGAAGAGCAGAAAAGCATAAAGTCTGTAAAAATGCTCTTCTGCTCTTCTGCGGTGCAAGCTTTTGACTGTGCTTTCTGCTGAAAGAGGGTGCACCAAGCCCTGGAATGTGGCTAGGAATTCCAAAGGCTTTGTGCCCCTAACTGTTGGATCTGCGTGACTACGGGAGGCCGATGGAATCTCCGAACTCCGGCTTGGGGGCCGTGATGGACGTTATCTCCCTGGCAGTTTCCCAACAACAAGGTTCCGGGCCCAGATTCATAGCACCTACAGGAGAGTAAAGCTGCAACAGACTGCGTTTGAGGTATGTTGGGGGAAAAGCGAAAGGAAAGGGACGCTTTTCTGTTTTACCTCGCAAGGAGCCTTTGATCTCCGGCAAGGCCTAATTGGCCTGCGAGCTGAGCCAAAAAGGCTTCGTGATTAATGGCTGCCAAGATAAGGAGTCTCTCGAGTTAAAATAGACTCACGGCTAATTGTAAAAGCTGGAATGGAGTTTTTCCACGCTTTTGAAGCTTCAGAGGCCACTCAGTGCCCAAAGGCAAATGCTGAATGCCCTAAGTTGGATGGGCAGAATTATGAAACCTGGGCAAAATGGTGTGAGAGTTTGCTGCGTCAGTTTGGGGTGTGGCATGTCGTTTCTGAGCCCCCTCCGGTTCCTCTGACAGAGAGATGGAAATCGCATGATTCGAAAGCGATAGACGTAATAGTCCTATCCGTATCTCTTGAGGAAATTAAGACGCTGGCTGGCAACACCACTGCACGTGGGATGTGGACTGCTTTGATGAAAGCTCACAAGCCAATAATCCCAGCCCAGAGTTTGACTGCATCGGAGGTCCTAGCTGTTTCCCAGAATGCGAATGAATGTAGGGATGCTGAGGGCACCGGTTGCAAGCTGCAGGGGGAGCTGACCGTCACGTCATCCCAGGCAGCATTCCAGCCTCCAGGGGGAGCCAAGGAGTCGGCAGCTGAGAGCTCTGGTTCTCGTGAGAACCAAGGCCATCGCCTTTGCAGAGGCCGGAAAGGCAAAGGTAAACACAGGCAGCCGCCTGCAGATGGCCAGGAGCAGAGGGAGGGTGAAGAGCCCGCGCAAGGGAAAAACAAAGCGTTGTTTGCTGGCTCAGCTTCACCAAAGGCTAAAGGCACGTCTGCTGACCAGAAACAGGGGGGCAAGCTGCAAAAGCCCACACCAGTGGAAAACAAGGGTTTGCTTGCTGTAAGGACTGCTCCAACAGCCAAAGGCAGCTTTGTTGTTGATTCAGGCTGTACGCGCCACATTTCGAAGGATCGCCATCTCTTTATCTCCTTCAAGCCTCAGGAAGGTGAGATCCACCTGGCTGATGGAAGGACGTTGCAAATTGCAGGAGAAGGGACTGTGAAACTTGCAAGTCTGCACACTACCCACGATTGGAATGTAATAATGGGGGGATACAATCTATTTCAGAGAAACAGACCAGACAAGAAAGGAGGAGGAGTGGCGTTATATGTCAGGGATGTGTATACCTGTGAAGAGATCCAAGATTTAGATCCTCAAAGCCAAAGTGAGAGCATTTGGGTCAAAATTAAGGGAGAGAAGAATAACAGAGACCTCATTGTGGGAGTTTACTATAGATCCCCAAGCCAAACGGAGGACATAGATGATGCCTTCCTGGAACAGATGGCCAAGCATGCAAAAGGAAGGGAGATAGTAGTAATGGGGGACTTCAATTACCCGGATATTTGTTGGACGTCAAACTCAGCCAAGAGCATAAGGTCAAACAGATTCCTCACTGGCCTTGCAGACAACTTCATTGTCCAGAAAGTGGGAGAAGCAACAAGAGGAACAGCCATTTTAGATCTGGTCCTAACCAATGTTGATGACCTGGTTAGTGGGGTAGATGTGGATGGATCATTAGGCGCGAGTGATCATGCTCTTCTGAAGTTTACTATACAGCGGAAAGGAGCAGCCAAGCATACTAGGACTCAATTTCTTGACTTTAAGAAAGCCGACTTCATAAAACTTAGGGAAGTGCTGGGTGAGATCTCATGGACAGCAATACTAAAACATTCCTTAATTTTGCAATATTTTTGTAAATAGTCCTTAAATTTTTCCCAATCTTCCTCTGCCGACTCTTCTCCCTGGTCACGGATTCTGCCAGCCATTTCTGCCAGTCCCATACAGTCAATCAGCTTCATCTGCCATTCTCCCAAAGTGGGCAAATCTTGCGTCTTCTAATACTTTGCAATAAGTATTCTTGCTGCTGTCGTTGCATACATAAAAAAAGTTCTGTCCTTCTTTGGCACCAATTGGCCAGGAGAAAGGCCTCTGTTTTTTTCAGGAAGGTATACTTAAATACCTTTTTCAGTTCATTATATATCATCTCCCAGAAAGCCTTAATCTTTGGGCACGTCCACCAAAGGTGAAAGAATGTACCTTCCATTTCTTTACATTTCCCACATTTGTTATCGGGCAAATGATAGATAGATTTTTGCGAGCTTGACTGGGGTCATGTACCACCTGTAAATCATTTTCATAATATTTTCTCTTAAGACATTACATGCCGTAAATTTCATTCCGGTGGTCCACAACTGTTCCCAGTCAGCAAAATTAATATTATGTCCAACATCTTGTGCCCATTTAATCATGACAGATTTAACCGTTTCATCCTGAGTATTCCATTTCAACAGCAAGTTATACATTTTTGACAAAAATCTTGGTTTTGGGTTCTAACAGTTCTGTTTCCAGTTTAGTATTTCCCACCTGGAAGCCAACTTTTTTATCCAAATTGTAGGCCTCCATTATCTGATAATAATGGAGCCAATCTCTCACTTTACTTTTTAATTTCTCGAAACTCTGTAATTTCAGTTTATCTCCTTCTTGTTCCGAAATTTCCCAATATTTCGGCCATTTGGCCTCCATATTGAGCTTTTTCTGGGCCTTTGCTTCCATCGGTGACAACCACCTTGGGGTTTTATTTTCAAGTAAATCTTTATATCTTATCCAGACATTAAACAATGCTCTTCTGACAATATGATTTTTAAATGCTTTATGTGCTTTAACCTTGTCATACCACAAGTATGCATGCCACCCAAAAACGTTATTAAAACCTTCTAAATCCAAAATGTCTGTGTTCTCAAGAAGCAGCCATTCTTTCAGCCAGCAAAATGCCGCTGATTCATAGTAGAGTTTAAAGTCTGGCAGGGCAAATCCACCTCTATCCTTTGCATCAGTTAATATTTTAAATTTTATTCTGGGCTTCTTGCCCTGCCAGACAAATCTAGAAATGTCTCTCTGCCACTTCTTGAAACAGTCCATTTTGTCCAAAATTTGCAATGATTGAAACAAAAATAACATTCTTGGCAATACATTCATCTTTATAACAGCAATTCGACCTAACAAGGAAAGCTTCAAGTTTGACCAAATTTCTAAATCTTTTTTAACTTCCGTCCAGCATTTTTCATAGTTATCTTTAAACAAATTTCCATTTTTAGCTGTCATATTAATCCCCAAGTATTTCACTTTCTTAACCACAGTCAAACCTGTTTCATTCTGGAACTTCTCTCTTTCCAATGATGTTAAGTTTTTCTCCAAAACCTTAGTTTTTAATTTGTTCAATTTAAATCCTGCCACCTGACCAAACTCTTGAATTAATTCTAATACTCTTTTGGTACTAGACTCTGGCTCCTGTAACGTCAAAACTAGGTTACCTGCAAATGCTCTCAATTTATATTGTTTAGCTCCGACCTGTATACCTTTAACCTGCCGGTCTCTTCTGATCATATTGAGCAGAACCTCCAGGACCGATATAAAAAGCAATGGGGAAATTGGGCACCCCTGTCGTGTTCCTTTTTCTATCTTAAATTGTTCCGTAACCACATTATTTACAATTAATTTAGCCTTTTGTTCAGAATATATTGCACCTATACCATTTTCAAAACCTTGGCCTACCCCCATACCCTGCAAGTTCTTTTTCATAAAACTCCAAGATATATTATCAAAGGCTTTCTCTGCACCCACGAATATCAAAACTGCTTTAGTGTTTATATTCACTTCTAACTTTTCCAAAATGTCAATTACGTTCCTCAGATTATCAGATAAATGTCTTCCCGGCAGAAAACCCGCTTGGTCCTTATGAATCTCTTCAATCAGTACTTTTTTCAGCCTCTTAGCCAAAATATCAGCAAAAATTTTGTAATCCACATTTAATAAGGATATGGGACGGTAGTTCTTAAGTTGAGTCTTTTCAGTCTCTGTTTTCGGTATAAGTGGTTCCTCTTCATCCTGGAGAAGAGTGACTAGTGGGGTGCCACAGGGTTCTGTCTTGGGCCCGGTCTTATTCAACATCTTTATCAACGACTTGGATGATGGACTCAAGGGCATCCTGATCAAATTTGCAGATGACACCAAACTGGGAGGGGTGGCTAACACCCCAGAGGACAGGATCACACTTCAAAACGACCTTGACAGATTAGAGAACTGGGCCAAAACAAACAAGATGAACTTTAACAGGGAGAAATGTAAAGTATTGCACTTGGGCAAAAAAAAATGAGAGGCACAAATACAAGATGGGGGACACCTGGCTTGAGAGCAGTACATGTGAAAAGGATCTAGGAGTCTTGGTTGACCACAAACTTGACATGAGCCAACAGTGTGACGCGGCAGCTAAAAAAGCCAATGCAATTCTGGGCTGCATCAATAGGAGTATAGCATCTAGATCAAGGGAAGTAATAGTGCCACTGTATTCTGCTCTGGTCAGACCTCACATGGAGTACTGTGTCCAGTTCTGGGCACCACAGTTCAAGAAGGACACTGACAAACTGGAACGTGTCCAGAGGAGGGCAACCAAAATGGTCAAAGGCCTGGAAATGATGCCTTATGAGGAACGGCTAAGGGAGCTGGGCATGTTTAGCCTGGAGAAGAGGAGGTTAAGGGGTGATATGATAGCCATGTTCAAATATATAAAAGGATGTCACATAGAGGAGGGAGAAAGGTTGTTTTCTGCTGCTCCAGAGAAGCGGACACGTAGCAATGGATCCAAACTACAAGAAAGAAGATTCCACCTAAACATTAGGAAGAACTTCCTGACAGTAAGAGCTGTTCGACAGTGGAATTTGCTGCCAAGGAGTGTGGTGGAGTCTCCTACTTTGGAGGTCTTTAAGCAGAGGCTTGACAACCATATGTCAGGAGTGCTCTGATGGTGTTTCCTGCTTGGCAGGGGGTTGGACTCAATGGCCCTTGTGGTCTCTTCCAACTCTATGATTCTATGAAATTTTGGTAGCAATTTCTCCTTTGCATATATCACCAAGCCTCTCTTTTTAACTTTGTCATACGAAATAAATTCTTGTCCCAATCTCTTATTAATAAGCATTTTCCTGTGTAGCCTCATTACATGTGTTTCTTTTAAACAAATCAAGTCCAATTGTTCTTTCCTTAATACATGAAAAACAGATTTCCTCTTCCGAGGGGAATTCAGTCCATTACAATTCCAGGTTAAAAGTTGCAGAGCCATGGTAAGTTACTTAGCTTTCCCTCCAACTGCACCGAGTTGTTGTTGTTCTTCTGTCGGTGGTGTGTCTTTCCCTGGGCCCGGGAATCCAAATGACAAGTTTGCTATGTCTAGAATTCCTTTTCCTGATGCAGTCAGCTCCTCTCCTGATTCCACTTCCTTCTGTAAGTCCTCCTCGTGATCTTTCAGAAACTTGTCTGTATCATTCACTGTCCTTATTCTTATTTTCCTTCCTTTGTATTTAAAAGATAAACCTTGGGGAAATTCCCACCTGAAGAGTATTTTATTTCTTCTAAGTAGGCCGACAAGATCTTTATAATAAGCCCTTATATCCAAAATGTGTTTAGGTATATCCTTGAAGGACTCAACAAATGAGTCTTCAATTTCCAAGGTTCTTTGGTAGTGCAGATTCAAGATTTTATCTCTTTCTTCTTTTGTTCTTAAGGTGATCAAACAATCTCTTGCTCTGTTCTTTCCTTGTCTTTTGCTGAGTCTAAATGCACTCACCATTTGAATTCATCTTTCCCCAGGTCTTGTTGCCAAAAGTCTGTGAATTCCTTTGTAAGGAAGTCTATCAAGTTGTCTTTCTCACTTTCAGGTACTGCTCTAATTCTTAGGTTTCTCTCCTTTCTTTGTAATTCAATCATAGAGAGTGTCAGGTCGTGATCCTCTAATTTCTTATATACCGGTGGTATCTTCTCTTGAACAGCAGTTGCAATATCCTTAGCTTCCTCTGCAATCTGTCGAGTCGAGGCTGATTCCTCTAATAGTTTTTCAATGGACTGTGTATTGGAGTTCACCTTGTTCCCCAGTTCATTAATACTTGGAGTGTTCAAATCTATTTTTGCTGAGGCCCCAGCTACTTGTTTATTTGTCTCTGCAACCTGTTTGGCTAATTTTTCCAAAGATGCATCAATTTTGCCAAGTGCCTGAGCCAATAGCTCTTCAGATGACATAGCTTTTGATTTTACTTGCGAAGCAGCAGCTCCTACTGTGCCTGCCGCTCCGGATGTTGAGGCCCTTCTCTGAAAAGTAATATCAGTCTTGTATTGTCTGCCGGATCTGGTAGTTTTATCCTGTATGCCACTCACCAGCTCTATCTTCCCTTTCCCATCTGCCATAACAAGCCCAAGGTCAGTCACACGCTTGGTGAGTTTGTTTTGCAAAGTAATTTTCCAGAGCTTGGTAACTTGATGACAAAATAGTTGTTACAACGTAGTCTCCTCTAGGGGGACACCCTTCCAACTTCACTATGCAACTGTTAAAAACAAGTATAGTTCTTAAAAGTTCCAATATCCCTCAAAAGCCAGAGTTTCAATGCTTTTAGAAAAGTTTCAGTGTCTCTAAAAAGTTACTTTATAGTCAAAGGCAGATCTATAAACACTGTATCTTTCTCAAAGTGTCAATATTCTTTACCCTTAACATGCAGACAATTCTTCCCACTGGTCGACCTTCCCTGTCATAGGCAGTCCGTTCCCAGTTTTCCGAGACAGCAGAAATATATTTACACCCTCTTTTCTTGCAGGTAAAATAATGCTCGGTTCTCCCCCCTCCACTCCTGCAAACCGGAGGGGAGTCGTCTTTTTTGGTGCTGGATTTGACCTTTAAAAGTCGTCTTTCAGGGTTACAGCTTTACAGTCTCTTTACTTTAATCTATTTACAAGTTGGAAGAGGCAGACTTCCTGTTTGTGCCTTTCCCGTTTCGGTGCCAAATTAACTAAATTTTTCTTCCAATTACTTGCTTACTCCTACTCACGGGTAGTTGCTTTAGCTTCCAATTGTCCAGAAAGAAATCAGCGCTCTCCGCGCCACACACCCCCTTTCCGTTCCGGAGCCTTTAAAAAGGGGGGCGCAAACGGAGCCCGTCGAGTCTCCAAGTTCTCAGGCTTCCCCGCCTGAGATTTCTTCGGGTCCCGCTTCGCCGCAGCGGTCAGACCCTGTCCCCGTGGAGCCGATTCCCTCCGGAGCTCAGAGGGAATCCGCCATTTGTCGCTGGTGCTGACCGGAAGTCTTTTGCAGGTTTCACCTGGGACTTGGTACGACTTTTGCCTGACGCTTCAGGGGAGAGAATTGCACCCTGAGGCACTCCACACACCAAGGAGTGGCGCGATGACAATTCCCCCCCAAGCGCCACCCTCTGTCCCCGACCAGAGAGAAACGAGTGCAGCCATTGAAGGACTGTGCCCTGGATCCCCACGTCGGCAAGGCGGTGGTCCAGGAGTTCGTGATCGACCATGTCAAAGGCTGCTGACAGATCTAGAAGAATCAGCAGCCCCGACCCGCCTCGATCCAGCTGCCTGCAGAGATCATCTGTTAGGGCGACCAGAGCCGTCTTGGTCCCATGACCAGCGCGGAAGCCGGACTGGAATGGATCCAAAGCAGATGTTTCATCCAGAAACCTACCAAGCTGTTCAGCAACCGCTCTCTCAATCACCTTACCCAGGAATGGAAGATTCGAGACCGGGCGGTAATTGGATAGATTTGAGGGATCTAATGATGTTTTCTTTAAGAGCGGACGCACCACCGCCTCCTTCAGTTCCCCTGGGAATATCCCGGTGCCAAGGGACAAATTGATGATATCCCCCAGGGGGGCCCGCACCTCGTCTGGACACGCTCTAATCAGCCATGACGGGCACGGGTCAAGAGGACAGGTGGTGGGCTTTCCAGCTTGGAGGAATCTGTCCACATCGGCTGGAGATATCCGGTCAAAGTGGTCCAATACTGGACCCGAGGACAGTCGAGGGGCCTCCAGTTCCTTTATTGTATCCAAATTGGCAGGGAGGTCATGGCGGAGCAACAGGACCTTCTCCGCAAAAAAGCTCGCAAATGCCTCACAGCTGTGTGTCAGATTGTTATTTAAATTTGGCTGTCCTTCAAGGGATGTTAAAGACCGAATTATACTAAATAATTGCGCCGGGCGAGACCTAGCGGATGCAATGCAAGCCGAGAAGTAAGACGTCTTAGCGGCCTTCACTGCCATCTCATAGGTTTTCATAAAAACCCTATAAGATGTTCTTGAGGCTCCGTCACGGGCACCCCGCCATACTCGCTCTAGCCGTCTGAGGTCCCGCTTCATTTTCCGAAGCTCCTCGGTAAACCAGGGAGCCCGGTTTCTGCGGGGTCGTAGAGGGCGCTTAGGTGCAATCTCATCGATGGCTGCCAGGAGCTGGGTATTCCAGCCCTCAACAAGCTCAGTCAATGAGTCGCCAGGGGGAGAAAGGTCCCGCAAGGCTTGACGGAATCTATCAGGGTCCATCAGCCTCTGCGGGCGAGCCCAAATCGGCTCGCCACCTAAGCAGGGTGGGGGTGGAACATCAATCCTGGCTTTCAGAGCATAGTGATCAGACCATGGCACCTTCATCGAAGGAGACATGATCACATCTATACCGGCGCCAAAGATCAAATCCAGCGTGTGGCCTGCTTGATGTGTGGGGCCCGAAACAAACTGGGAGAGCCCTAGTGTCGCCATGGAAGACACCAGGTCCAGAGCCTGTGAGGAGGGAGTGGCATCAGCGTGGAAGTTGAAGTCTCCCAATACCAATAGGTTAGGGAACTCCAAGGCCCAGCCGGCCACCGCCTCCAACAGGCCTGACAGGGTGGCTGCTGGTACGCTAGGTGGCCGGTACACCAGCCAGACAGCCAAGCTCTCCTCGGAGCCCCACACTAGGCCAACACATTCAATGCCAGGGATCAATGGCGATGGTAGAGCCCTGAAAGAACAATCTTCCCGGATTAATACTGCCACCCCTCCCCCCCGGCCCACAGTCCGTGACTGGTGGAGGACGGAGAAACCCGGGGGCGCCATCTCTCGTAAGGTAACAGTTACCCCTTCGCGCACCCAGGTCTCCATCACACAAGCCAGGTCAACCCCCTGCGAGGTAAAGAAATCTCGCAGGGTAGCGGTTTTGTTGCCTATAGACCTGGCATTGCACAACACCAGTGAAGGAAGTGAGTAATCCTTGCTCACCCTACCCTCGTCCCTCGGGATGGGGCGCAGATTGGAAGGGGTACGAGCATATCCGTATCTCAATCCCCTTCGCCTATAACATCTGCCCCCACCTCCATACCTCCCTCGCCCCTCCACGGTAGCAATCCCAAGCCTCATACTAACCTCCATTTACAAATTAGAAAACAAAACAACCAAAACAATTGTGCCCAAACAAAACCAATCCCCACCCCACTCGATGTCCAACCCCAAAAACAAAACAAGACGGAACAAACAAAAATACATAGATAAAAACCACCATTCACGGTGGTACAACAAAGTAAACAATAAAAACACCTTTAAAACACCTTAAAATATATATAAACATCTTCAACATTTGCTGCAGCAGCACCAGTGTCCTTAAAGCTATTACGGGGGTGAGCCTGGGCCCCGCCCCCTAGGCCGGATGGAGTGAGCCTGAGGAGGGAGAGGCCTTCTCCGACACTCCGATGCAGCAGCAGCGATGTCCCAGACCCCAATGAGGCCTCTTAAAGCTGTGGCGAAGGTGAGCCTGGGCCCCGCCCCCTAGGCCGGATGGAGTGAGCCTGAGGAGGGAGAGGCCTTCTCCGACACTCCGATGCAGCAGCAGCGATGTCCCAGACCCCAATGAGGCCTCTTAAAGCTGTGGCGAAGGTGAGCCTGGGCCCCGCCCCCTAGGCCGGATGGAGTGAGCCTGAGGAGGGAGAGGCCTTCTCCGACACTCACGATGCAGCAGCATAAGTCCGATTAAGGCTGTTAATAATCATGAAGCAGAATATGTCTTCCTGTAGAGGGAAATTGCATTCCGCCATCTGCTGGCGTAAGAATTTCATCTCTGTCAGATGCGCTTGTACATCTCCATCTGGCACTAGCCTTAGATTGGTCAGCTTTTCAAAATGCAGCAACGCTGAAGAACCAGCATCTCTTTGATGTATTCTACGCAGCTGTCAGAGCCGCTTCCAGGTCCCAGCTCACAGAGGACCACGCTAGCCGGCAGTATTGTACAAACTTCTTTATTGAGCTACAGTTTCCATTTTCAAGCCGCAGCGCGCAGCTCTACGTCTTAGAAGCTAGACCGGCGAAGCTCCGTCTGAGTCTCCGCCTCCTGTACACCAACTTAATACTCTAGCCTTACTCCACCTCTTCCGTCTTTCCTTTCTCCTCTGGGTCCCTCTACCCCCCGTGGTCTCTTCCTTCCTGGACTCTTCTGACGCTGACCCCCCCGACTCTTCTCCCTCCTTGCGGCGGGCTTCCTGTGCATTTGAACTTGGCGCGCGCGCGCAGCCTTCAACCTTCCTCTTGACCGTTTCCTCGCTCCCCGATGGAGGTGTGGCCAATCCTAACTCCTGCCCTCCCGCTTGCGGCGAGCCGCCAGATCCCGATACCTGGGACCCCTCCCCCCTACTGCGCTCTGGTGGGGAAGCTGGTCCCGATTTCCAACTGCTGCTCTCTGAGTCCCCTCTGGTCCCTTCTACCTGGGGTGTCCCCCTAGGCGCCCCCCTTGCTCTGACCACTGGCGCCCCTTTCTGTGAATCTTCCGATTCACTGGAAAGACTCAGAGATCTCGGGCCGCTGTCATCACTCATATTACCTCCGGATTCCTCCCCCTCGCTCTCTGTTTCCTCCCTTTCCTGTGCCTCTGCTCCTGAACCCCTGACAGCAGCGTTTGCCAAATCTCACGCGCGCATTGCAAATTCTGAATATGCACGAGTTGATCATCTGAGATACAGAGAATTATGGCCGTCCTGGCTCTCACATTCTGTGAATTCCAACCTGGCGTTGGTGCAGCAGGGATGGGGTTTTCAATCACCCCAAAAATCCTCTGATTCTGAAGCAGGGCTTTCATCTTTACAGACCATGAGGAATAATTGTCATTAGTCAGTGGAGGTGGGTAAGGTAAGCCTCCTCCCTTCTTGGCATCCATTTTGAATCCAAGCCTCAGCTCTCACTCTCGAGCCTGTAAAATTCCAAGAGTCTATTGGCTGTTTACTGCCTCACTTGGCAGTTAAACACAGGCTGTTTTGAAAGTCCTTTCAAGAGCAGTGAGATATTAGACAAAACAAACGCTGTTTACCAGCCTCTCACAGTCCCAGCCCCTCTTCCGTTGTTGGCCGGTAACTTTCCACTTTACTGACGTTTCGTTGCTTAGCAACTGGACATTCCAGGCTTATCAAGACTCAGGTATGCGAAATATGTGGCTCTCTTTCAGTGCTGGTTTCATCCAAAAGCAGACACTCAGTGAACCGAAGAATGTCTCAATTCGCGTTCACTCTCACAGCCATAAAATTAGCATACCTTAGGGGTTCCGTTGCTCAGCAAAAACACCTCCTCCGGTGCTTCCATCCGCACGCTACCATATCTTCCTTATCTCCTTGCAGAGGATGAAGTACGCTCCATCAACCTCTCTTGTTGCTTTCATGGATCAAAACCATCCTCTGCTACCAGATGTTGGGAATCAAGCCTTTATTAGGAGAACCTGGCAACTCTCTAGGCACCCGGCTTGATCTCCTGATGACCTCCCTGTCTGCATTCCCCAGCAGGATACAGGCTAGGTCGTGATAGGCGATCCTTCTCAGCGTGAGAAGAACACCCCCCCTCTTTCCTGCCCCCCCCCGGCAGGGGAAAGAGATAGACAGAAACATATTTACATGCCTTTATTTCTGTCTTTGCAGCGTTACAGAAAAACACGACTGCTCTCTTCAAACTCCAACAGCCGAGAGACAAACTCCACCTGTACTTCCTGTACAGCTCATATTACGCTCTCAGCTAATTCCGGTGCTCTCTGCACTGTTAATTGACTGTCCCTCTGTTTCCCACGGAACAGTCCCAACATTCCCATTATGTTTTGCTTTCAAGCTACCAGCTCGTGGCCGCATTGCTTCTATATTGTAACAGATACATCATATCCTACAGGAGCACAGGAGGAGGCAGGAATGATGGATATAAAATCTGACAGGTGAGAAACATTGAGGCTTAAAGAGAAGGAGCAATCTGCCATGCAGGGTTTGTTTGTTTTTTAAGTTGCTGTTTTACTTGCTAATGTTAGGAGTAAAAAAACCCCACTTATTGATCTATTAGTAGATCCCAAGCTTCCATTGATGTTTCTCAAACGAAAGGGAAAAGCATTCCCCATGTATTTGCTACAATACTCTGCTCCTCCTTGTAGATGACAAGCCTTGCATATTCTCTCTCTCTTTCTCTCTCTAAATTTGAGAATTCTATTTGTTCTTAAGCTGAATCATTTGTAAACTGTTGTGCTTTTGAGGATGTTGGAGGAAGAGGCACTATCCTCCTTGCCTTGACTGAAAATCCCCCCCACTTTTAAAAATCATGGCATTGTCCTCCAATCTCCTCTTCTAGCAGCCTTTCCAACTAAGTTCATCACCTGTGGAGTTAAGAGTGCACTGCTATTAATCTCTTCCATGACATCTTCCCTTGCAATTCACTGTCATTTACTGTTAATTCCATAGGTACCCTCCAGACTACTTCCTAGATTATGACTCTAAAGCAACATGACCCTCTTGTTTTCCCTTATGCTGTTTTTGGTGGCTCTCCTTTCTGTCCGTTCATCAGCCACATGCTCAACATCTTATGGTCCCTTGGCATCAGGAAGATGAGACTTCCAGCGTGATTGACCAGAATGCTGCAACATGATTGCTGGCAGGAGTGAGACCTTGTCAGCATATAACACCTGTGCTCAAAGATCTGCACTGGCTGCTGATTTGCTACCAGGCCAGGTTCAAGGTGTTACTATTGGAAGAACCCTTTGGCTAGAGGACTGCCCTCTGTAAAGTAGGACACTTAGACACCCTAATGGTAAAAAGTGTTTTTCAACCCAGTTGACTTGGTGGAACACCAATCAGGAAAACTATATTTCCCCCAGTTCCTTGAATGCCCCTTTATCCAGAGCAGCCCCACTCGGTCAAGGCCAATAGCTGGAAAGCAATAGGGATCACACACACACATGGAATGAATGGAGGGATGGATGGGCGTCACAGACACTTTTAAACTACACTTTGATATCACCCCAGACAATCTCCCACATCAAACAGCCCACTTAGGTAAGGTCTCTGTACATAGCTGGTTTTCCTGTCTGGTTCTTGAAAACCCCCTACTCAGAAATATTTTTTTTATCAAAGAGTGAATAAACTTTTACAGCCTATGGACAACACTCCCATGCAGTCAACCTTCCAGGGCCTGCAAACCAGTGGGGCTGGGACAAACAGTGAGTGTGGCTGATAAAAAAAGAGGGTGAGGCCACCTGTCTCTTTTTCATATGCTTCTCTCTGTAGTGCCAGATCTAGGGCAGTGCAGGCTGTTCCCCTGCTCAGGGTGCTGAGCCAAGGGGGCATAAAATAATAATAATAGTAATAATAATATTGGTAGTAGCAATAATAATAGTAATAATAATAGTAATAATTAATACTTATATTCATGTGGGTACCTACTGAGAAACCCCATTAAAAAGCAACTGTACCAAAAGGAATTACTGTGGAAATAAAATATATTGGGGGAAGTGCCAAATTTTGTCCTCACTTAGAAAACCGTATTACCAAAGTCTACCCCTGCTCTCTGTCATTCATACACAAATCCACATGCATGCAGGTAAAAGGTAAATGTAAGGTAAAGGACCTTACATACATAGTCAAAGGCGTCTATGCGGTGTGGCGCTCATCTCACTTCAGGTCATGTGGCCAGCATTCTGGTGCACCGGGACACTGTGATAGAAGCCAGAGTGCATGGAAACGCCGTTTACCTCCCCCCTGGAGCAGTACCTATTTATCCACTTGCACAGGTATGCTTTCAAGCTGCGAGATTGGCAGAAGCTGGAACAGAGCAACAGGAGCTCACCCTGTCTCAGGGATTCGAACCACCAACCTTCTGCTCAGCAAGCCCAAGAGACTCAGTGGTTTAAGACCACAGCTCCACACATAATGCTCCCACACATCCATTTTCATGCATAACACACCTGCTCATTCACTCACACTCATTCTTTTTCATTCCCTCTCTTTCATGTTCAGGGATTGACCAACAAGCCTTCTTTGCACAAGGTGAGAAAGAAACATTTTCATCACAAAATTGCACAGATGCCACTCCAGCCCCATCTTGACCATCATAGTATCTCTCATCTTTCAACTTACATGCCCGCTTTCTCTCTTGCACCATGCGGAATGAAACTGGTCTCCATATCCCTAGACGGGAAATGCTTGGGTCCACATAGTAGCAGGGCCCAGGACTCTCCGTGATCGAGATCACTTGCAAAGGAAAGAAGAATTGTCTGCATGAGGCATGGTGTGGATTCTGAGCTATTTAGCTTGGTTGCAATGACTGACTTCCTATCCGATATCAATTAAAGGCACCCACTAGCTAGATAGCAGTGAATATGTTAAGCTCCGCCCCCCTGCACCTCCATTCCTGTTATCCTTCAACATGGCTTAAGTGTAGATCATCCTCTTCCCACTAAGGTCCACAGCTGTACAACTGAGAACCCTGATTTTTGTGCAACCATAATAATCAGCAGTATAAGACCCTCCAGCCCTTGCTGGACTACAACTCCTATCATTCTTGACCATGCTGACTGGGGCTGATGGGAGTTGTAGTCAAGAAACAACTACATTAGCCCCCTACATGCAGTGCCATTGATCCAGTTGGAATGGAAACTTTGGAAAGCCACCCAGCTCTTGATCATGGATCACCCAGGTCCCATCAACTGTGGCCCCGATAATTAGAGAGTCCCAAAAACACAGGTTGTCAATCTCTGTTCAAATGTTTTGCCAGCAAATTTAACAGTTGTTTAGCCAGCTTCACCCTGTGGGTCAGTTAATGCTGTTGGGAAAACCCAAATAACACAGAACCTAACTTGTCAGCATCTTACATCTTTCACTGGATTTCACACGCATTGTGTAGGCTGGCTCAGCATACTTGGTGAAGTCATGGTCCTTAATGCCAGTGAGAGGCTACCTACCATACTTCCCAGGTCCTGGCCCTGCAAGAGAACCACAAGGGGGGGAGGAATAAAATAATGGGAAGACAACCCGGAACCATT